>NC_053041.3:87849293-88154293 GCF_002575655.3 Aegilops tauschii subsp. strangulata | reverse complement strand
TTACCATGAACAAAGAAATATAATAATAACCATTTATTATTGCCTCTAGGGCATATTTCCAACAGTCTCCCACTTGCACTAGAGTCAATAATCTAGTTACATTGTCATGAATCGAACACCCATTGCGTCCTGGTGTTGATCATGTTTTGCTCTAGGGAGAGGTTTAGTCAACGGATCTGCTACATTCAGGTCCGTATGTACTTTACAAATATCTATGTCTCCATTTTGAACACTTTCACGAATGGAGTTGAAGCGACGCTTGATATGCCTGGTCTTCCTATGAAACCTGGGCTCCTTCGCAAGGGCAATAGCCCAGTGTTGTCGCAGAAGAGAGTCATCGGGCCCGACGCATTGGGAATCACCCCTAGGTCGGTAATGAACTCCTTCATCCAGACTGCTTCCTGTGCTGCCTCCGAGGCTGCCATGTACTCCGCTTCACATGTAGATCCCACCACGACGCTTTGCTTGCAACTGCACCAGCTTACTGCTCCTCCATTCAAAATATACACGTATCCGGTTTGTGACTTCGAGTCATCCAGATCTGTGTCGAAGCTAGCGTCGACGTAACCCTTTACGACGAGCTCTTCGTCACCTCCATAAACGAGAAACATATCCTTAGTCCTTTTCAGGTACTTCAGGATATTCTTGACCGCTGTCCAGTGTTCCATGCCGGGATTACTTTGGTACCTTCCTACCAAACTTACGGCAAGGTTTACATCAGGTCTGGTACACAGCATGGCATACATAATAGACCCTATGGCCGAGGCATAGGGGATGACACTCATCTTTTCTATATCTTCTGCCGTGGTCGGGCATTGAGCCGTGCTCAATTGCACACCTTGCAATACAGGCAAGAACCACTTCTTGGACTGATCCATATTGAACTTCTTCAATATCTTGTCAAGGTATGTACTCTGTGAAAGACCAATGAGGCGTCCTGATCTATCTCTATAGATCTTGATGCCTAATATATAAGCAGCTTCTCCAAGGTCCTTCATTGAAAAACACTTATTCAAATAGGCCTTTATACTTTCCAAGAATTCTATATCATTTCCCATCAATAGTATGTCATCCACATATAATATGAGAAATGCTACAGAGCTCCCACTCACTTTCTTGTAAACACAGGCTTCTCCATAAGTCTGTGTAAACCCAAACGCTTTGATCATCTCATCAAAGCGAATGTTCCAACTCCGAGATGCTTGCACCAGCCCATAGATTGAGCGCTGGAGCTTGCATACTTTGTTAGCATTCTTAGGATCGACAAAACCTTCCGGATGCATCATATACAACTCTTCCTTAAGGAAGCCATTAAGGAATGCCGTTTTGACGTCCATCTGCCATATCTCATAATCATAGTATGCGGCAATTGCTAACATGATTCGGACGGACTTCAGCTTCGCTACGGGTGAGAAAGTCTCATCGTAGTCAACCCCTTGAACTTGTCGATAACCCTTAGCGACAAGTCGAGCTTTCTAGATGGTCACATTACCATCTGCGTCCGTCTTCTTCTTAAAGATCCATTTGTTTTCTATGGCTCGCCGCTCATCGGGCAAGTCAGTCAAAGTCCATACTTTGTTTTCATACATGGATTCTATCTCGGATTTCATGGCTTCTAGCCATTTGTCGGAATCCGGGCCCGCCATCGCTTCTTCATAGTTCGAAGGTTCACCGTTGTCTAACAACATGATTTCCAGGACAGGGTTGCCGTACCACTCTGGTGCGGAACGTGTCCTTGTGGACCTATGAAGTTAGGTAACTTGATCCGAAGCTTCATGATCATCATCATTAACTTCCTCCCCAGTCGGTGTAGGCACCACAGGAACATTTTCCCGCGCTGCGCTACTTTCCGGTTCGGAAGGGGTGACTATCACCTCATCAAGTTCCACTTTCCTCCCACTCAATTCTTTCGAGAGAAACTCCTTCTCTAGAAAGGACTCGTTCTTGGCAACGAAGATCTTGCCTTCGGATCTGAGGTAGAAGGTATACCCAATAGTTTCCTTAGGGTATCCTATGAAGACGCATTTTTCCAACTTGGGTTCGAGCTTTTCAGGTTGAAGTTTCTTGACATAAGCATCGCATCCCCAAACTTTAAGAAACGACAGCTTAGGTTTCTTCCCAAACCATAATTCATACGGTGTCGTCTTAACGGATTTCGACGGAGCCCTATTTAAAGTGAATGCGGCAGTCTCTAAAGCATAGCCCCAAAATGAGAGCGGTAAATCGGTAAGAGACATCATAGATCGCACCATATCCAATAGAGTGCGATTACGATGTTCGAACACACCGTTTCGCTGAGGTGTTCCAGGAGGCGTGAGTTGTGAAACGATTCCACATTTCCTTAAGTGTGTACCAAATTCGTGACTTAAATATTCTCCACCACGATGTGATCGTAAGAATTTTATTTTTCTGTCACGTTGATTCTCAACCTCACTCTGAAATTCCTTGAACTTTTCAAATGTTTCGGACTTGTGTTTCATTAGGTAGACATACCCATATCTACTTAAGTCATCAGTGAGAGTGAGAACATAACGATATCCTCCGCGAGCCTCAACACTCATTGGACCGCACACATCGGTATGTATGATTTCCAATAAGTTGGTTGCTCGCTCCATTGTTCCGAAGACTGGAGTCTTGGTCATCTTACCCATGAGGCATGGTTCGCACGTGTCAAATGATTTGAAATCAAGAGACTCCAAAAGTCCATCTGCATGGAGCTTCTTCATGCGCTTGACACCAATGTGACCAAGGCGGCAGTGCCACAAGTATGTGGGACTATCGTTATCAACTTTACATCTTTTGGTATTCACACTATGAACATGTGTAACATCACGTTCGAGATTCATCAAAAATAAACCATTGACCAGCGGGGCATGACCATAAAACATATCTCTCAAATAAATAGAACAACCATTATTCTCGGATTTAAATGAGTAGCCATCTCGAATTAAACGAGATCCAGATACAATGTTCATGCTCAAAGCTGGCACTAAATAACAATTATTGAGGTTTAAAACTAATCCCGTAGGTAGATGCAGAGGTAGCGTGCCGACGGCGATCACATCGACCTTGGAACCATTCCCGACGCGCATCGTCACCTCGTCCTTCGCCAGTCTCCGTTTATTCCGTAGTTCCTGTTTTGAGTTACAAATATGAGCAACCGCACCGGTATCAAATACCCAGGAGCTACTACGAGTACTGGTAAGGTACACATCAATTACATGTATATCACATATACCTTTGGCGTTGCCGGCCTTCTTGTCCGCTAAGTATTTGGGGCAGTTCCGCTTCCAGTGACCACTTCCCTTGCAATAAAAGCACTCAGTCTCGGGCTTGGGTCCATTCCTTGGCTTCTTCCCGGCAACTGGCTTACCGGGCGCGGCAACTCCCTTGCCGTCCTTCTTGAAGTTCTTCTTACCCTTGCCCTTCTTGAACTTAGTGGTTTATTCACCATCAACACTTGATGTTCTTTTCTGATCTCCACCTCCGCTGATTTCAGCATTGAATATACCTCAAGAATGGTCTTTTCCATCCCCTGCATATTGAAGTTCATCACAAAGCTCTTGTAGCTTGGTGGAAGCGACTGGAGGATTCTGTCAATGACCGCGTCATCCGGGAGATTAACTCCCAGCTGAGACAAGCAGTTATGCAACCCAGACATTCTGAGTATGTGCTCACTAACAGAACTATTCTCCTCCATTTTACAGCTGAAGAACTTGTCGGAGACTTCATATCTCTCGACCCGGGCATTAGCTTGGAAAACCATTTTCAGCTCCTCGAACATCTCATATGCTCCATGTTTCTCAAAACGCTTTTGGAGACCCGGTTCTAAGCTGTAAAGCATGCCGCACTGAACGAGGGAGTAATCATCAGCACGCTGCTGCCAAGCGTTCATAACGTCTTGGTTCTCTGGGATTGGTGCTTCACCTAGCGGTGCTTCTAGGACATAATCTTTCTTGGCTGCTATGAGGATGATCCTCAGGTTCCGGACCCAGTCCGTATAGTTGCTGCCATCATCTTTCAGCTTGGTTTTCTCTAGGAACGCGTCGAAATTGAGGACAACGTGGGTCATTTGATCTACAAGACATAGTGTAAAGATTTAGACTAAGTTCATGATAATTAAGTTCATCTAATCAAATTATTTAATGAACTCCCACTCAGATAGACATCCCTCTAGTCATCTAAGTGAAACATGATCCGAGTCAACTAGGCCGTGTCCGATCATCACGTGAGACGGACTAGTCAAGATCGGTGAACATCTCCATGTTGATCGTATCTTCTATACGACTCATGCTCGACCTTTCGGTCCTCCGTGTTCCGAGGCCATGTCTGTACATGCTAGGCTCGTCAAGTCAACCTAAGTGTATTGCGTGTGTTCCGAGGCCATGTCTGTACATGCTAGGCTCGTCAAGTCAACCTAAGTGTATTGCGTGTGTTCCGAGGCCATGTCTGTACATGCTAGGCTCGTCAACACCCGTTGTATTCGAACGTTAGAATCTATCACACCCGATCATCACGTGGTGCTTCGAAACAACGAACCTTCGCAACGGTGCATAGTTAGGGTGAACACTTTCTTGAAATTATTATAAGGGATCATCTTACTTACTACCGTCGTTCTAAGCAAATAAGATGCAAAAACATGATAAACATCACATGCAATCAAATAGTGACATGATATGGCCAATATCATTATGCTCCTTTGATCTCCATCTTCGGGGCACCATGATCATCTTCGTCACCGGCATGACACCATGATCTCCATCATCATGATCTCCATCATTGTGTCTTCATGAAGTCTTCACGCCAATGATTACTTCTACTTCTATGGCTAACGCGTTTAGCAACAAAGTAAAGTAATTTACATGGCGTTATTCAATGACACGCAGGTCATACAAAATAATAAAGACAACTCCTATGGCTCCTGCCGGTTGTCATACTCATCAACATGCAAGTCGTGATTCCTATTACAAGAATATGATCAATCTCATACATCACATATATCATTCATCACATCTTCTGGCCATATCACATCACATAGCACTTGCTGCAAAAACAAGTTAGACGTCCTCTAATTGTTGTTGCAAGTTTTTACGTGGTTTGTAGGTTTCTAGCAAGAACGTTTTCTTACCTACGTATGACCACAACGTGATTTGCCAATTTCTATTTACCCTTCATAAGGACCCTTTTCATCGAATCCGTTCCGACTAAAGTAGGAGAGACAGACACCCGCTAGCCACCTTATGCAACTAGTGCATGTCAGTCGGTGGAACCTGTCTCATGTAAGCGTACGTGTAAGGTCGGTCCGGGCCGCTTCATCCTACAATGCCGCCGAAACAAGAAACGACTAGTAGCGGCAAGAGGAATTGGCAACATCAACGCCCACAACTTCTTTGTGTTCTACTCGTGCATAGTAACTACGCATAGGCCTGGCTCATGATGCCACTGTTGGGAATCGTAGCATAATTTTAAAATTTTCCTACGCTCACCAAGATGCATCTATGGAGTATACTAGCAACGAGGGGATAGGAGTGCATCTACATACCCTTGTAGATCGCGAGCGGAAGCGTTCCAATGAACGTGGATGACGGAGTCGTACTCGCCATGATCCAAATCACCGATGACCGAGTGCCGAACGGACGGCACCTCCACGTTCAACACACGTACGGTGCAGCGACGTCTCCTCCTTCTTGATCCAGCAAGGGGGAGGGGGAGGTTGATGGAGATCCAGCAGCACGACGGCGTGGTGGTGGATGCAGCGGGATGCCGGCAGGGCTTCGCCGAGCTTATACGAGAGAGAGAGGTGTTGCAGGGGAGGAGGGAGGCGCCCAAGGCTGTGTTGTTGCTGCCCTCCCTCCCCCCCTTTATATAGGCCCCCTTCGGAGGGGGGCGCAGGACAAACCCATCTAGGGTGGGGGCGGCGGCCAAGGGGGGTGCCTTGCCCCCCAAGGCAAGTGGGAAGCCCCCCACCCTAGGGTTTGCAACCCTCGGCGCATGGGGGGAGGCCCATGGGGGAAGCCCAGCCCACTAGGGGCTGGTTCCCTTCCCACTTCAGCCCACGGGGCCCTTCGGGATAGGTGGCCCCACCCGATGGACCCCCGGGACCCTCCCGGTGGTCCCGGTACAATACCGGTAACCCCCGAAACTTTCCCGGTGGCCGAAACTTGACTTCCTATATATAATTCTTCACCTCCGGACCATTCCGGAACCTCTCGTGACGTCCGGGATCTCATCCGGGACTCCGAACAACTTTCGGGTTTCCGCATACACATATCTCTACAACCCTAGCGTCACCGAACCTTAAGTGTGTAGACCCTACGGGTTCGGGAGACATGTAGACATGACCGAGACGCCTCTCCGGTCAATAACCAACAGCGGGATCTGGATACCCATGTTGGCTCCCACATGTTCCACGATGATCTCATCGGATGAACCACGATGTCGAGGATTCAATCAATCCCGTATACAATTCCCTTTGTCAATCGGTATGTTACTTGCCCGAGATTCGATCGTCGGTATCCCAATACCTTGTTCAATCTCGTTACCGGCAAGTCTCTTTACTCGTACCGCAATGCCTGATCCCGTGACTAATGCCTTAGTCACATTGAGCTCATTATGATGATGCATTACCGAGTGGGCCCAGAGATACCTCTCCGTCACACGGAGTGACAAATCCCAGTCTCGATCTGTGCCAACCCAACAGACACTTTCGGAGATACCCGTAGTGCACCTTTATAGTCACCCAGTTACGTTGTGACGTTTGGCACACCCAAAGCACTCCTACGGTATCCGGGAGTTGCACGATCTCATGGTCTAAGGAAAAGATACTTGACATTGGAAAAGCTCTAGCAAACGAAACTACACGATCTTTTATGCTATGCTTAGGATTGGGTCTTGTCCATCACATCATTCTCCTAATGATGTGATCCCGTTATCAATGACATCCAATGTCCATAGTCAGGAAACCATGACTATCTGTTGATCAACGAGCTAGCCAACTAGAGGCTTACTAGGGACACGTTGTGGTCTATGTATTCACACATGTATTACGATTTTCGGACAATACAATTATAGCATGAACAATAGACAATTACCATGAACAAAGAAATATAATAATAACCTTTTATTATTGCCTCTAGGGCATATTTCCAACAACAGTGCGCTCACGGTTACCCCCCTTTTTATGGGGAAGGTGCGGGTCGCGCTGCCCATTTACTACGATGTGACGCATGCGTGCGGGAACCGCCCCACGCATGCCGCCCACGTCACGCGCACCCCTCCACGCCGCGCCATGCCGCGCGCGGGTCGTGGGAAGCAAAGCGCGCGAAAAGTTTTACCGCGGTAAAAACCGCCCCGCCTGCCCGCGCACCATTTTGGACCTGGCCCAACAAGGTGTCGCGCTGATGTGTGGCCCAGGACCGGGGGCTCCTGTCGGTGTACAAAAGAAGGGGCGCACCTTTGTACCCCTTTACCTGTGCACGGGCAGTCGGAGCCGCGCCCACGGTCGCACCAAGCAGAACAGGGGAGGTAAACCGAGGTAAAACCGTAGCCCAAGACAACCAGAGCAACATCAACGCCAAAGACCACAAAGAGCAGAGGAACGAAGCAGGTTCTCCCCCGGCAAGACCCTTGCCGGGGCAGCTCGCCCCACCCCCACAGAGCGAGCCACCCTTGAGCCCACAGTCTCCAACATCACCAACCATGTTGGGCCAGGGATCAGGAGGCACCTCCATGGTGGCATGCAGATCTTTGTGAAGACAAAGAACACTCAAGATCAGATGAGGACTAGAAGACAACGACCCTCGGCAAGATCCTTGTCGAGGAAGGCCACCAGACCCTCGGCAAGATCCTTGCCGGGGACGGCAGCGCGCCCCGGCAAGGCCCTCACCAAGGACGCCAGCAGGGCCACCGCCAGGCCCGCACCATCCAAGTCTCCGCCGCCGTTCGCATGCAGCTGCCAGCCCAACCAACTAGGCAGGCGCCTGCGTGGCAACATGCAGCTTCCAGGCCAACTCAGCACACACCTGCGTGGCGACATGCAGATCTTCGTGAAGACCCTACCACCACGCCACCTCAGCTGCCTGCCTGCCTACATGGCACCGCATGCACCAAATGGCCAGGGCGCGTGTCAGAGCGAGGAGGAGCGGCGACGGACGGGACGGGCCTCGCTCCCGTCCCCAATAAAGCAAGAGGACACCTCAGCTATGCATTAAATGCGCCTTGTCCTGTAATACGAGTGATAAGCTCGCAATAATGTGCGCCTTTCCACCTCCTGTATGCCACTGTGGCAGCCCCTTTCGACTATAAAAGGAGGCCCGTGGAACACTGGAGAAGGATTCGGCTCTTTCGAACCACGCACTCACCATAGCTAGTTCGAGAGCCCAAGAACTCTCTCAAATAAACCCACCAAAGCAGGACTAGGGTTTTACGCATCATCGCGGCCCGAACCTGGGTAAATGATCCTCGTGCTGAATACTAATCCTGCTCTTCTCGCAACCCTGCGCCCCGGCAACCGTAGTAGGGATTCTTGTGATCCCATAGGTGTCGTTCCACACCGACATCTCCGGAGTATGCATCGAGGAAACACTGTGAGTCGTGTCCTGCGGTAGCATCAATAATCTGGTCGATGCGGGGGAGGGGGAAGGGATCCTTAGGGCAGGCCTTATGAAGGTCTTTGAAATCGACACACAGGTGCCAGGATTTATCCTTCTTTGGCACCATCACCAGGTTTGCTAGCTAGTTCGGGTGTTTTATTTCTCTGATGAATCCGGCCTCGATTAACTTGGCTAGCTCCTCCCCGATAGCTTGGCGTTTGGGTTCGGAAAAGCACCGCAGTGTTTGCTTGACCGGTTTATATCCCTTCAATATATTGAGGATGTGTTCGGCTGACCTGCCTGGGATTCCTGGCATATCAGTAGGGTGCCAGGCGAATATGTCCCAGTTCTCGCGCAGGAACTCTCGTAGCGCGGCGTCAACCGTTGGGTCCAGTTGTGCCCCGATGGATGCTATTTTCTTGGGGTCCGTCGGGTGGACTTGAAATTTGACTATTTCGTCTGCTGGTTTAAAGGAGGTGGATTTGGGTCACTTCCAGGATTACGTCATCCCTATCCACCGTGGGGCATAGTGCGGTTAACTCTTCAGCCGTGAGGGCTTCAGACAATGCCGCGAGGGCCAGGGATGCGGTTTTATTTTCGGCGCGGAGTGCTATGTCCGGATCACTAGCAAGAGTGATAATACCATTGGGCCCAGGCATCTTCAGCTTCATGTATCCTTAATGAGGTATAGCTTGGAAGCGTGTAAACGCATCTCGCCCCAATAGGGCGTGATATCCACTATTGAAAGGGGCCACTTGGAAGGTTATCTCTTCGGACCAATAATTCTCCGGCGTGCCGAATACCACGTCGAGTGTGATTTTTCCCGCGCATCGCACCTCCCGGCTGAGAATGATTCCTCAGAAGGTCGTGCTACTTTGCTCGATGCGGCTCCTGTCTATTTCCATTTTATCGAGTGTGTCCTCATAGATGAGGTTTAGTCTGCTGCCGCCGTCCATGAGCACTTTGGTGAGCCGAAAACCGTCCACAGTTGGATTGAGGACCAAGGCGGCTGGTGCCTGGACTGTCCGGAATTTTGGTTCGTCACTTGTGTTGAAAGTTATGGCCGTGTCGTTCCAGGGGTTTATTGCTGCGACTTGGCAGACATCGGCGAGGTCGCGGAGGGCCCTTTTGCGCCGATTGTTTGAAGCGAAAGTCTCGAAGACCATCAATACCCTGAGGTCGTCGTCTTCCGGGGGGTGTTGCTCTGAGGTATTTTTGGTGAGGATATCCTCGCCGCTCTTGGCCACTTGCCGGAGTATCCAACATGCTCTAAGGCTGTGGGTGGGTATGGTATCCAGTATTGTGTGTATTTTGCATGGCCCATCAAGCCATCCCTCCCGAACGGTTCCGCGCCCCGTAATGGGCTTAGGTTTCTTTACTACTGGGACAGGCGCCCCATGAGGGTGCATCCTTTTTGCCCGGACGAGGGGTTGAGTGGAAACCGGTGGTTCCCAGCGAGCTGCCTGAGTTTTCCAGGCGCTTTCCATTGCGCAGTACTTCTGTACTATGGTTGCCAAGTCAGCGAAGTGTAATACGCGACGGCGGTTGATGGCGTTGAGGATTCCTTCGTCTGTGCAATTATTCCAGAATACTGAGATCGCGTCTTCGTTGCGGCAATCTTTAATCTTGTCTTTGACAAGGAGGAATCTGGCCCAAAAGTGATGGACTGTTTCTTGAGAATGTTGTTGTATGTACATGAGATCGCGTATATTCGGGTGGGTAGGTGGCTTTAAATCCGAACCCTGACCCAATTTGGGACCGGAGTTTGAGAAACTTCCGAGCTTAATAGTTCGGGCTCCGGAATAACAACTGATTTCCCAGGTCCACTATCCGATTCTAGGTACGGGGGACAGGGTGTGTCGTTCCGCGGACAGGTGTCCGGATCTTCGAGCTCGAAAATCTGAACATAGTTCGTCCTCAATATAGAGGAAGAGTTGTTGTTTTGCTCCTCTACTACTGCTATCTAATGGGTGATCGGCAGAGATTTGATTTCTCTCTGATCGGATTTAAGCCCAATCCGATCATAGTCTGTAGCAACCCCCAAGGCGGCGATGCGATCCAGAAGTTCGTTTAAAGACGACAAGTCCGTCGGATCCATCCGTTTGGAGTATTCGGAGTCGACGTGGAGGCGATTTTCGATGACCCGAGAAGTCATCGTCGGCTTAATGGCCGGAAGGGCGGTCATGGTAAAGCCGCCCAGCCGGAGGGTTTGGCCTGAGGCCAGGGCTCCTCCGGAGGTGATACTGTCCTTGATAACAAGGCGAGCCATCAATCCTGTCTTCGACGTCATAGCGGAACTCTCAATGAAAGCACCAATGTCGGTGTCAAAACCGGCGGATCTCAGGTAGGGGGTCCCAAACTGTGCGTCTAAGGTTGATGGTAACAGGAGACGGGGGACACGATGTTTACCCAGGTTCGGGCCCTCTCTATGGATGTAATACCCTACTTCCTGCTTGATTGATCTTGATGAATATGAGTATTACAAGAGTTGATCTACCACGAGATCGTAATGGCTAAAACCCTAGAAGTCTAGCCTGTATGATTGTGATTGCCTCTACGGACTAAACCCTCCTGTTTATATAGACACCAGAGGGGACTAGGGTTGTACAAAGTCGGTTACAAAGAAAGGAATCTTCATATCCGCTCACCAAGCTTGCCATCCACACCAAGGAGAGTCCCATCCGGACATGGGTGAAAGTCTTCGGTCTTGTATCTTCATAGCCCATCAGTCCGGTCCACGTCACATAGGCCGGATGCCCGAGGACCCCCTAATCCAGGACTCCCTCACGGACCCTACGGGTTTGAGAACTATGTAGACATGACCGAGACACGTCTCTGGTCAATAACCAATAGCGGAACCTGGATGTTCATATTGGCTCCCACATATTCTACGAATATCTTTATCGGTCAAACCGCATAACGATATACGTTGTTCCCTTTGTCATTGGTATGTTCCTTGCCCGAGATTCGATCGTCGGTATCTCAATACCTAGTTCAATCTCGTTACCGGCAAGTCTCTTAACTCATTCTGTAATGCATCATCCCGCAACTAACTCATTAGTCACATTGCTTGCAAGGCTTATAGTGATGTGCATTACCGAGAGGGCCCAGAGATACCTCTCTGACAATCGGAGTGACAAATTCTAATCTCGATCTATGCCACTCAACAACTACTATCGGAGACACCTGTAGAGCACCTTTATAATCACCCATTTACGTTGTGACGTTTGGTAGCACACAAATTGTTCCTCCGGTATTCGGGAGTTGCATAATCTCATAGTCATAGGAACATGTATAAGTTATGAAGAAAGCAATAGCAATATACTAAACGATCAAGTGCTAAGGTAACGGAATGGATCAAGTAAATCACATCATTCTCTAATGATGTGATCCCGTTAATCAAATGACAACTCATGTCTATGGCTAGGAAACTTAACCATCTTTGATTCAATGAGCTAGTCAAGTAGAGGCATACTAGTGACACTCTGTTTGTCTCTGTATTCACACATGTACTAAGTCTCCGGTTAATACAATTATAGCATGAATAATAAACATTTATCATGATATAAGGAAATATAAATAACAACTTTATTATTGCCTCTAGGGCATATTTCCTTCAGTCTCCCACTTGCACTAGAGTCAATAATCTAGATTACACAGTAATGATTCTAACACCCATGGAGTCTTGGTGCTGATCATGTTTTGCTCGTGAGAGAGGCTTAGTCAACGGGTCTGCAACATTCAGATCCGTATGTATCTTGCAAATCTCTATGTCTCCCTCCTTGACTTGATCGCAGATGGAATTGAAGCATCTCTTGATGTGCTTGGTTCTCTTGTGAAATCTGGATTGCTTTGCCAAGGCAATTGCACCAGTATTGTCACAAAAGATTTTCATTGGACCCGATGCACTAGGTATGACAACTAGATAGGATATGAACTCCTTCATCCAGACTCCTTCATTTGCTGCTTCCGAAGGAGCTATGTACTCTGCTTCACACGTAGATCCCGCCATGATGCTTTGCTTAGAACTGCACCAACTGACAGCTCCACCGTTCAATAGAAACATGTATCCGGTTTGTGACTTAGAGTCATCCGGATCAGTGTCAAAGCTTGCATCGACGTAACCATTTATGACGAGCTCTTTGTCACCTCCATAAACGAGAAACATATCCTTAGTCCTTTTTAGATATTTCAGGATGTTCTTGACCGCTGTCCAGTGATCCACTCCTGGATTACTTTGGTACCTCCCTACTAAACTGATAGCGAGGCACACATCAGGTCTGGTACACAGCATTGCATACATGATAGAGCCTATGGCTGAAGCATAGGGAACACCTTCCATTTTCTCTCTATCTTCTGAAGTGGTCAGGCATTGAGTCTAAGTCAACTTCACACCTTCTAACATAGGCAAGAACCCTTTCTTTGCTTGATCCATTTTGAGCTTTTTCAAAACTTTATCAAGGTATGTGCTTTGTGAAAGTCCAATTAAGCGTCTTGATCTATCTCTATAGATCTTGATGCCCAATATATAAGCAGCTTCACCGAGGTCTTTCATTGAAAAACTCATGTTCAAGTATCCTTTTATGGTATCCAGAAAATTCTATATCATTCCCAATCAACAATATGTCATCCACATATAATATTAGAAATGCTAGAGAGCTCCCACTCACTTTCTTGTAAATACAGGCTTCTCCAAAAGTCTATATAAAACCATATGCTTTGATCACACTATCAAAACGTTTATTCCAACTCCGAGATGTTTCCACCAGTCCATAAATGGATCGCTGGAGCTTGCACACTTTGTTAGCATCCTTTGGATCGATAAAACCTTCAGGTTGCATCATATACAACTCTTCTTCCAGAAATCCATTCAGGAATGCAGTCTTTACATCCATTTGCCAAATTTCATAATCATAAAATGCAGCAATTGCTAACATGATTCGGACGGAGTTAAGCATCGCTACGGGTGAGAAGGTCTCATCGTAGTCAACTCCTTGAACTTGTCCAAAACCTTTCGCAACAAGTCGAGCTTTGTAGATAGTAACATTACCGTCAGCGTCAGTCTTCTTCTTGAAGATCCATTTATTCTCGATGGCTTGCCGATCATCGGGCAAGTCAACCAAAGTCCACACTTTGTTCTCATACATGGATCCCATCTCAGATTTCATGGCCTCAAGCCATTTCGCGGAATCTAGGCTCATCATTGCTTCCTCATAGTTCGTAGGTTCCTCATGGTCAAGTAACATGACCTCCAGAACAGGATTACCGTACCACTCTGGTGCGGCTCTTACTCTGGTTGACCTACGAGGTTCGGTAGTAACTTGATATGAAGTTACATGATCACCATCATTAGCTTCCTCACTAATTGGTGTAGGAGTCATAGGAACATATTTCTGTGATGAACTACTTTCCAACAAGGGAGTAGGTACAGTTACCCCATCAAGTTCTACTTTCCTCCCACTCACTTCTTTCGAGAGAAACTCCTTCTCTAGAAAGGAACCATTCTTAGCAACGAACGTCTTGCCTTCGGATCTGTGATAGAAGGTGTACCCAACAGTCTCCTTTGGGTATCCTATGAAGACACATTTCTCCTATTTGGGTTCGAGCTTATCAGGTTGAAGCTTTTTCACATAAGCATCGCAGCCCCAAACTTTAAGAAACGACAACTTTGGTTTCTTGCCAAACCTCAGTTCATAAGGTGTCATCTCAACGGATTTAGATGGTGCCCTATTTAACGTGAATGCAGCCGTCTCTAAAGCATAACCCCAAAACGATAGCAGTAAATCAGTAAGAGAAATCATAGATCGCACCATATCTAGTAAAGTACGATTACGACATTCGGACACACCATTACGCTGTGGTGTTTCGGGTGGCGTGAGTTGCGAAACTATTCTGCATTGTTTCAAATGAAGACCAAACTCGTAACTCAAATATTCTCCTCACGATCAGATCGTAGAAACTTTATTTTTCTTGTTACGATGATTTTCCACTTCACTCTGAAATTCTTTGAACTTTTCAAATGTTTCAGACTTATGTTTCATCAAGTAGATATACCCATATCTGCTCAAATCATCTATGAAGGTGAGAAAATTATGATACCCGCCGCGAGCCTCAATATTCATCTGACCACATACATCAGTATGTATGATTTCCAACAAATTTGTTGCTCGCTCCATTGTTCCGAAGAACGGAGTTCTAGTCATCTTGCCCATGAGGCATGGTTCGCAAGTACCAAGTGATTCATAATCAAGTGATTCCAAAAGTCCATCGGAATGGAGTTTCTTCGTGCGCTTTACACCAATATGACCCAAACAACAGTGCCACAAATAAGTTGCACTATCATTATCAACTCTGTATCTTTGGCTTCAATATTATGAATATGTGTGTCACTACTATCGAGATTCAACAAAAATAGACCACTCTTCAAGGGTGCATGACCATAAAAGATATTACCCATATAAATAGAACAACCATTATCCTCTGATTTAAATGAATAACCGTCTCGCATCAAACAAGATCCAGATATAATGTTCATGCTTAACGCTGGCACCAAATAACAATTATTCAGTTCTAAAACTAATCCCGAAGGTGGATGTAGAGGTAGCATGCCGACCGCGATCACATCGACTTTGGAACCATTTCCCACGCGCATCATCACCTCGTCCTTAGCCAATCGTCGCTTAATCCGTAGTCCCTGTTTCGAGTTGCAAATATTAGCAACAGAACCAGTATCAAATACCCAGGTGCTACTGAGAGCATTAGTAAGGTACACATCAATAACATGTATATCACATATACCTTTGTTCACCTTGCCATCCTTCTTATCTACCAAATACTTGGGGCAGTTCCGCTTCCAGTGACCAGTCCCTTTGCAGTAGAAGCACTCAGTCTCAGGCTTAGGTCCAGACTTGGGCTTCTTCACTTGAGCAGCAACTTGCTTGCCGTTCTTCTTGAAGTTCCCCTTCTTCCCTTTACCCTTCGGGAATTGTTTTATCTATCCCACTACAAAAAAAAGACACATCCGTGACATTTTGGGCCGAACGAAATTTTTTTGTCATACATATGACACTTCTATGACGATAATTGTGACAAAACCCGGTATCATCATAGATGTGGTGGGCTCCTACTTCTATGACAAAAAATCATGACAGAAAATGGGCTTTTCGTCCTGGGCGAGCCGGAGACGCAGCTGCATGACATTCTTTGGGCCGTCCATGACGGAAAAAACCATGGTAGAAGCGAGGGGGAGGAAAATTTTGGGGAGTTCCCGGTTACGGTGGGAAGTCGGGGGCCGAGCGATGCGCGTTTCTCTCGTACACGTACGCGCGTGTGTGCGAGGCGTTGGCTCTAACTGAACCCGAGCGATTGCACTGCAGGCTACGCGTTACTGAACCCGAGCGATCGATCGATGGCTGTTAACTGAACCCGATCGAGCGATTCCTTCGCTACTGCTGCTAACTGAAGCCGATCGATTGGATGAACAGTGAGCATTGCCGGGGGGTTGGATGAACAGTGAGCGGTGGCGTTGCCTCTGGATGAACAGGACCCCATGGTGTGGAGGGTTGGATGAACAGTAGACGGTGGAGGGGTGGTTGAACAGGACCCCATGGTGTGGAGGGCTGGATGAACAGTAGACGGTGGAGGGGTGCCCGTGGAGGGGTGGTTGAACAGTAGCCGGTGGAGTAGCGCGCGGTGGAGGCTGGATGAACAGGAGCCCGTGGAGGCTGGAGGAGGTCGATGGTGGAGATGAACAGTATCCCGTGGAGTCCCGTTTTGCGGTATGCCACACACCTCCCGATGAACAGGACCCCCGTTTCGACCGTAGGAGGTCCGTTTCGTCCGTTTTGCGGTACGCCACATCCCTCCTGATCAACAGGACCCCCGTTTCGACCGTAGGAGATCCATTTCGTCCGTTTTGCGGTACGCCACACCCCACCCGATCAACAAGACCCCCGTTTCGACCGTAGGAGGTCCGTTTCCTCCGTTTTGCGGTACGCCACACCCCTCCTGATCAACAGGACCCCCGTTTCGACCGTAGGAGGTCTGTTTCCTTCATTTTGCGGTACGCCGCACCCCTCCCTATCAACAGGACCCCGTTCCGAACGTAGGAGGTCCGTTTCCTCCGTTTTGCGGTATGCCAGGCCTCGTTTCCATCGCCTGTTCCGTCCAAGCCCTCCCGATGAACACGACCACGCATTATCTTCCGACCCAGCCGGTTGGCTCCCATGCGTTTCGTTGCCTCCCGATGAACACGACGCATTCCGTTGCCTCCCCATGAACACGACGCATTCCGTTGCCTCCCCATGAACACGACGCATTCCGTTGCCTCCCCATGAACACGACGACGACGTTGTTTCTCTGTTCCGACCCAGCCATGTACACGAGCCCTGGCCGTACGTATGTGCGAGTAGGCGTTCGAGACCCCGCCCGTATGTACACATACGTGGCCGTATTTTCTTTCTTGCACCCTGGCCGCTATACGTATGTGTACATGCTACGTGCGCGCCTCTACTACGACACGTACGTGCCTCTACTACGACACGTACGCGCCTCTACTACGACACGTGCGCGCCTCTACATCCACCAGTATATATGTACATACACGTTCGCGACCAGAATGACAACGCTACGTACGCTTCGACCGGATGGGTCCCGACTGTCAGGCACTTCCTTGCGTGCGAAGATGTAGCTGGTGGGTCCCAGTAGTCAGGGGGCGAATCATTTTTTTTTTGCCCGGACGCACTTCCTTGCGTGCGAAGATGTAGCTGGTGGGTCCCAGCAGTCAGGGGGAAACGTTTTTTTCGTGAAATACGGTGGCCCGTCCGGTGGGTCCCCGCTGTCAGGTGGAGGAATCATTATTTTGCGCGTAATAAGGAGGCACTTCCTTGCTGCGGCCATGGACCCAGCTGTCAGCCTCTCCACGTACAGTCCATGTCCGATGGAAGTCATTCCTTGACCACGGTGCGCCGAGAGCACCACGGCGGTGGACGACGGCGAGGACTAGGAAGGGGACGACTCGGAGCCGGGGAAGACGCAGCAGTGGATGCCCACGCGAGGAGTATGAGGGTTCACTGGTTCGGCTGCGGTGTGAGGCTGCTGTAGCCGCAGAATAACAGGGGGTGTGGGTGAGTAGAGGGATGGCCTGGCCAGCGGTGGGAGTAGTAGGGGCGGTGAGGCCTCCGCGGCATCACAGCCGGCCATGGGAGGCAGGAGCACCCGGCACGACCGGCGCTGGTTTGGGCGGCTGGAGCAAGAAGACTAGAGGTTGAAGAAGCACTACGGCCGTTGGATGAACATCGTACGGTAACAGGAGCTAGAATCGTTCATATTGACTAAGTTGACAAAGCCCTCCGTCCCCGTCAACTTGGTAGGCCCACAAGTCAGCCTCCCACTATGCTGGGTTCCAGCTGGCAGGGGGAGTATTCATTTTTTTGTGCGTAATAAGGAGGCACTTCCTTGCATGCGAAGATAGCTGGTGGGTCCGACATGCCAGCGGGGGGCACGTTATTTTCGCGAAATACAGAGGCCCTTCCGGTGGGTCCCAGATGTTAGGTGGAGGAATCATTATTTTGCGCGTAATAAGGAGGCATTTCCTTGTGTACGACCGTGGACCCAGCTGTCAGCCTCTCCATGCATAGTCTACTTCCGATGGTGTCGTTCGTTGACCACGTTGACCACGCCGCGCCGAGCGCATCCAAGGTGGTGGACGACGGCGAGGCCCCGGACGGCAACGAGCCGAAGATGGGAAGACGCGGGAGTAGAGTCGCAGATGGAGAGGTGTACGAGGGTTAACTGGTTCTAGTGCGGTGTGGTTCGGTAGTCGGTGGAGAAGAACAGGAGGTGTGGAGGGGTGGAGGGATGGCCTGGCCAACGGTGGAGTAGCGCTTCATAGCGAAGCGTGCTAAGTAGAGCTGCTAGCAGCAGGAGGCGGGAGGTGGTCCCGGCAGCGCTGGAGGAAGAAGACGAGAGATTGAAGATGGATGCCGGTCGTGTGATGTAAATCCAACGGCTAACATGTCAGAATCATTTGTTGACTAAATTGACAACGACTTGCGTTGGCTTCGACCTATTGGCCCACATTTCAGCCTCCAAAAATGTGGCACGTATTCAACCCATTTTTTCAGAATATACAGTCTTTTTTTGCGCGGTAGAATTTACAGTCAATTTGATCTTTTTTTGAATTACAGCCATTAGCTGGGCTGGGTGAACAAATAATGTAGCGTCCATGCGGCCCATTTATTTTATTTCCTAATAAGTGATATTATTACATTCATCCTTAAATCTTACCAAGCTTTTGTACACAATCACTAGGATTCTCGTGCCAAAACAATCCAGGATTTTATTTGTTAAGAAATTATTTTTATAAGTTAATAAGATGTGGGATATTGTTTTCTTACATATGTAAGTATTTGTTAAATATATGATGACAATAAAAATAATATATAATAACATATAAAACAATTTAAATATATATAATATAGTTAGAAGGGAAACATAAGTTGGACCTGGCGTTCCTATTCTTATATAGAAAAATAGAACAGACCTCTCCGTTTTCTTCAAAAAATACATAAATTGGGCTGCCAAAAATAAAACCTCGGATGGGAGGTCCATAGGCCGATCGATACATGACAGCCCTAAGAAAATACAAACAGGCCTATGGACCTCCCATCCGAGGTCGTGGGCTGCACATGTTAAAAATGAAAGCCTAGACGGGGCAGCCCAAAACCACGTCCAACACTTGCCAAAACTTCGTCCCTCGTTTTCTCTGTGTTTCGCACACTCGACATTGTGTGGGCATTTTGACTGTGCATCATATGAAGATGTGCTATGCATGAATGTTGATCAGAATGATGTTAACTGGCTGGTAGTTCCATTTTCGACCATGAATAAAACTTCCAACATGATGTTAACCCTGTTTGAAAAGGCTGTGTTAATATAAATGCTCTGCCTCTAAAAGTTGCAGTTTCTTATCTGAAACTAAACTTGCGGTTTCTTATCTGAAACTGAAACTTGCAGTTTCTTCTCTGAGAATCACATTGTCTGCACTTTTATACTCCTATGAAACTACATTTTTTAAGTGCTAAAAATAGATCTCTAGAATTCATAAAATACTTCATATGCTCAATACTGCAAATCTGAAATTCAAAAGACATTCATATCTGAAAGTACTCCCAAAATACACAACACAATTCACAACCTGCAAATACTGACAACCCTAAGCTCCTCCTGACAATTCACAACCTGCCCGACTATTGGGCTGGGGGGGCAGCCCCCTCCTATTCCTCGGCGGCAGACAGCCGCCCCGTGAGACGATGTGAACGGCAAGGGAGACGATGGCGGGGAAGCGTCGTCGGGCCAACTGCTTTTCCCTTCTTGCAATTGGGTTCGGTCGACGAAGACTCCACCGGCTCGCTCTGGCAGGACAGCCTCACAAACGGCACCCTGTAGATGCTCGATCCTTCAATCTCTGGTGGATGCTCCATCTGGGATCGATACTCCCACCACCGCTCCCTCACGATCGGATTCGGTGAATCTGTTTGCTCCATGGCCCAGAGGAGCAGCTCTATGTACTCCGGCGCGACTCCCTCCGGGAGTATCACCGCATTTTCGCTCTGTTGCAGATATTTGGCCATGGATGTCGCCGTCGCCGCTAGTTGGTCCTTGTTGTAAACCAAGACTGTATCTCCAACATCCTAGCTAGCTTCACAGGGTCGCCGTCTGCGATCCTCACGTATCGGTTGTACTCCTCCATCGATCTACTTCTCCACAGCACCTTCACTCGTCGGTGGTGGTTTTTGAATGGAAGAGGAGAGGAGCAGCGCTGGTTTTGGATTAGAACGGGAGAGGAGCGACGCTGGTTTTGGACTGGAACAGGAGAGGAGGAGCGGTGGTTTTGAAATGGAAGAGGAGAGGAGCGGCGCTGCATTTAGATTGGAACAGGAGAGGAGCGGCGGTGGTTTAAGAGGAGAAGAGCGGAAGAGCGGCGCTGGTCTTGGAAGAATTTTTTTGTTGTTTTGCGTATTTTGGGTCAAAGTTTGACCACGTACTGTATTTGACAAGCAAAATGTGAATGCATGTCACCAAAAATTGTATCGTTTGGTTCGTATCTGAATGTACTTTCAAATTATATTATTTTTGCAACGTATAACATATTATGTGCGAAAATCATGGTCAATTATGACCCAGAATAAAAGAGAGACTAGTTAATGTGGGGTCGCTTTCTTAATTGAAGGGTAAATTGATTTTGATTTTGATCCAGTCACAGCGCGCCGGCCCTCTCGTCCAATCCTAAATCGCTGCCGCACGCTCCTCTCCCTCTTCTCCATTGCAAAACCACCTCCTCTCCTCTCCATCATCTCCATTCCAAAACCACCATCTCGCCTCTCCCTCTTCTGATCTTCTCCATTGCAAAACCACCTCCTCTCCTCTCCATCATCTCCATTCCAAAACCACCGTCTCGCCTCTCCCTCTTCTGATCTTCTCCATTGTAAAACCACCTCCTCTCCTCTCCATCATCTCCATTCCAAAACCACCGTCTCGCCTCTCCCTCTTCTCTATTGCAAGACCACCGTCTCTCCTTCCATCTTCCAAAGCTAGCACTGGACCACTCAGAAGGACATCTATGGAGAGGATGCAGCAGCGAATCAGGCAGATCGCCGGCGGCAACCAGGCAAAGTTAGCCAGGTTGAAGGAGATCCTTAGTTGGTTTGACAATGAGTGGGAGATTTCGAGGACGGTGCGGGCCATGTGGCAATGTATGCGAAAGAACAAGACGGCGGCGATGAGGGCGGCGATGTACATGTACTCCTCGGCGGCAGTCACGCCGCAGTCCTCCGAGTTCATCGAGTATCTCCTCTGGGCGATGGAGCAGACAGATTCGCCCAAGGCGACAGTCAGGCGGAGGTGGTGGGCGTACAGGTCGAAGGTCGAGCACCCAGAGGATAACGAATCGATCGAGTATGGTGTGCCGTTCGTGAGGGTGCAGAGCCAGCCGGAGCCACAGGAGTATTTGTTCTCCCACCGCAAGAGGAGGCCGGATGGCGCGACGTCGCTTCCCCGCCGTTCTCCACGGTTCCCTCGACGTTCGCCTCGTTTCAACGGCGGCGGTAGGGTTTAAGGTAAGCTTCGCACTAACCTAATCTTCCACCTGCTCATGCTTACAATCAGTGTGACAGCTAATGAAAATCATGCTTACAATCAGTCTCCGAGTACTACGCCAATCACCCTAAAATAGCTCTGGACCTTTGGGTCAAAGTTGTGACACAGTGTACAAATAAAGAAAAATAGATTGGTGCTTCTTTCAGAAAAGAGTACTCCCTAGAAAACTGCCAATATAAGCTACTAGTATTTGGTTAGATGATTTGCTGCCGAGAAAGATCCGTCCACAGAGAGCGCCACACATCCCACTGGTGGTGGTGGATGCCAATGCGTGCATGCAGCATGGTTGGTGTCGGTAATTTTTACTTGGCACACCTCGCACTCTGCATATATGCCAGTTCCATACGTACATTTGTGCAGTTCCACCAAAATGCAGCTGAATAACCCTGTTTGCACAGATAATGAAAAAGCGTGATTACATTATAGTGGCACTAGTTGATGAAACACACAAAATAAATAGAAGAAAATATTGCGATAGTATCATAGTATGCCATGCTGCGAGGGCGAGATGGGCATTGCGACGCCTCATACGGTACGCCTCATACTGGACATTGTCCCAAGTCTCCCAAATACACCTTCTGCCAGTGATGAACATCAGTGTACAGCGGTAGTACAAGGAGGCGCCTTGAGACATTCAAATCTCTATTTTTGTACATATCAACTAAAATTAAGCACCCCAGTTTGCAGAAACGCTTAAACATTAACAATGGGACTAGTTGATGAAACATACATTAACAAAGAGAAGCACTTTCTTTATCTACATTGGAAATGAAATGATAGAGATGACACTCGCTCTATTTTCACTGTATTATTACTTCATTTTATCAGTGACACTAGGGTCGAGCAGGTGGCAAACGAGGTGTACCGTGCGTCGCAAGGATGGAGGCCGGGGGTGCTTAGACTGGGATGCTGAAGCTGGCTCTTTCAGTCACCAACATGGATGATTCAATTCATGGGACCTTTTGGTGCAGTTCACCTAAAATGAAGCAATGTCCCGTGAGCTAGCAGCTTCTTCTTCAAAAAAATTTAAGAAAAGGGCTCCAGCCCCAGTTCCATTTCCATCAGAAAACAAAACCCACAGAGCTTCTTCTTCATTAGTTGCAATAAAATTGAGCAACATCAAGGTTGGTTGTGAAGCTCCTAGAATGCTCAACTATAATTTGGATATCATTTGTGCAGTTCAACTAAGATCGAGCGTGAAATGTATATCTCTGTTTGCACAAAAAAGGTGGAAAGGAGGGTGACTAACAAGTGATGAAACATGCATCAAATGAAAAGAAGCATGTTCCTTATCTGAATGGCAATCCTATAAGGACAGTAGCAATTTCTAAAGCACTGCCATTGCTAGATATTAGTGTGGGCATTAGGATTAACTATGACAACCGTTAAATACGACATTACTTTGGGCACGGGAGAGTAGGCGGACCAGGACAGTTGCATTTCTAACGAAAAGAACCAACTTATCTTAATGGGAAATTTTAGCAGGACATGTAAAGAAGTGCCATTGATTCATATTACTGGAGGCATTACATTGAAAACAACATTGGTTTAACGTGTCCTTACTTTTAACAGTGCGACTGCTACATTTTACCAGTGGCATTACATAAGAGTGGTTCGGGGCAACAAACATCAGAACAGGATATCTGGGTTGGTCCCATTTTTGTTCGGTATAGCCACCTTATATTGTGTGAGGCTAGCAAATCTAGTGCTGGACTTACTCTGTTGACTTGTCCCCACTTTCTTTCCTTTTTCAACCAATAGATCGGGTTTATATTGAGTCTGTACTGCGTTTCCCTTTATTTCCCTATTAGACCTAGAGACCAGTTGGATAGCCAGTCTCTGCTACTTTTCGCCCCCATTATTTCCTCTTTCGACCAAGTCCTAGATTCAGGTAACAAATCCTCCCCCACCCCCACCCCCTTTCTTCCTTGTTTGAACCAAGTAGTACTAGATTCGAGTGCATGAACTAGTTTTACCTCTTAAACGTAAAAAAATAGGTGGTTTTCGAACAGCCGATCGATCCTATCTACGAGGGGGCCTGAGAAATAGTAAAAGATACAAATGCAGCGACGTCGGGAGCTTCAGAAGTAGAGCAAGGCCGGTTTCGAAGGAAGTTATACCTGATGGTCGCCGGGATATCGCTAGGTGGGCGGCGGGAGGCCGGATCTGCCCACACTACGGCAGCGAGGAAGAAGGGGTCGGAGGCCCTCCCTCGCCAGCGGTGCTTGGGAGAGAACGGCAAGGCAGGCTGATCGGGACGCGCCCAGCAGTGGGTAAGAGCCGTTGCGAAGGACGACCGCATGAATTGCACCTTCTCACCTTCCCCGGCGGAGAGGATCCGGCTGGATCTGTGACCAGCGGTGAGCAGAGAGAGAGAGAGTGTGTGGCCACCGCTGTCGTGTTTAGATCTGGAGAGGCCGAGACAGTGTGAAGAGAGCAACACTAGCAAGCAAGCGCGGAGGCTCCTGCCTATATAGTGGAGTAGTACTAGTTTTCTTTTGTCTACCGGAGCCGGCTTGACCTCGTCAATGACTGTCGAGAAGTCTTCATGCACGTGGCCAGGAGGCGCAGTTGTCGTCATTTTGATCTGAAGCACCGGATTGTAACATATAACACGAAAAAATGCCGCATGACAAGAAATCATAACCTCACTGCCCAAAGGAGACAACATGAATCCCGACGGACAAACTAGACGAGGAACAAAGCTCAAATTAAAGATAAACTCGTAGAAAAGGGGTCCGTCGATAGATGTCCTAATTAACATAGCCGGCTTGACCTAGATGGCAGCCGAGTAGTCACTGTTCGTGCATGTGCCCCCAATGACTAGCCCAACTCAGTTGTCGCTGTTTAACCCTCGCAGTGATCCGAAGCACATGACACCTAATTTTGCGAGATGACAAGAAACCTTTTTTTAGATTTCTCACCACAACTACAGCCATGTACAACACAGCCTGCACGATGTACACGATAGCCAATCCAGGCGTGTCTGCTGGAGTCTGGTCACATGCATGGACGAACTGATCTTCCGTGTCTTCCAGGGATCGTCCAGGCACCAACGTAGTACAACACTTCTCTAGTACTATCGCTCGTCTCCCTCTTCTATTAAGTCACCCGACTTGCGGGGCGGGGAGTGTGCCTATGGTCGGTTCTCAATTGTCGTCCCACATGTGTGTGCAAACGCAATATGACGCGCGTTCCATTCGGAGAGCAGCGTGCCAGACCGACCGGCCGTCTGGGGTGCGACGCGAACGCGACGGGCGTGCTGTATACTCCATACATGTGTACCACCGTTTTCTAGACGCTTTGCTCCATGGCGCGGATGCAATCCATGGATACAAAATTAGTATACTGTATACTATTTAAAAGTCGAGGGCGGGGCTTTTCCTGCGCGGTAGGCGGCGGGGCAGTTCCGCCCAGTCGGTTCGACAGAGACGCGAGAAGACGAGGGAGTAGGCTGCTGCAAACGTAGGGCTGTGTGATTTGACAGCGAGTTACTGCTGGACAGGTGGGGCCCCGTGATTTGACTTGCCATTATCATTTTAACTGCGGCGCTACGACTGGCGTGAGTCTCCCGACTCCTGACCACCTCCATACAGGTGCCTCTCCCAATGCTCCACCATGTAGTAGAGGCTGGCTCTTGCATGAGAGCCCACTTCTCCACTTTTTCCTTGCCTCTCTTTCCTCCACATATGCAAAAATGCCATGTAAAGCGCACTATTGTACTTACTTTTACTTGCTCCTACAGGTACTTAAGCTTGCCACATAGGCATAAAGTCTGATGTGGCAAGTTAATCAAGAAGAGAGAGACTAGTTTGGTGACCCAAGGAAGAAACGGTGCTAAGCGCGTGTACCTAGGTGAAAAGACAATTTTGAGTCTATAGCTAATTAAATGAAGCAAACTTAGCAACACCATTTCATTGGAAGAGGTCACTCCTTGGCAAATGCAATAAATACTAGTACTCCCTGTGTCCCATAATATAAGAACGTTTTTGGCACTACACTAGTGTCAAAAACGTTCTTATATTATGGGACGAAGGGAGTACGAAGAAAGAGATAGAGAGGAGTAAAAAAATACACTTATAGCCAACCTTATAGCCAACCTTGTTGTAGTACGAGTGACTAAGTGATGACTATGTATGACATGCCAACATCAGATAGCCTAACGCACCGTGTTAAATCTCCAAGGCGCGACCGCGCGAGCGACGCGACGGTCGTGGTAGGCGCGACCATGATACGGGCTGCTAGCAGCCCTTGGATCTGAGATCAAACGGTCGCATGCTAAGTTGCTGAAATTTTGCAGAATAACCCTCCAGGATAGGATATTCACCCATAGGTCTAGAATCACGCCATGCAACCGTTCGATCTCAGATCCAAGGGCTCTCGGAAGCCCGTATCATGGGAGAATGGAAAGCCACTACCCTGCCGTTCGCACGCTGGCAGTTCGCTCCTACTCGTCCCCGCACGTCCTTCAATACTACGGCGGTTCGCTCCTAGTCGTCCCGTCCATTCACATTATGGCAGTTCCACTAATCCTAACCCTCCTCCCAAATCCATGGCGTCCCAAATCTCAACGATCGGCGGTGAGTACAAGGTTAGAACCATCACCGGCGATGAGTTCGACGTCATCTACACCCGTTCTTTCGCGACGGTGAAAGGATGCCTTTCTCGCTTCAGAAGCATGTTCGAAGACTCAGATGATGAGTAGGTTGCTGGGCTAGATGTTGAGTACACCACAGTCCCGGGACGAGAGAAGGATCTAAAGGACGAAGAGAGGAAGAAGCCCGCCGTGATCCAGGTTTGCGTGCATGACTTATGCTTGGTCTACCACATATGCCATGCCGACGTTGAGTGCCAGGATTTTAAGGACTTCCTCGAGAGCAACCTAGTCAAATTCGTTACTGTAGACTTTGGTAACGACAAAGAAGTCCTACGTCAGATAGGCCTCGTTGTAGGCAACACCTTCGACCTCCAGAAGAATCGGCTGGTGTCCTCTCATCAGCCTTCAATGCTGACCCTGGCAGGAGCCATGGTTCATCCTTCGTACGGTAAACTGGAGAAACCTCCATACACGTTTCATCGTCATGCATGGCAGCAGAATGTACTAGATATAGACCACATCCACTACGATGCAATGGATGGCTACCTTTGCTTCAATATCTACAAGGGTTGGATGAAGAGCAATAGCCAAGTGTGCGGTTCAAGCAAAGAAGTATCGGCCAAGAGGAAGAGGGACAAGGACGAAGTCGAGGACGTGGA
Organism: Aegilops tauschii subsp. strangulata; assembly: GCF_002575655.3. Classification (NCBI taxonomy): domain Eukaryota; kingdom Viridiplantae; phylum Streptophyta; class Magnoliopsida; order Poales; family Poaceae; genus Aegilops; species Aegilops tauschii. Next base: position 88,127,288 of record NC_053041.3, on the reverse strand, counting down.
CAAGGACTCCGAGTAAGGTGGCAGTGTCATTGCTCATGGTGGTTCTAATGCAGTGTCTACCGGAATAGTTGCAATGTTTAATTTTAGGTGTGCTTAATTTAATTTGAGGGGTGTGTTGTGCTGAGCCCCCAGAAGAACTATGTTATGTTTCTTCTCGTTACTTTAACTCTTCAGTACGTACATACTAGTATTTCTTACATTTCATCTTTTAGTTGGTATAGTACTACCACTTGTTTCTTCACATTGTATACGTACAATATATATGGCCAACATCATATAGCCAGCAGTTTAGTCGTCAAAGAATTTCAGGGTGCTTAGTTTTGTCAAAGAATTCCAGGATGCTTAGAGGGTGCTTGGATCCAAGGGACTTATTTTAGTCTGACTAAAAATACTCTCTTTAAGAGACTAAAGTTCCAAGCACCCCTGACTAACGAGGGGCTAAAACTAGTCTTGAGACTAATATTTTTTAGTCAGGGGTACCCCTACTAAAATGTGGATTAGTCCTCTCTCTACGCATTTAACTCCTCTCCTTTAACACAGGCGAGTTCTGGATTGGAGGGTTTGGAGGTAATAAATGCTCATTAACTTGATTTTTAGCCTTTTTAGTATTTGGATCCAAGCATGGGTGAGGCTAGCATGTTTTAGTCCCACTACTTTTAGTCATGGGACTAAAACGTATCCAAGCACCCTCTTAGTTTTATTTGAGGGGTGGGTTGTGCTGGACACCATTATTGTGACTAGCCTTTTTAATAGTACTATATGCATAATTTGGCGATGAGCGCTCTCTATATGTACCACCTTTTTTTAATTTCAACTTTTGCTCCATGGCGCAATCCATCGATACTACTGCTGTACAAAAGTATACATTTTTAAAAGGCTAGAGGGCGGGGCAGTCTAGCTTGGTCAGTTTCACGAGAGGCGAGGGCCTTTGTGATTTGACGGCTCATTACTGCTGGAAGGCGGGGCCTTCTGATTTGACTGCTCGTATAAATGCGCCGATGACCTGATCAAGGAGGAGCAAAGAACAGTGCGGTATACTCAAGTTTTCCACTGGAGTAGTACTGCGACAGAGGAGCACGAAACACGGCAGCCCAGTGCCATATGGCAATAAAAATGATCTAATTTGCTAGTCATCTCATTGTTAGCATTGTTCTATTCATTCCCTAAAAAAACCATTGTTCTATTCATGCCTCGCAGAGAACGTGACACGTGCGGCGAAACACCCGAAGCAAAAGATGAAACACAGGAGCAAAAGAAGAAGGAAGATTATCACCCCAAATGATCTAATTCGCCGCGGAGTCGTAACTGCTTCTTCATCGCCTCCACGACCTCCATCTCCTTGCACGTCTCCTCCGCCATCTTCTTCATTCTGTCCATGACGCGGGATTTCTCGACGCGAGCCTTCATCATCTGTTCCACGACCGCATTACGTACCTTGACAGCAGCCGGGTGCTCGATGCGGAGCATCGCCAACTCCTCCTTCTGTTCCATGACGAGGGCCTGCAGCATCTTCATCGAGGAAATACTATTCTCATGCAGCTTCTTCCAGCCGGTGTTCTTCTCCTTCAACAGGTCGATCTCGTGGCAGAGCTTCGCCTTGTCCTCCTGAAGTCGCAGGATTTCGCCGGTCGCCTTCTTCTCCGAGGCAATGCTCTTCTTCAGCAGCATCACCAAGCCGGCGGTCAACTCCCCCTGCTGATTGAGCTCAGCGGGCATGTCGTCGAGGCTCTCCTTCAGCAACTCCATCAAGCCTTGGATGAACTCCTTCTGCTTATTGAGCTGATCGGGCATGCCGTCGAGGGATAACGACTCCAGCTCCGCCGGCTCGGCATGTTCGGCTCCGCGGCTAGGGCGCTCCTGGGAGCCATCTCCTGCCCGTGAGAGATCTTTCGAGGTCTCTGCGTGGCGGCGAGCCCTGTTTTTTTTCGCAGCCTTGGTTGCCGCTCCCTTGCTACGAGTAGTTCTCGACCTAGAGCTTTGCTCACCGGCCATGGCAACGACGGACGAAGAAGAAGCACTTATGAGGAGGAAAGGTAGAGTAATTTTCGGTTAGGTAGTTCCCCTTTTTACAACCTAAGTACTAGCACTAGTACTAATACCTGCATAGTGGGAACACGTTCAGGTTTGGTACGTACTAGTAGGTGTGAGCAGGCTTTCGAATGTGATGGGAACAAGGTAAAGATTAATTGATGGTTTTGGTTTTGAGCCCGAAACGGCTCCCGATGAGTTTAGCGGAACATAAATTTCAAGTACTACACTGCTCAAATGCGTAAATATTATGTTACTGTCAAAAATTGGCACAAAATACGAAGGAGACCAATGGAAGTACTACTAGCAACCCACGATTTAACTACTCGCATGCACGTAGTGGAGTAATAATGTCTTTCTTCCGCCTTCACGTCCACTCAATTTGCATGCGCTGTATTAATTGACCATCAATGAAGTGAACGACTTTACATGTGTCAAATTATCACATCGGGTGGATCTTGGTACAAAATTGCGTCCGCTTGTGTACCCACGTGTGCGTGCGAGGGAATGAGTGCGTGCGTGGCGTGCGTGCACATCTTCGCTTCGTGCATGTACCGCCAGTATGGCTCAGGGAGGACGAGTACATTCTTCTGGAACCAGCAGCACGTCACTGTGATCAATCCACGCAAGGAGGTCGCGACAACGCCTCCACATGTGCCATGTGGCTTCATGAACTGTAAGAGAGACACTGTGTAGCGGGCCATTGGCATTCTAATTTACGTGTTTTGCACATACTCGAAGTACTAGTAAGGTACACGTGCATTGCACGCATCAGATTTTGCAACCAAATTATGAATAAATACCACACTATAGCATGTAAGCTCTGAGTCATATATGCCTGATGTAGCCTTCGTTTAATTCTTATAGTTCATCTCATTCAAAATCAATTAGTTTTTATAAAAAAGCTAAGAACGCGGGAATAGGAAAAACATGGGATTATAGTGGAATGTCGTCTTGAATCCTACAGGATTGTACGAGTGTTTGATTGTGCATAGAAAAAATGCAGAATTCTTTCAAAGAGGTTTGAGTGGATGGGATGTTTCCTATGAAATCTAGTGCAAATGAATCATATGGAAAAATTCCTATGGTTTACAATCCTACGAATCAAACAACCAAGATAGGAAAAATTCCTAATGATTAGAATCCTCCAAAATTCCTTTGAGAATCCTTTGAATCAAGGAAGCCCTTAATCTATTTTATGATTCATGGAATTGTGCGTTGTAAAGCATAAAGTAAAAACAAATAATGGCAATTCAACTAGAAAAAAAGTTTGGGCAGTTATGATACAGAAGATTCTAGAACAAAAGAGAACCACTGTTGTTTTGAGGTTTGTGCATTATGCTTAAGTTCAACCACGGAGTCTGCTAGACTGTACATGTGGCAAAATCCGGTGGGGGCTAGAAGATGGTGCGAGGGGTCGAGTGGAGGGAGACTATGAAGGAATGCACAAGTGCGAGATCGATATTTAGAGAGAGGGGGCGAACACGTGCGCTGTTGCGCGCAGTGGAGGAGCCATGAAAAATAAATGAGGTAGGGGGCCAAGCATTGCTAATCCTTTACGAGGAGGGTCAATTCATGAACTTAAACCATTTTTAGCAGCAATTGTCTAATGATCACATTCATATTAGCCTCGATATATAGTGATGTTGGGGGGAGGGGGGCAGGGCCCTTACTGCCCCTGTCTTCACCATTGTGCACGCGTCTGAGAGATGAAGCAGGAGGCATGGATGATGAGAGGGGGACGTTGGATATATAATTAATGTGGGTGTATTAGCTATATATGTTAATCCTATATAGAGAGAGGTCTAGATTGATCGATGTGGACGTGGGAAAGAGGGTGAGACCTCACTGGATATATCGATTGATCGGTTTGTGTGGAAAACTATGAAAGGCCTAGATATATACACACATACATAGAGGAACATCGATCGTTGCGCATGCACGCGTGAGAGATAAAGAATGCCTGATATGATGGAGAGGGGGATGTGTGTGGGTGTGTGCCTTCATGGGAGACCGGCCTGAAGAAAAAGATTGCATGCGTGCGATGGATAATGCCGACTGGTAGTGTGTGTGCATGCATGCACGAGAGAAAGTTAGTGGTACAATTATAAAGAGAAGACTACTATGTGGGTGTAAAAGAATAGGTGAGGTCATAATCAATGTAAAGTTGAATTCAAATATTTGAATAAGAGATCCTGATGTTTGAAACCCATGCATGCATGAATATAACGGAGATCTGCGCGGTGTGGTTCGGAAACGAGCATGTTGTAATGTATACAAATTGAACAAGGTCAGACTGATTTGAATTTGAGATACCGATGGCAGACATCATTTGGCCACGTCGCATCCGTGCATGGACACACTATTCTAATTGGAGATGATGGGCGGCTTTCGCATCACATATCTATATCTATACCCCTATATATATTATATTTTATATTATTTTTTTATTGTGCGGGGGTAACTTTAACTTTGAAAGATGGTCGTTGGATGAGGCGAATCCGATGGTCCAAAGATGGCAAATTTGAGCACTACTGGCCGTTGGATATCATCTAGATTCCACCAGATTTTGCCACATGTATAATCTAGAAGACTCCATGGTTGAAGTTAAGCATAATGCACAAACATCAAAACACAAGCACTTCTTATTTGTTCTAGAATCTTCCGTATCAGAATTGCCCAAATGTTTTTCTACATGATTTGCCATTATTTGTTTTTACTTTATGTCTTACGACGCACAATTCCATGAATCTTAAAATAGATTAGCTTTCTTATAAAAACTAGATGATTTTGAATGAAATGAACTATAAGAATTAAACGAACATCTACATCATGCATATATGACTCAAAGCTTGCATGCTATAATGTGGTATTTATTCATAATTTGGTTGCCAAATCTCATGCGTGTAATGCACGTGTACCTTACTCTAGTCTAAATGGTGTTTATGTGTGTGTTGTGCGTGTTGAGGTGCAAATTGTCTTTTTTGGGTACACGTTAAGCTTGTTCTTCTGAAATTTCAAGCCGCACCTTGTTATGTCGAAAATTCAAGCTAGCGTCTCTGTCTATCGTGCTGCGAAACTCCCGCCTCTTCAACCCGCGCCTTGTTAGCCCGAAATATTTAAGATATATCTTTGTCTCATTGTGCTCCGACAACTCCCTCCATCTCAACCCGCGCCTTGCTATTCCGAAATTACAACGCGCACGAAAACTCCCACCTCCTGTGAAATCCCGACACGCGAAATGCCCGTGGTACCCCTGAACCGAAAGAACCGCCTCAAATCGGTGGGGGTACTTTCGTAACTTACCCCACATTTCGGACAAGCGCGTCTCTAAGCCATGGTTCCCCACTGCCAACCCATCCACCCACCCATTCGTACACCGAGGCCGCGAAAACCCGCGACGAAACCCCACACCCTGCTCCGTCCGCCACCCAGCCGGAGCCTCTTCCCCGACGACGTCGTCCACAGCAACACCTCGACGTCCCTCATCCACCGTACCGGATGAGGATCCTTCGTCGATCTCATCATCCCGCCGGTTCAGCCACCCCGTCCTCCACCTCCAAGGAGCTGCCCCGACGTTCCCCTCGTCTTTCGCGCCACCTCCATTACCACACCGCCGTCTTCACCTGCACCACCGGAAGAGCATCATCATCACCGTTTCCTCGGATGAAGCTGCGGCCTAATCGGTGCCACCAAAGAGGTTGTACACTAATCGCCGCATTTTCTTCTTGATTCGATCTCACGGTGCTGCCGGCGCTCGGTCCCGAGCCGACACGGCGCGGCTCCATCCACGGCGGCGTCGCCGGCCACTTCCTCCACGGCGTCGCTCCCTCGGCGGTGACGTCCACATCAGTATGAGCTGCTGCTTTAGCTCTTACTCGCGCTGCTGCTCTACTCTTGCTCTTGGTCCCCTGCCTGGTCTGCTCTTGCTATTGCTCTTGCTCGCGCTGCTGCTCTCGCTCTTGCTCTTGCTTGTGATGCTGCTCCGATTTAGCTACACTTCAGTCGACTGAATCGACTTTTGGGTCAGTCGATTTTTAGGGGGTGGGGGGGCTCGCCGGGGTGAAGGAAGAACCAGCCACAGCGGGGAGGGGGGCTCGCCGGAGAGGTACCCCACTATCTATCTTAGGGTTCAGAATGGGGGCGGTGGTCGCCGGTAGTGGCGGGGCGTTGGCGGGGCGGTGGCGTGGGGACCGCCGGACAAAAACCTCGGCACGGGGGTGGGGGCTAGAGGGATGGCCGGGGCGGCGGCGGACCGGCGGTGGGGAGTGTTTTCGGGGCGGGCGGGGTGGCGCACCGCCGGCCGCGGGCGGCGGGGGGCTTCTGTTTGGCCGGTGGTGGCTGGCGGCTCAGGGGGGTGGAGGTTGAAGATGAACCGCAGGCCCTTGATTTCGTATCCAACGGCTGCAAAATCGACTGACTAGAGATGAAAAAGTCAGTCGACCGACGTGTAGCCTCACCTTGCTAGTGCGTTCAGTTTCGACAGCAAAATTCAGTTTTGACAGCAAAATTCAGTTTCGACGGTTAAGTTCAGTTTCGACAGTTAAGTTCAGTTTCGACAGTTAAATTCAGTTTTGACAGTTAAGTTCAGAGATGAGCGGCTGATGTATTTTACATCTAGCACTTTGTGGTTATGTATTTTACGTCATGTATTGGAGATGCTATTAGAATTCCACTCAGGTTAACGTTGTTCGTTGTCTCTCTTGTCCTACTTCAGCCTCAGCGTCGTACAACTCACCGGAGCTGCTCCAACGACGAAACCCTCCATCACAGCGGAGCAGTACCTCGGGCTCCATCTCCAAACGCCTAAGATCTTCTTCCCCTCCTCCGACAGCCGAGTCAGCCGGAGCATCCTCACCGGCCAACCCAATCACGCTGAGATTGACATGGCTTCGCCAAAGAGGTTGTACACTTGTTGCATCTCTTTTTTACTCTACATGTTATATATATTGTCCACTGAGCACTCGTAGTAACGGGAAATACGATTATTTTATCCTACTATATGACAACCAGTGAGGTACCAGGCAACTTAGCTATCCGTGATGGACTCTCTTAAACGCCATCATTATTTATCTCTGCGCATTTGAGCTGTGCATTTGTCGATGGGCCTGGGAGTTGAGCTAGTATGGCAGTGGCCTGGGTCCAAAGTAATAGAAGTAGCACAAAAACATTTTTTAGTGTAGGATTTTCCTTGCTCAAGCCTGCCTACTAGAATCGCCAGTGCTTGAAAGGAAAAGTGAATGAAAAACATCGGAATTGCAAAGTTTCCTATGGTACTACTTTTCATGAATTTGGTGCAAAGGAATGGAGCAAAGGAAAACTGTAGGATTTGTTCCTTTAGTGTCTCCTTGAAAGAAAAACCGTAGGAATTCTAATTTCCACTTCTCCTCCTTTTCATATTCCTATTCATCAAGCACAAGACTAAGAGATAGTAGCATAATAGAATTATAACCGTACATTTTCTTGTGGTTTGACTTAATCTCACCATGCTTTTTTGCATCCTGTGATCTTCCAATTGTTGTGAATCAAACACCCAGATTGGCAGAAATCCTGTGTTTTTAAATTCTCTGTTTTGCACGTGCATTCCTATCCTATTCCTGTCTATTTCCTATCCCTGCATTGTTAGAATCCTCAAATTCAAACAAGCCCTTACTCAATTACTTCTGTTACAGATATGTGTCAAAGAAAACCTTGTGTGGTTTGTCCTGCTCCTGCGGCGCTGTGTTCCACCCCAGCTCAGCTGCTCCAACGACGGAAGGGTTCACCACAGCAGGGATCCGCTCTCCAGACTGTCTTTCGCCGCCTCAGATCTTCTTCCCCGCCGCCGGCAGCCACGGCAACTGCATTACCATCATCAACTGAGCAGATGACCTTGAGGACTACACGGGTCCGCAAGAAAGGTCGCACTCTTCCGTGTCTTCTTACGTTATGCGTCGCTGAATATGATGACATGCTACATTATCGTCGTGTTCACCTATTAGACTCCGAGTCAGGTCCAAACTAATGCTGAAACTTGAGTTATTAAATGGTTGTGGGATACATATTGGGGCAGCAATCAGTACTATCTGTCTACTATCTGGTTAATCTCCGGTGTCTACTATGAGTTTCATGTTGGGTGCAAACAAACATTAAAGGAGCCATTATCTGTATTTTTTAACTAAAGCTATTATCTGCCTGCTATCATTGGTTTTGGGTCTATCCATAGTTTGCTACCATCACTCTGGATTTGTGCATGCACTCCTTACATAATCTCACTATGTTTTATTCCTATGCATGCCAGTTATTGTACACAATGAACTGATCATGTAGATCAAAAGAGACGAGCCTTGCGTGGCAATAAAATTTCATGCAGATGTCGTTCCATGGTGGGCGCAAAGGCAGCCCCCCCTCCACCCATTTCAGATCGTAATCAAGAGGAAGATAACTCCTATTTACCCCATGAGGTCTTCGCTCTAACTTGGCATGCTGATGTTGGTAATATCATGCATATGGTGCCTTGCATTGCTTACTGTATACATTAAAGATGTCATCTGCTTAGTTTAGACATGCTTTGTGTCAATGTCATCTGTTTAGTTTCTTTATCGTATATGTGAATCATGCAATGCCATCTTGTCTAGCCAGGCATCATATATGTGAATTTTGCAATGCCACCCTGGTTAGCCAGTCATCTTATATGTGAATTATATCATGCCATCATTTTTTTATTACGTGTTAAATTTGTCAACAATTTTAGTACATTCAATTACTCTTCCTGTGCATAAGCCATTCGGCACGGTCATGGAAAAATCTGGAGTGGAAACAAGGTCTTCAGAGCAGACAATGCTATCTGACGAAGCGCATGTCTTGCTGGTTACCGATAGCTCCTCAGAGGAGGATTCAGAGACAGATGACCAGTCATATCCCCCCCCGAGGTGCATGCCCTAACTTGGCAGGGTTATGTTGCTCATATCGTGCGTATGGTATCTTGCATTGCTATGTCATTTGCTTAGTTTAGACATGCTTTGTGTGAATGCCACATGTTTAGTGTCTAATTACCATATATGTGAATTATGCAATGCCATCTTGTTGCAAGACATTATATATGTGAATTATGCAATGTTATCTTTTTGCAAGGCATTATGTATGTGAATTATGCAATGCCATGATGTTTAGGCAAGCGTCATATATGTGAATTATATCATGCCGTCCTCTTTTTTGTATTTCTCATTGCTTTTGTCGACAATGTTTGTATATTCAACTGCTCTTCTTGTGCATCAGCCATTTGAATTGGTGATGGAGAAATCTGGAGTGAAAACAAGGTCTTCGGAGCAGACAATGCTACCTGCTGAAGCAGATATCTTGCTGGTTACAGATAGCTCTTCAGAGGAGGATTCAGAGGCAGATGACAAGTCCTATTATCCCCCTGAGGTGTATGCTCAAACTTGGCAGGGTTATATTACTCATATAATGCATGTGTTGTATTGCAATACTTAGTTTTTACATCATATACACAATATTGAATGCCATCTCCTTAGTTGACACATCATATATGCGATTGCCCTCTGCTCACTTCCTTAGTATATAAATCATATATTTGAATTATGTCATGCCATGATGTTTACATAGACAACATGTATCTGAATTATGGCATGCCAACCCATTTTCTAAAGACATAATATAGTTATATCATCTCATCCTGTTTACATAGTCATCATATTTTAAATTATGTCATTCTATCCGTGAATTATATCATGCCATCATGTTTCCATCGACGGCATGTTTGTGATTTATGGCATGCCAACCACTTTAATAGACACATCATATAGTTATATCATGTCATCCTGTTAACATAGTCATCATATTTTGAAGTATGTCATTCTATCCTGTTTAGTTAGCCATCATACATGTGAAATTGTGTCATGCTATCCTGTTTAATTAGCCATCATATATGTGAAATTATGTCCTGCTATTCTGTTTGCTTAGACAACATAAATGTGAATTATTTCATGCCCTATTTTCTTCCCTACTATCCATTGCACCTGTCTATCTTACAATGTATGTACATTCAATTACTTTTCTTGTTTATTAGCCATTTCAATTGGAGGGAGTGATGGCAGTATCTGTGGGAGTAAAAACACGATCTTCAGAAAAGATCGTGCTACCTGTCGATGCAGATAGAACCACGGTTGTACTTGCCCAAGAACCAGCCCCACCACACATAACCCACACTCATGCAGATTGTACCCCTACCCAGTTGGACAGAGAACCAGCTACACCCCTTCTAACCCCAACCCCAGCAGATAGACACCCAGTTCCCGTTGACACAGCACCGTCTCCACCACAAAGCACCCAAACACGAGCAGTTAGTAAGGCAACTGCAGTGCCCAAATCACGAGGACCACCACTCCGAACCCGAAGTCAACGCTTAAAGCAGAAGAAGAATTGTTCTCAGGTCAGGTTCCGTAGCTATGGTTCATACTACTTTGCTCTTGCATCACTGTATTTACGGATACCAACTAATTTCAAATTTGAAGGATGCAATTGAAACTCCAATGGCGCAACAGGTATGTTTTAAACCTGTTTCTTCAACGTGTTTGGCTGTTTGCTGTTGTAACTTGCTCTATGTTGATTTCAGTTTCAATTGAATAAACAGTTATGTTCTCATGCCATGCACATTACAAGTGTTGTTATTGATGTGTAGTTTCCCACACTTATATTCTGTCTATGCTGCTTTGTCTTAAATAGATATGATTCGAACTATATCTATCTTGATTTGGCAACATAAACTAGAATGATATAGACCATACAGTGACCATACTACATAGATATATGTTTGTTTCATGCTGTTATCCTGTCCACCTTACTACTGAACTGGTTTACCAAAATGAGTTTCATATACTACATTGTAAACTGAGATGTGTTTGTTTGTTTCCCTTTTAGAACGCGGATAAAATATTGGAGAAGAGTACCCTATTATGCAATGGTAAAGGAAGTAATGCAAATAAGGTTCAAGATAGTGAGACATCCCTGTTGGTCTCCAAGAAAGCTGATAAAAACTATATTGAAGACACTAAGACAACCCCAAAGTCCTGTCTTGATGTAGTGTTCGAGTTACTGGCTACCACTGCTGGCACCAGCTCTTCGAACTTGTTGCCTGAATCAGTTCGGCTTCTTGAGTCTCAACTTCAAGTTGAAAGACATCGATCAGATGTTATGCGACAGGAAGCCGAAGGACTGAGGAAGTCCCTGCAGAATTCAGATGCATACTTTCTGTTGCAACAGCAAGCGCTTGAGGACTTCAGCGCCAAACAAGAGAAAGTTAATAAGCTTGCTAAGCATCTTGCCAGCATTATGGGTACCCAGGATATTGTTTCTTGAGCTCTTCTGAAGTGGTTTCAGTTCTGGACTTGTTTTGTTGCGGCGTTTATATGCTGCTGTGTTCCCTATATTTGCACTGGTGGCGAACTTTGATGCCCAGTGGATGTAATATGTGTCTGTGATAGCCTAGTGTAAGTTGCTTGCTTATTTATTTCCTCGTTGTCTTGTTTATTTGTTTGCTTGTAGTCAGTGCAGTTCTTTTTCTGCGGTTTGCTAGTTGCTGCAATAACCTATTTTTTAAAACTAGGCCACAATAACCATGGGCTAATATTTACTGTAGTGACACTGGGCCTCCTACGGGCCGTAGAAACAGTGGGCCTTCTACGGGCCATAGAAACAGTGGGCCTTCTATGGGCCGTAGAAACAGTGGGCCTTCTACGGGCCGTAGAAACAATGGGCCTTCTACGGGCCGTATCATCAATGGGCCTTATACGGGCCGTATGATCGATTGGCCAAACATGGGCCAAACAGACCGCATTCTGGCCGTAAACAGGCTAGAGTTGGAATCGTCCGTTCATGGGCCGACCATAACGGGCTACCGTTAATAGGCCGTATTTGATGACGCTATGAAAACGGACCAACGTATTAACGGACCACAAACGGGCCGACTGTAATGACGGGCTGAATTTGGCCCACAAGCAGAAAATGACAGTAACGGGCCGTAAGTAAACGAATGCTGGAAAATAGCCCAAGAATAAATGGGCTCTGAGAAGGCCGAAAGATAACATGGGCTGGAAACGGCCCAATGGAATAACAGGCCGTTAATGGGTATAAAGTGATACACTGTTCATTACGGGCCAGTTTCACCATGGGCCGTTAATGGGTGTAAAGTAATACACTGTTCATTACGGGCCAGTTTCAGCACGGGCCGTTAATAGGCCAAGAGTTACATAGGGCCTCATATGGGCCGAAAGACGTCATGGGCCATACATGGGCCAGAAGCGAAAACGGGCTGGAATCATATTGGATGGCCCAGATGACGCTACTGGGCCTAATTCGAATAGGGCGTAACGGGCCTTGGGTTAGCGGGCTATAAATGGGCTATATGCGAACAGGCCGTTAACAGGCTTTCCATGGGCCGGCCCGCCAGCTTTTGACCAAGTCAAACAGGCCGGCCTTTTCACAGGAATGGGCCACTGTTGGGCCGTGCCACGTGTCGACGTATCATAGGCGCCTTCTGTCTAATGAGTGGATGACATCTGTCCCAGCGATGAGCCGACACGTGTTTCCTCCAGCCAATGATGATTTTACACATGGAAAATCCCCATTGGTCGGGGCTGTTAACGGGTTATCGGATCCAAAACCCGACCCGATAGCTTAACGGCGTTCCGTTACGGTGGATGCCACGTGTCGGTCACCCTTGACGAAATCACTTCTGTGACGCGCGATTTATCGTCATGGAAGTGGACACTTCCGTGATGATAATTTTGGTGATGTCATGGAACACTTCTACGACAGCACAGGTATGACTATCTTGATTCTGTCATAAATTTGTCATGGATGTACATGCATGACAAAAAACGCGACCTACTGTGACAAACACGTATCATCATGGAAGTGTATTTTTTTTGTAGTGTCCCTTGCATGTTATAGTTCATCACGAAGCTCTTGTAGCTTGGTGGCAGTGATTGAAGAATTATGTCAATGACACTATCATCAGGAAGATTAACTGCCAGTTGAATCAAGTGATTGTTATACCCAGACGTTTTGAGTATATGCTCTTTGACAGAACTATTGTCCTCCATCTTGCAGCTATAGAACTTATTGGAGACTTCATATCTCTCAATTCGGGAATTTGCTTGAAATATTAACTTCAACTCCTGGAACATCTCATATGCTCCATGACGTTCAAAACGTCGTTCAAGTCCCGGTTCTAAGCCGTAAAGCATGGCACACTGAACTATCGAGTAGTCATCAGCTTTGCTCTGCCAGACGTTCATAACATCTGGCGTTCCTCCTGCAACGGGTTTGGCAACTAGCAGTGCTTCCAGGACGTAATTCTTTTGTGCAGCAATGAGGATAATCCTCAAGTTACAGACCCAATCCGTGTAGTTGCTACCATCATCTTTCAACTTAGCTTTCTCTAGGAACACATTAAAATTCAACGGAACAACAACACGGGCCATCTATCTACAACAACATAGACATGCAAAATACTATCAGGTACTAAGTTCATGATAAATTAAAGTTCAATTAATCATATTACTAAAGAACTCCCACTTAGATAGACATCCCTCTAATCATCTAAGTGATCACGTGATCCATATCAACTAAACCATGTCCGATCATCACGTGAGATGGAGTAGTTTTCAATGGTGAACATCACTATGTTGATCATATCTACTATATGATTCACACTCGACCTTTAGGTCTCAGTGTTCCGACGCCATATCTGCATATGCTAGGCTCGTCAAGTTTAACCCGAGTATTCAAAACTGGCTAGCACCCGTTGTATGTGAACGTAGAGCTTATCACACCCGATCATCACGTGGTGTCTCGGCACGACGAACTTTCGCAACGGTGCATACTCAGGGAGAACACTTGTACCTTGAAATTTAGTGAGAGATCATCTTATAATGGTACTGTCGAACTAAGCAAAATAAGATGCATAAAGGATAAACATCACATGCAATCAATATAAGTGATATGATATGGCCATCATCATCTTTTGCCTTTGATCTCCATCTCCAAAGCACCGTCATGATCACCATCGTCACCGGCGCGACACCTTGATCTCCATCGTAGCATCGTTGTCGTCTCGCCAACTATTGCTTCTACGACTATCGCTACCGCTTATTGATAAAGTAAAGCAACTACATGGCGATTGCATTTCATACAATAAAGCGACAACCATATGGCTCCTGCCAGTTGCCGATAACTTCGTTACAAAACATGATCATCTCATACAATAAAATTTAGCATCATGTCTTGACCATATCACATCACAACATGCCCTGCAAAAACAAGTTAGACGTCCTCTACTTTGTTGTTGCAAGTTTTACGTGGCTGCTATGGGCTGAGAAAGAACCGTTCTTACCTACGCATCAAAACCACAACGATTTTTCATCAAGTATGTGTTGTTTTAACCTTCAACAAGGACCGGGCGTAGCCACACTCGATTCAACTAAAGTTTGAGAAACTAACACCCACCAGCCACCTGTGTGCGAAGCACGTCGGTAGAACCAGTCTCGCGTAAGCGTACGCGTAATGTCGATCCCGTCCGCTTCATCCAACAATACCGCTGAATCAAAGTATGACATGCTAGTAAGCAGTATGACTATTATCGCCCACAACTCACTTGTGTTCTACTCGTGCATATAACATCTACGCATAAACCTGGCTCAGATGCCACTGTTGGGAAACGTAGTAATTTCAAAAATTTCCTACGCACATGCAAGATCATGGTGATGCATAGCAATGAGAGGGGAGAGTGTTGTCCACTACCCTCGTAGACCGTAAGCGGAAGCGTTATGACAACGCGGTTGATGTAGTCGTGCGTCTTCACGATCGACTGATCCTAGCACCGAAAGTATGGCACCTCCGCGATCTGCACACGTTCGGCTCGGTGATGTCCCACGAACTCATGATCCAGCAAAGTGTCGAGGGAGAGCTTCATCAGCACGATGGCGTGATGACGGTGATGATGAAGCTACCGGCGCAGGGCTTCGCCTAAGCATTGCAACGATATGACCGAGGTGGATTATGGTGGAGGGGGGCACCGCACACGGCTAAGAGATCAATGATCAACTTGTGTGTCTATGGGGTTCCCCCTTCCCCCGTATATAGAGTGGAGGAGGGGAGGGCCGGCCCTCTACTATGGTGCGCCCTGGGGAGTCCTACTCCCACCGGGAGTAGGATTCCCCCCTTCCAAGTAGTAGGAGTAGGAGAGAAGGAATGCGAGGAGAGAGGGAAGGAAGTGGGCGGCCCCCACCCAATTCATATTGGGCTAGGGGGCGCGCCCTCCACCTTTTCCCTTCCTCTCCTCTATTCCACTAAGGCCCAATAAGGCCCATATACTCCCCGGGGGGTTCCGGTTACCTCCCGGTACTCCGGTAAATGCCAGAATTCATCCGGAACCATTCCGATGTCCAAACGTAGGCTTCCAATATATCGATCTTTATGTCTCGACCATTTCGAGACTCCTCGTCATGTTCGTGATCATATCCGGGACTCCGAACTACCTTCAGTGGATCAAAACACATAAACTCATAATATCGATCGTCACCGAACGTTAAGCGTGCGGACCCTACGGGTTCGAGAACTATGTAGACATGACCAAGACACATCTCTTGTCAATAACCAATAGCGGAACCTGGATGTTCATATTGGCTCCCACATATTCTACGAAGATCTTTATCGGTCAAACCGCATAACGATATACATTGTTCCCTTTGTCATCGGTATGTTACTTGCCCTAGATTCGATCGTTGGTATCTCAATACCTAGTTCAATCTTGTTACTCGCAAGTCTCTTTACTCGTTCCGTAATGCATCATCCCACAACTAACTCATTAGTCACATTGCTTGCAAGGCTTATAGTGATGTGCATTACCGAGAGGGGCTAGAGATACCTCTCCGACAATCGGAGTGACAAATCCTAATCTCGATCTATGCCAACTCAACAAGTACCATCGGAGACACCTGTAGAGCACCTTTATAATCACCCAGTTACGTTGTGACATTTGGTAGCACGCAAAGTGTTCCTCCGGTATTCGGGAGTTGCATAATCTCATAGTCATAGGAACATGTATAAGTTATGAAGAAAGCAATAGCAATATACTAAACGATCAAGTGCTAAGCTAACGGATTGGGTCAAGTCAATCACATCATTCTCTAATGATGTGATCCCGTTAATCAAATGACAACTCATGTCTATGGCTAGGAAACTTAACCATCTTTTATTCAACGAGCTAGTCAAGTAGAGGCATACTAGTGACACTCTGTTTGTCTATGTATTCACACATGTACTAAGTTTCCGGTTAATACAATTCTAGCATGAATAATAAACATTTATCATGATATAAGGAAATATAAATAACAACTTTATTATTGCCTCTAGGGCATATTTCCTTCAACATCCACATGTATGAGCAAATCGTGTACATAGGTATCTACAAGGCCATTGAGGACGCTACGATGTTGGCCTTCCTCAACCGGCTGGAAGCCTTGGATGCCTTTGCTGAGAAGCACCTTGACCTCGCCACAAAAGCCGCCGCTCCTTAGTCGCTGGTTGGTGGCCCGGGGCACTAAGTTGAGGAGGAGGAGGTCGTACGTTTTTGGATGCATCTTTATTCTTTCCTCTTGTAACCACCACTGCGATTGCCTGATCGTGGCCCTAATTATTATTATGCTATTGCATTCCGGTTCTAGTCAATACCGACATGTGCGATCCCTTTGCTTAATTATATGCATCACTGTAACTAGTACTCCATCCGTCAATTTATAAGTTGTGCTTACCTTTTCCATCAACTTCGTGCAACGCACGGGCATCTTGCTAGAAACACTAGAACATGTCGGACCGCATGTGACCAAACCGACGATGCGCCAACCTAGCTACTACGTACCCTGCTTATCTGGCAGAAATAGCCCCGCCCTAGCGTTTCCAATCGTTATTTCTATCTATCTATTGTGCCAAGGAGCAGAACCAAATGTTACAATTTATACATTTTTTCTCTACTCCTACTCCTATAAAAGACTCAGTTGGTGATGGTGGTGTGTCCGTCATCCGTCGTTTCTGACCATTAGATCTGCATCTAACGGCTATGAGGTAAGTTGTGGCATTTTTTCAACAATTGCCCACTTCTCTGCTCCAATTTGCAGAAAACCCCTTATTATCTTGAAAGCAACCACATCCCTCCCTCACCTCATGAAAACAGCCTGAGAAATATATTTTGAGTGAAAAGTAATATATTGGGAGTATATCAAAACAGGAGTGATTTCTTTTAAGTTTGTGAACAAGTACTACTATTCTACTACTTTTGATCCATCACAACGCACGGGCATGTTGTGAGTAAAAGGAAAAGGCCTGACGCGTTCGCGCCGCACCCCCACATGCCCGGGAATTGGGAGTACTCCACGGCCCGTCTGGCACGCCACATAGCTAGGGAAGGCGTGATGCCTAGCATTTTCACTTTCATGTGGGACCATCGTTGAGAAAACCGACCATTGGCAAACGCACCCCGCCTGCCGCCGGGTTGGAAAAGAGAAACGAGGGGAAGATCTAGCTGTAGCATGGAAGCCAAGAAATTTGGTGTCTGATGGGGCTCGTTGACAGAGTGTTATTTATTCATAACTAGCAAGATGCCCATGCGTTGCACGGAAAATCAAGATGCATTTGTATGAGTAGTTTATGTTGTGGGAGAAAAGGATGAACAAGAGAAGGCCTTATTCGCAAATGTGGAGAGGGGTGTGGG
Organism: Aegilops tauschii subsp. strangulata; assembly: GCF_002575655.3. Taxonomy (NCBI): domain Eukaryota; kingdom Viridiplantae; phylum Streptophyta; class Magnoliopsida; order Poales; family Poaceae; genus Aegilops; species Aegilops tauschii. Next base: position 88,109,491 of record NC_053041.3, on the reverse strand, counting down.
CATCTTTTTGCAAAATTGCCATAGTTTCCTGCCTATCCGTCAGATATAAATCGGACGGCCTATATTGCAGGATGGCAGGCACACCATCATCACCAACTCTGTTTCTTATAAGAGTATACATATAGATATATATATATATATATATATATATATATATATATATATAGTAGAGACTTGGTTACCAAATCTCATGCGTGCAATGCATGTGTAGCTTACTAGTTGGTTACCAAATCTCATCCAGGTTTGGCACGAGCTCGTACTGCGGGAGCACCACAAGGCCTTCCTATCCGTCGCAACGCACGGGCACATTTCCCTCTCAGGGCCCACGGGACCGAGCTTCAGTGGCTTAGTGCACCGGCCTATGAGTCAATGGCATGCAGACCTTAAATGCGGCTGGCCCACATGTCATTCTCATGGTGGTGGCGTGGTTCACGACTCACTCATTCGAGATGAACCGAACGGTGGTGGCATGGCCGTGGCGAGGGTGCCACAGCTGGGCGTCGAGGCGTTACGAGGAGTAGATGGCCACACAGGCGGGTACTACCTGTAGTACATAAGTACTCCAGCTGAGGATTGATGCCCGGGACGAAATGTGTCACAGCCGCTGGATGAAAATTCGATGGTGCGGGAGTACGGATCGGAGCAGGCAAACCGCGTCCAATCGGGTGTGGCTGTGGTAGAAAGTTGATGGTCGCTGCAGTTCAGCTGGCCCGCATGTCATGCACACAAAGGTAGAGGAGCGGTGGGGCCGAGAGGGATGAGGCGCACGTCGGGGGACGTCGTGCCGTGGGTTGGAGCGGCGTCGTGGGAATCGCGTGTGGGTGTGGCAGTGGTAGAAACAAGAAATGTGATGGTCACCGTGGTTCAAGTTCCATGGACAAGCTGTCATGTATGCTGACACATGCATTGCATACCGCTCACTGCAAGGAGCAGTAGTAGAGAAAACTTGTTCCAAAGAAACCATTTTTCCGATAAAATTCTCGAGATATCATTAGTTTTTACACATGGGATTACTCCTGCAAGGGTCAATCACAACAGGTGTTTTGTAAAAAAATGCATCTTGATGTTCCCTGTAGTGCACGGGCATCTTGCTAGTTATAGAAGAAGGCCACGCGGGCATCTTGCCGCTGGGTGTGCCACCGACCCAAACTCAATTTTCTTTTGAGACGATTAGGTGCACCGGATGCAGTGCCATGCTATGAAATGTTAAAAAAACAGCTCCAAATTTTTTAAAACCTGTTATCTTCAAACCATCAAAACAGCCCGAGGAATATATTTTGAGTGAAGCATGATTTACTTTTACTAATATGTGTATATCAAAACTAGAGTGTTTATATTTCAAGCCCGTGAACAAGTATTATTCTACTACTTTATATCCATTACAACGCACGGGCTGGCACATTGGTAGTAGTAGTCTCTATCTCTATCTCTACTCTACTCTTATAAAATACAGAGTTGTTGATGATCGTGTGCCTGCCATCCTGCAGTATAGGCCGTCCGATTTATATCTGACGGATAGGAAGGAAACTATGGCAATTTTGCAAAAAAAATACCCACACCCCTCTTATACTAGCAAGATGCCCGTGCGTTGCATGGAACATCAAGATCTTGTGGGAGAAAAGGATGAACGAAGGAAGGCCTTATCTGCAAATGTGGAGAGGAGTGCGGGTAAGTTGTCATAGTTTCCTTCCTATCCATTAGATATAGATCGGACGGCCCATATTGCAGGATGGCAGGCACACCATCATCACCAACTCTGCTTTTTTATAGGTCGTCCGATTTATATCTGATGGATAGGAAGAAAACTGTGGCAATTTTGCAAAAAGAAACCTACACCCCTCTCCACATTTGCAAATATGGCCTTCCCTCGTTCATCCTTTTCTCTCACAAGATAAACTACTCATACAAATGCATCTTGATGTTCTGTGCAACGCACAAGGATGTTTCGTTGGGGGTCTCTCCAGCGCGGCGTGGCCATGGTTGCAAGTTGCCCCTTGAGATGCCGACGTTGAGGGGCACTCGGATTTTGTCCGATGAGCAGGTAAGATGAGTTTGATCACGTAGTAAATGCATTCTAAAGACTACTTCCGTGTCCATTTCCTAATTCTCCCCCTGCCCACTATATCACAGGTTAGGCTCGGTGCGACTGGAGATTGGCTTGCATATGTACGGGAGGGTACCAACATCAATTTGCACAACATTTACAATGGTGACACCGTTCTCGTAGAACCTTTGTCCAACATTGGGATCAGCCATGCAATGGGCCACCGCCTGAATTGGTACGATGGAACCATGGTGAGATTGAAGAAGATAGCACGAACCTTGCACATGGCGGTCAAAGGTGGACGATGCTGTCTGCAGCCGATTTGTTGTCGTACGAGTACGAAGACGCTATGCTCCTTTCTAACCGCATCTTCGCGGTGACAAACCAGGGGACTTGTTTCGTATGGGACACATCCAATGGTATACTCCCACTCTCCCAGTTTATTTGTTTTGAATCTTTTCGTTTTATAAGTTTCAAATTCAAATTTAGAGCTCCCCATCACATGTTGAGATTACAATGTCCATTAAATCGTTGCGTGCATGTATAGTAAAGAAACAAATCTCGAGTTTGCCACGAGTTCGTGCAGCGGTAGCACTACAAGGCCTGGCGCAGGAGTTACATTTACCTCTCGGGGCCCTCGGGTCTGAGCTTCAGCGCCTTACGAAACCTGCCTTTGAGTCAATAACATGTGGACCCAATAGGTGGCTGGTCCACCTGTAATGCTCCCGAAGGCAGAGGGGCAGTGGGTCCGAGAGGGGTGAGCCGCAGGTCGGGGGACGTGTGGTGTCATGGGTTCGAGCGGCGTCGTGGGAATCGCGTGTGGCTATGGTAGAAACTTGATGCTCGCCGCATTTCAGTTGGCCCACATGTCATGCACACAAAGGCAGAGGGGCGGTGCGGCCGAGAGGGGTGAGGCGCACGTCGGGGACGTGGTGCTGTGGGTTGGAGCGGCGTCGTGGAAATCGTGAGTGGCAGTGGATGAAATGTGATGGTTGCCGTAGTTGAACTTCCATGGACAAGTTGTCATGTCTACGGACACATGCATTGCAAACCAATCACTGGAAGGAGTAGTAGAGAAAGCTAGGCGGATAAATAGTTCCTTATAGTCAAGCAGACCCACACTACTACTTGTTCCAAAGACATGCACACCATCGAAATAGTCCATCTATATCAATATACATAGAGAGGGAATATATTTTTTTACAAGAGAGGAAATAGTTCATCCATCCATAATGCCCTGCTGCTGGTGCAGCATCTTCTTCTTCTTCTTCTCATTTTCTGTGGGAGACGGCTTCGCAACAAGCTCTCTGGACCTTGCAGCTATCTTGAAACTCACACGAGCATCGAGGGCAGCATATTTTATCTGCTCGTACGTCAAGGGATAATTTTCCCATCCAGACGACCTTAATGCCAGCGTCTCGTCACCCTTCTAAAGATTTGTTCCGAGCACAAAATTTTCTACGTTGAATAGGGATGGTGTTGGTTTATCACAATCTTCTACAGGAAACTTTATTTTGGTTTGTAGGTCAGCGATGCTTTTCAAATCAAGGTTGTACGGCTCCAACTTCTGTTTGTCCCCTGCGATGGCTGCCCCACAGAAGTATATGTCCTCCCGAGACAAGAAATCGTGATGCTCACCTGGTATGGAGGGCGCGTGTATGATGTGGTACACCAAAACAACATCTTCGAGGCACAGCTGAAGGACGGCGGCGCGTTGGATCTTCCCAGCGGCACGCTCCGTGTACTCTGCGTCGAGACCGATGACATTCATCTCCACCTTTTGGAGGGAGTTGGATACATTGTTGATCCACTTCCGAACAACCCTTGGGTGGTCGGTGACTGTGGCAAGTATGATCAACGAGCCTTTGACGAGGACATGTTGGACGCTAAAAACCTGCATCTCGATCTCTTTCGCCATTTGGAACCGCTGGACCGGAGGGCTATGGTTTAGAGAATTAGGATTAGATGGCTAGTCTAACTGAAGAAGATGATTATTTATAGGGGCTTCGGAATTACTCCAGGAGGATGTGAAGAGGTTAAAACAATGTGAATGCAGTGTGGTTTGGATGCAAATGAAGATCAAGGATTAGTGAAGAAGCCGAGCAAAATCGGTTCCCGATGGAGAAGTAAATGGGAGAAGTTATGGGCATGCATGAGGAGAGCTGCGGTGGTTTGACTGCTGCATGCAATGGATTGGACGGGCTCTTCGGTTACCTTTTCTCTCTCCCACGCGCACAGAATGGCCCACTTGCATGCTGCAGTTTATTGGCTGGAGTCTGGCTGCAGCTGCTCATGCGTACGCTAATTAATGCTGTGAATGCAGGGCATGGAGGGAAATGGGCGCATGCAAAAGGGTATATGCGCAGACTAATTAGAGAAATACTGAAAAAAGTTATGCGCAGACAAAAGAGGACCGGAGGGAGTACTACTCATGTTCCTACTACTCCTACTAGTAGTAGTTGTACAACTGTGGTACACTTGATGGTCAAAATACTATTATTCATCCGATCCTCACAGTGAAGTGACAAGACCTAGCGCCCGAGGTGACACCAGTCCAGGTGGTGTGTCCGGGTTACCGAAGTCAGCCTCACCTTGTGCACTGTGCAGTCACTGTCACCGCCGCTGTATAGCATGCTTCGCCTTGTCCCCCTCTCCCTTAGCACCACTCCATCTCCATCTCCGTCTCGCCAGAGATCCTGAGGTCACTCTTCATCATCTCACTGTGCCCCCGCATACCCTCGCCTCGCTCGCCTCCCCCAGTACCACTATTCCCTCGCTAGCCGCTCCAGCACCGAAAGCCTTCTCCCCCGTAAATCAAGCCCCCCAAAACCCCACCTTCCAAACTCCACCATGGCCGAAAGCGAACCGCGCAGCATCCATATGAGCCGCGATTGGAGCAATCTCCCCAGTGACATCCTCGACCTTTGTTGTTCGTGTATGGATATGTTGAGCGCCCTACGGCTGGCTACATGCTCGAGGGGCATGCACACGGCCATCATCGAAGCGAGGCCTAAGCTTTTCAAGACACCCTGCTTGCTGCTATCTGGTCTTGCGAGATTTGCTCACCATGATACAGAGGCGTACATAATGCCCCTCAACTTCAATCCAACCTCCATTAGCCGAAACTTCTTTGCAGGTATGTAGTGGGTCGCCATACATCATTTCCCTCGACTTCGATCCGATAACCTTCGCCCGAAACTTCTTGCAGGTATGTACTGGGTCGGCATGAACTCCCACTGGATGGCTGCCGTCACAGAAGACGGGGAAAAGTTGGTGCTCGTGAACTTCCAAACCTCCCATGAGATTATCCTTCCTCCGTTGGACGATATAGAGTTTTACCTTCGCAGTCCAAGTCAGCTAGATTACGTCGTCAGTTGGATGCACCTTGTTTTGCAGAAGATTGTAATCTGCCAAGTGCCCACACGACATGCGGATTACGCAGACTTCAAGCTAATTGCGCTGTTCGACAAGGGACTCGCCTATCTTTCCGCCGGTGCCTTGTTTAGCTGGAGACAGCTCAGCTCGCAGTGGATCATCGTCAAAGCTGATACACACTTCTGTGATGCTATTGAACACAATGGCATCATCTACGCGATCGACAAAGCAGATGGCACCACGTATTGCTGGGACGGCGCGTGTAAGTTGTTTCCGTCTAATGTTAATGATGACGCCATGACACCGTTTGAACTTTTTGTGATGATTGACATATCCCTGTTTGAGCAGAATTTGAGTAGAACTATGGCAATGTATTAGAGACGCCGTAAATCAGCTATATTTGGAATGAGTTAATTCATGCGATTGTAACCATGTCATTACAGCCAATTTGTACCCCTGAATAATCAAACTGTTAGGAAGATATTAATATTCTCATTATTTTATAGTAATCTATATACTACTAAATATGAGTGTGTATCAATGGCCATGTTAGTTTCCTCATTTTCATGATGTAGAAACATGCATCACACTGTTCATTTCATCTAACCATACATTAGGGAAGTAAATGTGCATATGGGGAACTCTATATTTTGAAGTAGTGAAATCCTGTAATGCTTACCATGTGTACATACCTATGTTCGCCCTTCAGCAATCAATAGCTAGAATAATATGCTCACAAAAATTTTGCCCACAGAACATGAGTATATAACAATGCATGGTATGTTAGTTTCCTTGAAGAATTTGTTTTTGAGGACAGAACATGATTACATAACATGCATGACATGGTAGTTTCCTGTGAAGAATCGATTGTGAGATAACATGAGTATAACCATGCATGGCACTTCTATATTTTCGAACCCAGTATACATTTCCCTGTATTTTCCTCCCAGTTCCAACAGGGACATATCAATGTTGTTTCTTGCATTATCCTACTCATACTCTGAACAATGCTGATCTTACATTAATAATGCCTGTCCTTTTTGATATGATGCAGTGTCCCTATAGTTACTGCCCTTTGTAATCACACCAACCTTTGCCAAAAATAGGGAAGCACAACTGGTTCCTCGCTCGATCAGAGGACGGCAAAAGACTGATGATCATTCGGACACATGAGCCGGAAAAGTTATATTGCAAAAACCCCAATGTATGCAAGCACCGTGAAATACGTGAGTATCCGGACAGTGGCTGCTACGTCTATGAGCAGGATACCAGCTTGTTTGGGCCTGCAGGATTTTTGAGTTGGAGGCGGGTAAACAGCCTTGGTTCATACTCTCTGTTTCTTGGACTCAATTATCCGATTAACCAGGAGATCACCATTGGCAAGGACCTTGATGGCAGAGAGGCTCTGTTTGCTATGGAAAACTGTGTCTACACGGCGAGCCCTAGGAGTTCGGGAGCAAACTCCCCTGATTGTCAACGATACAGCCTGCAGCCAAAAGAAGGTAAGAATGACACAGGCATCTGGATTAACTTTGATCCTTGGATGTGTCGAGTCCGACAGGCAGTGATGTGGTTCAAGCCTTCAGGTTGATAGGTAATTGGGCTGTTGCGTCAAAAGGGTGGAGTATTGGTGTCTCCGGATCACTGGTGGCTGAACCGGGGCTGCAAATTATGATGGTGTTGGATCATCCCTCTTCGAATGAGTTGCTGTCTTTGCTGCTTGTTCTGGATGGGTAGTTCTCTTTTTTGTTATGCATATTCCTTGTCATTTGGTCATCCTCGTCTATGTCACTCTTACTATGTAATAGTTGCCTCTATTTAGAATGTCATTCTCGTCTGGATCACGAGAGTCTGAGCGCTGCAGATGGGCGCGTTTTGGTGGTGTAGCAAGACTTCTTATGAACTATCATGTCTTGTTGTTTATGTCAGTAGTAGTCACTAGTCAGTGTTTGAATGTTGTATATATTGTTGTTTTGAACTGTTTATTGTCTCGAACGGCTAGTGGGCTAAATGAGAGCATCACCATTCTCTAGTGTTCAGAGTATATCTCCTCTTTTCAAGTTATAATTTGAGCTCAGTGTCTTTTCGATGATGTACACTTGTTTGGGCCAGTGAGGTGTCGTTGAATATGGGCCGAGTAGTAACGCAATGCCAAATAGGTCAATTATGACTCTCAGGCCGGGCTCTCAAAAGATCCTCAAAAAAAGGTCGGGCTATCAGAAAAAGAAAGATTAGGGACTCTTAGGCCGACATGTGGGCGCCACCGGTGTTTTCGTGCGCTTGCGCGCCGAGAGCATATTGGCGCATGTTCGAAATTCATGCTACCTTTTCATACCCAATCAACCGCCCCTCCCCCACCTCTGGAATCTCGATTCCTACTCCAGTTCCCCCAAATCCCCCTCCTGTACTCCCTGTACTCAAGCGCACTATCATGTCTCCGGTCAACGCGGATCTCCGAGCCGGAGATCCTGGGTGCCACCGATCAAAGCTCTCCGCACTGCAGTCGAAAGTTTTCCGGAACCTGACGTTTGTTCTGCGATGGCACGCTGGTGAGCTTTGATCGGTGGCACCCAGGATGGGGCTCGGTGCCCTCTGAGCTTGAGTTTTTAACAAAGGTTACCTTCCACGGCATGCCTCGACGTGCTTGGAACAGCGAGTCCATGAATGAGCTTATCAACGACCTTGGAGGTGAGCTTGTAAGTATGTTTGTTCCTCCAGACAGCTGGGCTCTAACGGTTATGGCATGGATGAAGAAGTCGTCCACCATACCGAAGGTGATTGGTGTTGAGATACCGGTGCAGGAACCGGGGTTGTACTATTCGTCACCACCAAGGCCGCCGCAGACCATGTTAGGGATGTACCTGTATCGAGTGTTCGTGCATGTCGAAGAAGTGGTCAATCAATCAATCGAAGTCCTGCCGCCGCCGCTGGTGCCCGGGTCCGTCGACGACGTCCATTACAGGAGTCAACGTCAGACTTTCCCCGTGTTGCTCGGAATGATGGATCGCGCAGGGCTACTCCATCGCGCGATGGAGGCCACTGCTTCTTTGGGAGAAGAGGCAGGGTTGGCTTCCTGGATGTGCTCTAATTTGAGGTAACAACTGAATCTTGTCAGATGACCTGTTCTATTTTTTTACCTAAACTTTTTTTAGAAAGGGTTGTACGTCAACTTAATGTTCTAGCAGAACTTATATATTGTGTTGTCTGTCTGTTTTCTTTGCACAGCATTCAAGATATTTCCCCATCATTGATAAAGACGATGAACCGTTATGTACGAGTTTGTTGGTTTCAACATAGCCCTACCCGTAGCGATCCACTGCTTCCACCCTGATTGTGCCGCCTACGTGAAATTTTTGTATGCAAGTTCAGTGTGCTATGATGTTCTATATGATTGTGTCAACTATATAAGTTTTTACTGAGCATCGTCAATGCATATGGCTAAAAGATGTATTTACGAGCATCGACCGATGGGTCTCACACACACACACACACGCACAAGTGATATGTCTCCAACGTATCTATAATTTATGAAGTATTCATGTTGTTATATTATCCATCTTGGATGTTTAATGGGCTTTACTATGCACCTTTATATTATTTTTGGGACTAACCTATTAACCCAGAGCCCAGTGCCAGTTTCTGTTTTTTCCCTTGTTTCAGTGTTTCGCAGAAAAGGAATATCAAATGGAGTCCAAACGGAATGAAACCTTCGGGAGCGTGATTTTTGGAACAAACGTGATCCAGGAGACTTGGAGTTGAAGTCAGGGAAGCTTCGAGGTGGCCACAAGGCAGGGAGGCGCGCCTGCCCCCCTGGGCGCACCCCCCACCCTCGTGGGGCCCTCGTGGCTCCCCTTACCAATTTCTTTCGCCTATATATATCTCCATATACCCTAAAAATATCAGGGAACATAATAGATCGGGAGTTCCGCCGCCGCAAGCCTCTGTAGCCACCAAAAACAAATCGGGACCCTGTTCCGGCACCCTGCCGGAGGGGGATCCATCACCGGTGGCCATCTTCATCATCCCGGCGCTCTCCATGATGAGGAGGGAGTAGTTCACCCTCGGGGCTGAGGGTACGTACCAGTAGCTATGTGTTTGATCTCTCTATCTCTCGTGTTCTTGAGGTGGTACGATCTTGATGTATCGTGAGCTTTGCTATTATAGTTGGATCTTATGATGTTTCTCCCCCACTACTCTCTTGTAATGGATTGAGTTTTCCCTTTGAAGTTATCTTATCGGATTGAGTCTTTAAGGATTTAAGAACACTTGATGTATGTCATGCATGTGCTTATCTGTGGTGACAATGGGATATTCACGTGATCCACTTGATGTATGTTTTGGTGATCAACTTGCGGGTTCCGTTTGTGAACTTATGCATAGGGGTTGGCACACGTTTTCGTCTTGACTCTCCGGTAGAAACTTTGGGGCACTCTTTGAAGTTCTTTGTGTTGGTTGAATAGATGAATCTGAGATTGTGTGATGCATATCGTATAATCATACCCACGGATACTTGAGGTGACATTGGAGTATCTAGGTGACAATAGGGTTTTGGTTGATTTGTGTCTTAAGGTGTTATTCTAGTACGAACTCTATGATAGATTGAACTGAAAGAATAACTTCGTGTTATTTTACTACGGACTCTTGAATAGATCGATTAGAAAGGATAACTTTGAGGTGGTTTCGTACCCTACAATAATCTCTTCGTTTGTTCTCCGCTATTAATGACTTTGGAGTGACTCTTTGTTGCATGTTGAGGGATAGTTATGTGATCCAATTATGTTATTATTGTTGAGAGAACTTGCACTAGTTAAAGTATGAACCCTAGGCCTTGTTTCCTAGCATTGCAATACCGTTTGTGCTCACTTTTATTACTTGTTACCTTGCTGTTTTTATATTTTCATATTACAAAAACCTTTATCTACCATCCATATTGCACTTGTATCACCATCTCTTCGCCGAACTAGTGCACCTATACAGTTTACCATTGTATTGGGTGTGTTGGGGACACAAGAGACTCTTTGTTATTTGGTTGCAGGGTTGTTTGAGAGAGACCATCTTCATCCTACGCCTCCCACGGATTGATAAACCTTAGGTCATCCACTTGACAGAAATTTGCTGCTGTCCTACAAACCTCTGCACTTGGAGGCCCAACAACGTCTACAAGAGGAAGGTTGTGTAGTAGACATCAACAAGTGGGACCCGTTGAATTATTTCTTCACTCGTGACAGTTTTTAATTAGGTTCCACTGTACTCTAACTTTTTTCTTAAGTTATTAATTGAGCTCGGTGACTTCAAAAAGTTGTACAGAAGCCTTGTTTGGGCCTTTCCGACGTCCCTGAATGTGGGTTGAGTAGCCATGTAAGGTTGTACTATACTAGACATGCCTTTTTTCAACATCAGCAATGCAACTGGGCCGACAGTTGTACACAATCCGGGTCAACTTGTTATTCTCCGCCCCGCTGGGCTACAAATCTTTCCTGGGAGGGATGCATTAGGCCTAACAAGAAAATGAGCTTTAAGAAATAATAAATGGGATGTAATTATAAAAACTGGGCAGTAACTATAAAAAAATGCACCAAAGACGTAATTAGTTTATAAAATATTACTTTTGGATTTTGAAATTTTTAATTTCACTAATTGTTGCGCGCGCAATGTTTCGTTGGATTTTTACGTAATACAAATTTATATTGAAATTGTATTTAATCTGACTAGAAATTTCAAGACAAAAATATTTCGGATCCTATCAAAATGTGAGAAATTTTATTGAATTCTGTTTTGAATGGTTGGTTGAAATTATTAATCGTTGTCCTAGCTAAAAATGGGTTGTACTTTTAACAAACTATAAATGGGTTGTAGTAAATTCCATTAGAATTCAAAAATGGGTTGTGCATTCTTACAAATCGCAAATGGGCTATAAGTTCTCTGCCACACACTTGTGGGCCTACTAAGTTGGCGCGTATGCAAGGCTTTGTCAACTTATAGTCAACACACGATTCTAGCAGCAGTGCCCGTTGGATGTCCATCCAACGGATGTCGTGCTTCTTCTTCAATCTCGGATATTCTAGCTTCAGTCGCCCAAAAAATGATTCCTCCCCCAGACATCTGGGGCGCACCATTTCGGAGGCTGGCCTGTGGGCCTACTAAGTTGACACGTACCAAGGGCTTTGCCAACTTAGTCAATATAAACGATTCTAGCTGCAGTGACCATACGATGTCCATCCAACGGCCGTTGTGATTCTTCAACCTCTGGTCTTCTTGCTCCAGCCGCCCTAAGCAGTGCCGGTCGTGCCGCCTGCTCCTGCCTCCCATGGCCGGCTGTGCTGCCGCGGACGCCTCACCTCCCCCTACCACTCCCACTGCTGGCCAGGCCCTGCGGCAATGGCATCCTCACACCGCAGCCAAACCAGTGAACCCTCATACTCCTCTCCACGTGGGCATCCATTGCCGCGTCTTTCCCAGCTCCGTGTCGTCCCCTTCCTAGGCCTCGCCCTCGTCCACCGCCTTCGTGCTCTTGGCACGGCATGGTCAATGTGGTCAACGACCGACTTCCATTGGAAGAGTACTGTATGTGGAGAGGCTGACAGCTGGGTCCACGGCCGCAGCAAGGAAGTGCCTCCTTATTACACGGAAAATAATTATTCCTCCACCTGACAGCAGGGACCCACCGGACGGGCCACCGTATTTTGCAAAAAAAGTTTCCCCCCTGACTGCTGGGACCCACCAGCTACATCTTCGCACGCAAGGAAGTGTGTCCATATTACGGGCAAAAAAATGATTCGCCCCCTAACTGCTGGGACCCACCAGCTACATCTTCGCACGCAAGGAAGTGCATCCATATTACGGGCAAAAAAACGATTCGCCTCTGACTGCTGGGACCCACCAGCTACATCTTCGCACGCAAGGAAGTGCCTTACAGTCGGGACCCACCCGGTCGAAGCGTATGTAGCGTTGTCATTCTGGTCGCGAACGTGTACATACATACTGGTCGATCGGTCTGTCTGCAGGCTGCAGCGATGAACCGTGGCCGTGTAAGGAAGGGCACGTGTGGTAGTAGAGGTGTGCACGTAGCATGTACACGTACGTACAGTGGCCAGGGTGCAAGAAAGTTAATACGGCCACGTACGTACATACGGGCGGGGTCTCGAACGCCTACTCGCGCATACGTACGGCCAGGGCTCGTGTACATGGCTGTGGCTGGGTCGGAATGGAGAAACTACGTCGTCGTCGTGTTCATGGGGAGGCAACGGAATGCGTCGTGTTCATCGGGAGGCAACAGAACGCGTGTTGTTCATCGGGAGCCAACCGGCTTGGACGGAATAGCCGATGGAAACGAGGCCTGGTGTACCGCAGAACGGAGGAAACGGCCTTGTGTTCGACCGGCCATGGTCGAAATGGGATCCTGTTCATCGGGAGGGGTCTGGCGTACCGCAAAACGGAGGAAACGGACCTCCTATGGTCGAAATGGGGTCCTGTTGATCGGGAGGGGTGTGGCGTACCGCAAAACAGAGGAAACAGACTTGTGTTGGAGCTCTATGGTCGAAACGGGGGTCCTGTTCATCGGGAGGGGTGTGGCGTATCACAAAACGGGACTCCACGGGATACTGTTCATCTCCACCGTCGACCTCCTCCAGCCTCCACGGGCTCCTATTCATCCACCGTCGACCTCCTCCAGCCTCCACCTGCGACTGTTCATCCACGGGCTCCTGTTCATCCAGCCTCCACCGCACGCTCCTCCACCGGCTACTGTTCAACCAGCCCTCTCCACGGGGGTCCTGTTCAACCACCCCTCCATGGGCTACTGTTCATCTAGCCCTCCACCGGCTACTGTTCAACCAGCCCTCCGCGGGACCCTGTTCAACCAGCCCTCCGCGGGGCCCTGTTCATCCAGCCCTCCACGGGGTCCTGTTCATCCACCGGCTCGATCGATCGGGGTACTGCTCATCCAGCGGCAACGGCCTCTACTACCACGGGTTCCTGTTCATCCAACCCCCACCGGGAACTGTTCATCCAAACCCCCCCACAACGCTCACTGTTCATCCAGAGGTAGCATCGATCGGCTTCGGTTAGCAGCAGTAGCGAAGGAATCGCTCGATCGGGTTCAGTTAACAGCCATCGATCGATCGCTCGGGTTCAGTAATGCATAGCCTGCAGTGCAATCGCTCGGGTTCAGTTAGAGCCCAACGCCTCGCTCCGGTTCAGTTAGAGCGCAACGCCTCACACACACGCGTGTACATATGAGAGAAACGCGCATCGCTCGGCCCCCGACCAGCCACGGTAACCGGGAACTCCCCGATATTTTCCTCGCCCTCGCTTCTACCATGGTTTTTTCCATCATGGATGGCCCAAAGAATGTCATGCAGCTGCGTCTCTGGCCCGCCCAGGACGAAAAGCCCATTTTCTGTCATGATTTTTTGTCATAGAAGTAGGACCCCACCACATCTATGATGATACCGGGTTTTGTCACAATTATCATCATAGAAGTGTCATAAGTATGGTAGAAAAAAATTAGTTCGGCCCAAAATGTCACGGATGTCTCTTTTTTTGTAGTGTTAGGCGAAGCCCTGTGCGGATCACATCACCAACACCATCACCACGCCGTCGTGCTGACGTAACTCTCCCTCGACCCTCTGCTGGATCAAGAGTTTGAGGGACGTCATCGAGCTGAACGTGTGCTGAACACAGAGGTGCCATACGTTCGGTACTTGGATCGGTCTACGAGGGTACATGGACACACTCTCCCCCTCTCGTTGCTATGCATCTCCTAGATAGATCTTGCATGATTGTAGGAATTTTTTTGAAATTGCATGCTATGTTCCCCAAGAGTGGCATCCAAGCGAGGTCTATGCGTAGATGATTTGCACGAGTAGAACACAAAGAGTTGTGGGCGATAATAGTCATACTGCTTACCACGAACGTCTTACTTTGATTTGGCGGTATTGTTGGATGAAGCGACCCGGACCAACATTACATGACCACGTTCATGAGACCGATTCTACCGACGTGCTTTGCACGCAGGTGGCTGGCGGGTGTCTGTTCTCCAACTTTAGTTGAATCGAGTTTGACTACGGCCGGTCCTTGTTGAAGGTTAAAACAGCACACTTGACGAAAAATCGTTGTGGTTTTGATGCGTAGGTAAGAACGGTTCTTGCTAGAAGCCCGTAGCAGCCACGTAAAACTTGCAACAACAAAGTAGAGGACGTCTAACTTGTTTTTGCAGGGCATGTTGTGATGTGATATGGTCAAGACATGATGCGATATAATTTATTGTATGAGATGATCATGTTTTGTAATAGTTATCGGCAACTGGCAGGAGCCTTATGGTTGTCGCTTTATTGTATGAAATGCAATCGCCATGTGATTGCTTTACTTTATCACTATGCGGTAGCGATAGTTGTAGAAGCAATAGTTGGCGAGACGACAACGACGCTACGATGGAGATCAAGGTGTCAAGCCAGTGACAATGGAGATCATGACGGTGCTTTGGAGATAGAGATCAAAGGCACAAGATGATGATGGCCATATCATGTCACATATTTTGATTGCATGTGATGTTTATCTTTTATGCATCTTATTTTGCTTAGTACGGCGGTAGCATTATAAGATGATCCCTCACTAAATTTCAAGGTATAAGTGTTCTCCTTGAGTATGCACCATTGCTACAGTTCGTCGTGCCAAGACACCACGTGATGATCTGCTGTGATAAGCTCTACGTTCACATACAACGGGTGCAACCCAGTTTTGCACGTGCAGAATACTCGGGTTAAACTTGACGAGCCTAGAATATGCAGATATGGCCTCAGAACACTGAGACCGAAAGGTCGAACGTGAATCATATAGTAGATATGATCAACATAGAGATGTTCACCATTGAAAACTACTCCATCTCACGTGATGATCGGACATGGTTTAGTTGATATGGATCATGTGATCATTTAGATGACTAGAGGGGTGTCTATCTAAGTGGGAGTTCTTAAGTAATATGATTAATTGAACTTTAATTTATCATGAACTTAGTACCTGATAGTTTTTGCATATCTAGGTTGTTGTATATCAATGGCCCGTGCTACCGTTCCCTTGAATTTTAATGCGTTCCTAGAGAAAGCTAAGTTGAAAGATGATGGTAGCAACTACACGGATTGGGTCCGTAACTTGAGGATTATCCTCATTGTTGCACAGAAGAATTACGTCCTGGAAGCACCGCTAGGTGCAAGGCCCGCTGCGGAGGAGCAACGCCGGACGTTATGAACATCTGGCAGACTAAAGCTGATGACTACTCGATAGTTCTATGTGCCATGCTTTACGGCTTAGAATCGGGACTTCAAAGACGTTTTGAATGTCATGGAGCATATGAGATGTTCCAGGAGTTGAAGTTAATATTTCAAGCAAATGCCCGAGTTGAGAGATATGAAGTCTCCAACAAGTTCTATAGCTGCAAGATGGAGGAGAATAGTTCTATCAGTGAACAGATACTCAGAATGTCTGGGTACCATAACCACTTGACTCAGCTGGGAGTTAATCTTCCTGATGATAGTGTCATTGACAAAGTTCTTCAATCACTGCCACCAAGCTATAAAGGCTTCATGATGAACTATAATATGCAAGGGATGGAAAAGACAATTCTCGAGCTCTTCGTGATGCTAAAGGCTGCGGAGGTAGAAATCAAGAAGGAGCATCAAGTGTTGATGGTTAACAAGACCACTAGTTTCAAGAAAAAGGGCAAAGGGAAGAAGGGGAACTTCAAGAAGAATAGCAAGAAAGTTGCTGCTCCCGAGAAGAAACCCAAGTCTGGACCTAAGCCTGGAACTGAGCGCTCCTACTGCAAAGGGACTGGTCACTGGAAGTGGAACTGCCCCAAGTAGTTGGCGGATAAGAACGATGGCAAAGTGAAAGGTATATTTGATATACATGTTATTGATGTGTACCTTACTAATGCTTGTAGTAGTGCCTGGGTATTTGATACTGGTTCTGTTGCTCATATTTGCAACTCGAAACATGGGCTACAGATTAAACGAAGATTGGCTAACGACGAGGTGATGATGCGCGTGGGAAATGGTTCCAAAGTCGATGTCATCATCGTCGGCATGCTACCTAAACATCTACTTTCGGGAATAGTTTTAGACCTGAATAATTGTTATTTGGTGCCAGCGTTGAGCATGAACATTATATCTGGATCTTGTTTGATGCGAGACAAGCAAAATAACCGTACACGTACGACTTAGAATTCTCATCAGAAAATGGTATTACTACTTCAACCAACTTGTTTATGATTTCATGTTTCAAAAGGGATTTCAAACCAAGACCGCTATGTGAGAATCGCTGAATAACGTCAAAAGTATCCCGTAAGTAAATATTATCGATAAAAAACAAACCCAGCGAATCATTTATTTCTTTAAATGGTTATTCATTTAAATCAGAGAATAATGGTTGGTCTATTTATATGACTAATATCTTTTATGGTCATGCACCCTTGATGAGTGGTCTATTTTTGTTGAATCTCGATCGTAGTGATACACATATTCATAATTTTGAAGCCAAAAGATGCAAAGTTAATAATGATAGTGCAACTTATTTGTGGCACTGCCGTTTAGGTCATATTGGCGTAAAGCGCATGAAGAAACTCCATGCTGATGGGCTTTTGGAATCACTTGATTATGAATCACTTGATGCTTGCGAACCATGCCTCATGGGCAAGATGACTAAGACTCCGTTCTTCGGAACAATGGAGCGAGCAACTGACTTATTGGAAATAATACATACTGATCTATGCGGTCCGATGAGTGTTGAAGCTCGCGGTGGGTATCGTTATTTTCTGACCTTCATAGATGATTTGAGCAGATATGGGTATATCTACTTAATGAAACATAAGTCTGAAACACTTGAAAAGTTCAAAGAATTTCAGAGTGAAGTGGAAAATCATCGTAACAAGAAAATAAAGTTTCTACGATCTGATCGTGGAGGTGAATATTTGAGTTATGAGTTTGGTCTTCATTTGAAACAATGTGGAATAGTTTCGCAACTCACGCCACCTGGAACACCACAGCGTAATGGTGTGTCCGAACGTCGTAACCGTACTTTATTAGATATGGTGCGATCTATGATGTCACATACCGATTTACCACTATCGTTTTGGGGGTTATGCTTTAGAGACGGTCACATCATGTTAAATAGGGCACATCTAAATCCGTTGAGATGACACCATATGACTGTGGTTTGGCAAGAAACCTAAGCTGACATTTCTAAAAGTTTGGGGCTGCGATGCTTATGTGAAAAAGCTTCAACCTGATAAGCTCGAACCCAAATCGGAGAAATGTGTCTTCATAGGATACCCAAAGGAGACTGTTGGGTACACCTTCTATCACATATCCGAAGGCAAGATATTCGTTGGTAAGAATGGATCCTTTCTAGAGAAGGAGTTTCTCTCGAAAGAAGTGAGTGGGAGGAAAGTAGTTCATCACAGAAATCAATTCCAGTGATGCCTACACCAATTATTGAGGAAGTTAATGATGATGATCATGAAACTTCAGATCAAGTTACTATCGAACCTTGTAGATCAACTAGAGTAAGTTTCGCACCAGAGTGGTACGGTAATCCTATTCTGGAGGTCATGTTACTAGACCATGATGAACCTACGAACTATGAGGAAGCGATGATGAGCCCAGATTCCGCGAAATGGCTTGAGGCCATGAAATCTGAGATGGGATCTGATGACCCACAATTATAGGGGATCAATTGTAGCTCTTTTCGATAAGTAAGAGTGTTGAACCCAACGAGGAGCAGAAGGAAATGACAAGTAGCTTTCAGTAAGGTAAAGTTTGCAAGTGCTGAAATTGTAAGTAGCGGAGTAGTTTGATAGCAAGATAATTTGTAACGAGCAAGTAACGGTAGTAGTAACAAAAGTGTAGCAAGGTAGCCCAATCCTTTTGAGGCAAAGGACAGGCCGAAACGGTCTCTTATGATAAGCAAAGCGTTCTTGAGGGTACACGGGAATTTCATCTAGTCACTTTCATCATGTTGGTTCGATTTGTGTTCGGTACTTTGATAATTTGATATGTGGGTGGACCGGTGCTTAGGTGCTGTTATTACTTTAACAAACCTCCTACTTATGATTAACCCTCCCGCAAGCATCCGCAACTACGAGAAAAGTATTAAGAATAAATTCTAACCATAGCATTAAACTTTTGGATCCAATCGGTCCCTTACGGAATAGCGCATAAACTGGGGTTTAAGCTTCTGTCACTCTCGCAACCCATCATCTAATTTCTACTCCACAATGCATTCCCTTAGGCCCAAATATGGTGAAGTGTCATGTAGTTGACGTTCACATGACACCACTAAGGGAATCACAACATACATACTATCAAAATATCGAACACATATCCAGTTCACATGATTACTTGCAACATGATTTCTCCCGTGACCTCAAGAACAAAAGTGACTACTCACAAATGACAATCATGCTCATGATCAGAGGGGTATTAAATAGCATAATGGATCTGAACATATAATCTTCCACCAAATAAACCATATAGTAATCAACTACAAGATGTAATCAACACTACTAGTCACCCACAAGCACCAATCTATAGTTCCGGTAACAAGATTGAACACAAGAGATGAACTAGGGTTTGAGATGAGATGGTGTTGTTGAAGATGTTGATGGAGATTACCCTCCCCAAGATGGGAGAGTTGTTGGTGATGATGATGACGATGATTTCCCCCTCCAGTAGGGAAGTTCCCCCGACGGAATCGCTCCGCCGGAGGGCAAAAGTGCTCCTGCCCAAGTTCTGCCTCGAGACGGCGACGCTCCGTCCCGAAAGTCCTCTCCTTATTTTTTCTAGGTCAAAATGACCTATATACCAGAAGATGGGCACCGGAGGTGGCCTGGGTGAGCACAACCCACCAGGGCACGCCTGGGCTCCCTGGCGCGCCCAGGTGGGTTGTGCCCACCTGGTGGGGCCCCTCTGGTAGTTATTTGCTCCAATAATTCTCAAATATTCCATAAAAATCCTCGTGAAGTTTCAGCTTGTTTGAAGTTATGCAGAATAGGTGGCCTGACGTAGCTTTTCCAGGTCCAGATTTCCAGCTGCCGGAATTCTCCCTCTTTGTGTATACCTTGCATATTATGAGAGAAAAGGCATTAGAATTACTCCAAAAATCATTATTATGGATGAAAACATCATAAATAACAGTAAGAAAACATGATGCAAAATGGACGTATCAGGATCCATGTATAAGAACAAAGTGTGGGCTTTGGTTGACTTGCCCGATGATCGGCAAGCCATAGAGAATAAATGGATCTTCAAGAAGAAGACTGACGCTGACGGTAACGTTACTATCTACAAAGCACGACTTGTTGCGAAAGGTTTTCGACAAGTTCAAGCAGTTGACTACGATGAGACCTTCTCACCCGTAGCAATGCTTAAGTCTGTCTAAATCATGTTAGCAATTTGCTGCATTTTATGATTATGAAATTTGGCAAATGGATGTCAAAACCGCGTTCCTTAAGATTTCTTAAAGAAGAGTTGTATATGATGCAACCAGAAGGTTTTGTCGATCCTAAAGGTGCTAACAAAGTGTGCAAGCTCCAGCGATCCATTTATGGACTGGTGCAAGCCTCTCGGAGTTGGAATATACGCTTTGATAGTGTGATCAAAGCATATGGTTTTATACAGACTTTTGGAGAAGCCTGTATTTACAAGAAAGTGAGTGGGATCTCTGTTGCATTTTTTATATTATATGTGGATGACATATTGTTGATTGGAAATGATATAGAATTTCTGGATAGCATAAAAGGATACTTGAATAAGAATTTTTCAATGAAAGACCTCGGTGAAGCTGCTTACATATTGGGCATCAAGATCTATAGAGATAGATCGAGACGCTTAATTGGACTTTCACAAAGCACATACCTTGATAAAGTTTTGAAGAAGTTCAAAATGGATCAGTCCAAGAAAGGGTTCTTGCCTGTGTTACAAGGTGTGAAGTTGAGTCAGACTCAATGCCCGACCACTGCAGAAGATAGAGAGAAAATGAAAGTCATTCCCTATGCCTCAGCCATAGGTTCTATCATGTATGCAATGTTGTATACCAGACCTGATGTGTGCCTTGCTATAAGTTTAGCAGGGAGGTACCAAAGTAATCCAGGAGTGGATCACTGGACAGCGGTCAAGAACATCCTGAAATACCTGAAAAGGACTAAGGATATGTTTCTCGTTTATGGAGGTGACAAAGAGCTTGTCTTAAATTGTTACGTCGATGCAAGCTTTGACACTGATCCGGATGACTCTAAGTCACAAACCGGGTACATATTTATATTGAATGGTGGAGCTGTCTGTTGGTGCAGTTCCAAGCAGAGCATCGTGGCGGGATCTACGTGTGAAGCGGAGTAGATAGCTTCTTCGGAAGCAGCGAATGAAGGAGTTCATATCCGATCTAGGTGTAATACCTAGTGCATCGGGTCCAATGAAAATCTTTTGTGACAATACTGGAGCAATTGCCTTGGCGAAGGAATCCAGATTTCACAAGAGAACCAAACACATCAAGAGACTCTTCAATTCCATCCGCGATCAAGTCAAGGAGGGAGACATAGAGATTTGCAAAATACATACGGATCTGGATGTTGCAGACCCGTTGACTAAGCCTCTTCCACGAGCAAAACATGATCAACACCAAGACTCCATGGGTGTTAGAATCATTACTATGTAATCTAGATTATGGACTCTAGTGCAAGTGGGAGACTAAATGAAATATGCCCCAGAGGCAATAATAAAGTTGTTATTTATATTTCCTTATATCATGATAAATGTTTATTATTCATGCTAGAACTGTATTAACCGGAAACTTAGTACATGTGTGAATACATAGACAAAACTGAGTGTCCCTAGTATACCTCTACTTGACTAGCTCATTAATCAAAGATGGTTAAGTTTCCTGACCATAGACATGTGTTGTCATTTGATGAACGGGGTCACATCATTAGAGAATGATGTGATGGACAAGACCCATCCGTTAGCTTAGCATTATGATCGTTTAGTTTTATTGCTATTGCTTTCTTCATGACTTATACATATTCCTCTGACTATGAGATTATGCAACTCCCGAATACCGGAGGAACACCTTGTGTGCTATCAAACGTCACAACGTAACTAGGTGATTATAAAGATGCTCTACAGGTGTCTCTGAAGGTGTTTGTTGGGTTGGCATAGATCAAGATTAGGATTTGTCACTCCGTGTATCGGAGAGGTATCTCTGGGCCCTCTCGGTAATGCACATCACTATAAGCCTTGCAAGCAATGTGACTAATGAGTTAGTTGTGGGATGATGCATTACAGAACGAGTAAAGAGACTTGCCGGTAACGAGATTGAACTAGGTATGATGATACCGACGATCGAATCTTGGGCAAGTAACATACCGATGACAAAGGGAATGACGTATGTTGTTATGCGGTTTTACCGATAAAGATCTTCGTAGAATATGTACGAACCAATATGAGCATCCAGGTTCCGCTATTGGCTATTGACCGGTGATGTGTCTCGGTCATGTCTACATAGTTCTCGAACCCGTAGGATCCGCACGCTTAACGTTCGATGACGATGTGTATTATGAGTTGTGTGTTTTGGTGACCGAAGTTTCTTCGGAGTCCCGGATGAGATCACGGACATGACGAGGAGTCTCGAAATGGTCGAGAGGTAAAGATTCATATATTGGAAGGTAGTATTCGAACATCGGAATGGTTTCGAGTGGTTCGGGTATTTTACCGGAGTACCGAGGGGTTACCGGAACCCCCCAGGGGAAATATTGGGCCTTAGTGGGCCTTAGTGGAGAGAGAGGAGGGCCGCAAGGGGTGGCCGGCGTCCCCCCCCCCATGGCAGTCTGAATTGGACTAGGGGGAGGGGGCGGCGCCCCCCTTTTCCTCTCCCTCACCCTCTCCTTCCTTTTCCCTCCGATGGAGAAAGGAAAAGGAGGGGGCGAATCCTACTAGGACTGGGAGTCCTAGTAGGACTCCCCCCATGGCGCGCCCCTCCTGGCCGCCGGCCTCCTCCTCCCCTCCTTTATATACGTGGGCAGGGGGCACCCCAAAGGACATCAATTGTTCTCTTAGCCGTGTGCGGTGCCCCCTCCACAGTTTACTCCTCCGGTCATAGCGTCGTAGTGCTTAGGCGAAGCCCTGCAGGATCACATCACCAACACCGTCACCACGCTGTCGTGCCGATAGAACTCTACCTCTACCCTCTGCTGGATCAAGAGTTCGAGGGACGTCATCGAGCTGAACGTGTGCTGAACACGGAGGTGCCGTACGTTCGGTACTTGGATCGGTTGGATCGTGAAAACGTTCGACTACAACAACCGCGTTAACCTAACGCTTCCGCTTTCGGTCTTCGAGGGTACGTGGGCATACTCTCCCCCTCTCATTGCTGTGCATCTCCTAGATAGTTCTTGCGTGATCGTAGGAATTTTTTTGAAATTGCATGCTACGTTCCCCAACAGGTGGTGCTAACTCGGTTTAGGGTTGTCTCCTGTAGGGGAAGGCTATTAGGGATAAGAAGAGAGCCGGTGCTAGCTCGCGACCCATCATCTTGAAGGAGAAATCAGATAAGTGCAGAAGCAAGAAGAGTGACGCTATAAAAAAGGCATTCGCGGTTGCTTCATGATGATGATGATTGTTGGCTCTCATTGTGTTGCTCTCTCATCATGGGTGTGCTCGTGCCTGTTGCCTTTGATGATGTCTTTTTCTCAGGTTATTTTGTGGGGGTAATTCTGTGAGGATGCGTCTCATATGCCGGAAGTTGGTAGGGGTAGCATGTTGGGGGTGTTTTCATGTTTTCACTTGTGGTTGCCTTTCGTGGTCAAGTTGTAACGGTTTTCGCCCAGTATCCCGTAATTAAGTGGGCAACTCTCTTCTTCTTAATGAGTGAATGTGGCAAAGCTTTTGCCTCTGTTTCAAAAAACCCCGCAAGAATCTGTGAAGCAAGTATTTGGGCTTGTACATAACATATATATTCACAAGAATTTGTTAACACAAGGTTATATTCAATCTTTGTATGAATGTAAACCTGCTAAAAATAAGGGCAGAAAACCTAATAATTAAAGGAAGAAAAAAAGAGAAGGTGGGAGGGGGAGGGAGGGAGGGACGGACGGATGGCCACGACGCCCGGAGGCACGAGAAGGCCGAAGTCGTCGTTGTTGCGCGTGGTGCCCGGGGGCGGCGGCTCCAAGACGCACGTGGAATGGCAGGAATCTTATCATAATTTTTTAGTCTCTGAAATTTGATGATTCTGTTGTTTACTCGGTTGAAACTTGATAAAGTTTTAATATCAAAAACGTATGGAAAAATGATCTTATTTCAAAGCCCTCGGTATAAACAACACGAATATACAAACAAACCATAATTTAGATTATTTTTTTGTTCAAAAAGTATTAAAAAATAAAATTGAAAGTCAAAGAAAAATGGGGGTCGACTCGAACCAACCAGCGGTTGGATGGTTAGAGGGACAGTGGTATCCCCAGCCTATCAGGGTTCAAGTCCTGGTGCTCGCATTATTTCTGGATTTATTTCAGAATTTTCTGCGATGCGCTTTCAGTGAGAGAAGACGTTTTCGTCAATGACGAGGCGCCTACGGTGACCTTGCAAATCTCAAGATGATATGGCGGCTCAGTCTTTCGAAGGTGCTCATAGGGATAGGGTGCGCGTGTATGCGTTCGTAGGGGTAAGCGTACACGCATATGTATGAGCGTTTGCGTCTGTGCTGCCAGGGGCGGATCTGGGCCCCAGG
Organism: Aegilops tauschii subsp. strangulata; assembly: GCF_002575655.3. Taxonomy (NCBI): domain Eukaryota; kingdom Viridiplantae; phylum Streptophyta; class Magnoliopsida; order Poales; family Poaceae; genus Aegilops; species Aegilops tauschii. The sequence continues at coordinate 88,085,298 of NC_053041.3, read as the reverse complement.
CCCCCAGGGCCCAGGCCCGGGGCGTGGTTTTTTTTAGTTATTACCTAGCCATGTTTTTTGAATGGGCCCGGGGCTTAGCCCAAAACACAACCAGGGCCCAGGCTGTCCATCTTCACAGCGCAGCCCAGCTCGCCCCCGATGCCCAGACCTAGTCACGCCCCGACTCCCCTGCTCGCCTGCGCCCTCCGCCGCTCCCCGCTCGTGATGGCCGCCGGTGACTCCGCCGTTCGCCCGCGGCCCTGCGCCCTCCGCCGCTCGTGACGGCCGCCGGTGCGACCTCCGCCGCTCGTCCGCCTGGCCTGCTCCGCTGCTCGCCCCGTCGCCCGTCCTCTGCTCCCCTGCTGCCCTGCTCCGCCGCTCGCGCAGCCCAGCTCACCGCCTCGCCCGCTCTGCTGGTTCCTGCTCTCCGCCACGCGCAGCCCAGCTCGCCGCCTCGCCCGCTCTGCCAGCTCCTGCTCTCTGCTGCCCAGGATTGGTAAGTGGCTGACCATCAGATGCTATAACTTGTTTTCTGAATATTTTTGATCTGCTAGACTGCTATAATGTTGGGATTTGCTACCACAATACCGCTTATGGTCCATTGCTGCTGTCGAACATTTAATTTCACTTGATCAAGGCACTGATGTTGGCTTTTCATTTGTCTAAGGTGTTGGCTCTTCTTCCACCGTTGATTAAGTTATGGAAGACACTGATGAAGCAAGCCATTGATTTGGTATTCTTTTTACTGCACGTATTGTTCGTAGTTTTTGTCATCTTTTTTATCAATTTTGTTGTCTCTCTAAGCATTGAGTTTAAATTCTAAATTTTTGGTGCAATTGAGTCATATTTGAGGTAGCTATAGCTAGCTTGATGGATGTTAAGTTTTTCTCTCGCGCCGAAATTTTTTTTTGGGCCCGGGGCTTGCTTCAATCCTGGATCCGCCACTGTGTGCTGCTGCTGTGTTCAAAAAAGAAAAATGGGGGTTGACGCCCGACCTATGGGATGGGTCGATGGGACTACGAGCCTAATTGGTTTGCAGCCAAAAATTGGCAAGCCAACTATTGGCGCTTACCAAAAGTTGACGGGCGATTGGTTCGGCTCGAACCGTGGGCGCGCCAACACGCGGGCTAGCCAAATATTGGTGGCCTCACGCACCGCTTCCAGAACCAACTCCTGCCCCCACCGCTCTCCCCTCACGGTTCGCCCCACCAGATCTAACCCTGTCCTCCTCCTTCGCCCTAACCCCATCCCCTAGCGCCTCCTTCCACCGCCCCTGCCCCTGCGCCGCCGGTGACCAGAAAAGCTCAAGGACCTCCGGCGGGAAGTCCTCGGCCAGCTGCCGAGCAGGGCCAGATCCACCGGAGCAGTCAAGGTTAGTTCGTGCCCAAATGTCATGGGACTTCTCTTCTTTCCCCGTGTACTGTACCCAATCACCGCTCTCTCATCTGACTCCACAAGCGGATGTACGTGCTTATTGTTTCTAGATGCGAGTGCGTACGTGCTTATTGTTTGCTAATATTTTCTCTGTCTTGTACTCGGAACGAGATTCAGGCACGAATCAGATTATTAAAGTACCTTACATCTGCATAAATTTGAAGCTAAATATGTTGCTTAAAGATCCTGGACTAATTGATGCTAGTATATCAGTAGAACATGTCCCCTCGTACTTTGCTTCTGCATGGTGGGAGGGCTGGCACCTAATACTCTTCTAATTGATTTGAGGGCCTAAAAGACAGAACAGTATCATCTTGCTTTTGATTGACTACAGAAGTCACCTACGAAGCACCGATACTTCAGAAGTTGCCGTATCGCCGTTCAGAACGTCTCCGATACTCCGATACGCCCGATACTGCTTCGATACGCGTATCCCACAAGTATCCCCTTTTCTTATTTAAAAAAAAAGAAAAAAATCAGATATGCTGGCGATACGCTAGCGATACGGCTGGGACACGGCGAGCGCAGAACTACGTTGCACCGATATGGCGATACGAGTACGGCGATACGTGATACGGCAATTTCTAGAAACAGCAATATGCGATACGGCAAGTATATATATAAATAATTAATAAAATTACATGTTCTACTTCTATAGACATCAGCAACATCATCAACAAGTAATAATTTAATCCCACAAACATCAACAAGTAGCACCACAGCAAGCATACACGTAAGCCAGCAAGCAACCAAACATGAAGCACACATCAAAATCAAGCAGCCAAGCATACATCAGATCCAAATTAATATAGTAATACTACTACCTAATGAAAGCCAACAAGCAGCCAAGCATACATCAAGATCAAGCACACATCAGTACATCACTAGGGGCTCGAGGTAATTGTTCTTTACCTTTCGAGTTGCACGGCAGTGGAGAAGAGAAGAAGACGCAGGCAAAGAGGCGATTCCAGGGGGTGGGGGCGCCGGCGGTGAGCCGCTCTTGGCGGAGGAGGAGGCAGCGCCGGCGGTGAGCCGCTCTAGGCGGAGGAGGAGGCAGCGGCGGCGGCGGCCCTGGGTCGCCCTCGAACCCTAGGTCTCAGTGTAGTTGACCAGAGAAGAGAGGACGCGAGAGGGGCAGAGGAATAGGTCGTGGTCGTGGCCTCATGGGCTATTGGGCTCGCTCAGGCTGCGTTCTGCGCCTACGAAGCACCGATACTTCAGAAGTTGCCGTATCGCCGTTCAGAACGTCTCCGATACTCCGATATGCCCGATACTGCTTCGATACGCGTATCCCACAAGTATCCCCTTTTCTTATTTAAAAAAAAAGAATAAAAATCAGATACGCTGGCGATACGGCTGGGACACGGCGAGCGCAGAACGCAGCCTGAGCGAGCCCAATAGCCCATGAGGCCACGACCACGACCTATTCCTCTGCCTCTCTCGCGTCCTCTCTTCTCTGGTCGACTACACTGAGACCTAGGGTTCGAGGGCGACCCAGGGCCGCCGCCGCCGCTGCCTCCTCCTCCGCCTAGAGCGGCTCACCGCCGGCGCTGCCTCCTCCGCCAAGAGCGGCTCACCACCGGCGCCCCCACCCCCTGGAATCGCCTCTTTGCCTGCGTCTTCTTCTCTTCTCCACTGCCGTGCAACTCGAAAGGTAAAGAACAATTACCTCGAGCCCCTAGTGATGTACTGATGTGTGCTTGATCTTGATGTATGCTTGGCTGCTTGCTGGCTTTCATTAGGTAGTAGTATTACTATATTAATTTGGATCTGATGTATGCCTGGCTGCTTGATTTTGATGTGTGCTTCATGTTTGGTTGCTTGCTGGCTTACGTGTATGCTTGCTGTGGTGCTACTTGTTGATGTTTGTGGGATTAAATTATTACTTGCTGATGATGTTGCTGCTGTCTATAGAAGTAGAACATGTAATTTTATTAATTATTTATATATATACTTGCCGTATCGCATATTGCTGTTTCTAGAAATTGTTGTATCACGTATCGCCGTACTCGTATCGCCGTATCGGTGCAACGTAGTTCTGCGCTCGCCGTGTCCCAGCCGTATCGCTAGCGTATCGCCAGCATATCTGATTTTTTTTCTTTTTTTTAAATAAGAAAAGGGGATACTTGTGGGATACGCGTATCGAAGCAGTATCGGGCGTATCGGAGTATCGGAGACGTTCTGAACGGCGATACGGCAACTTCTGAAGTATCGGTGCTTCGTAGGTGACTTCTGTAGTCAATCAAAAGCAAGATGATACTGTTCTGTCTTTTAGGCCCTCAAATCAATTAGAAGAGTATTAGGTGCCAGCCCTCCCACCATGCAGAAGCAAAGTACGAGGGGACATGTTCTACTGATATACTAGCATCAATTAGTCCAGGATCTTTAAGCAACATATTTAGCTTCAAATTTATGCAGATGTAAGGTACTTTAATAATCTGATTCATGCCTGAATCTCGTTCCGAGTACAAGACAGAGAAAATATTAGCAAACAATAAGCACGTACGCACTCGCATCTAGAAACAATAAGCACGTACATCCGCTTGTGGAGTCAGATGAGAGAGCGGTGATTGGGTACAGTACACGGGGAAAGAAGAGAAGTCCCATGACATTTGGGCACGAACTAACCTTGACTGCTCCGGTGGATCTGGCCCTGCTCGGCAGCTGGCCGAGGACTTCCCGCCGGAGGTCCTTGAGCTTTTCTGGTCACCGGCGGCGCAGGGGCAGGGGCGGTGGAAGGAGGCGCTAGGGGATGGGGTTAGGGCGAAGGAGGAGGACAGGGTTAGATCTGGTGGGGCGAACCGTGAGGGGAGAGCGGTGGGGGCAGGAGTTGGTGGGTCTGCCGGGGCACGAACGGACGCACGGCAACAGAAAGGAGAGAACCTTCGCGAGCTATCACTCCGTGTCGCGCCGTCCGGCTCCCCTCCCCCGCCGTCGCCGTCGCGCTCGTCCTGGCGAGATTCCGCACGAGCCCAACTGCCAGCCACTCGCTGTCCTGCACTATCCCGTTCCACTACAAGTTCGCCCGCCGTCTCTTCTTGCACAGCTGAGCCACTCGCATCCTCGGGCTCAGATCTCTCATCCAAGAGTCCCCCCGGCGGCGCCCCTCCTCCGCCCCCGGACCGTCATCCCGCAGGTAAGCTGAAGCTGACCTCTCTCCGTGGTCGCTCCATGGGCGGGCCGCGAGTCGCCTGCCCGTGCCCGCCATGTGTTCGATGGAATAGCCATGAGGTTGATGTGTATGCGGTGCACGCGTGTGCTTTTGCTTTTCTTGAGCTGCTGCTGGCCATCCCATCCTGATTGTTACGGGTGCTGCTTGGAGGCTATCCGATCGGAATTAGTTGTGACTGAGCAGCAATTTTGAAGCTTCTGCCGATAGGAATTTGACCATGTGGGTAAAGAAAAAAAAACATGCTTTGTGGTATGTGCATAAGCTAAGTAGTTTCAGCAGGAAAGTCGCTTGTTCAGGAAGTTGATTACATGTTGTTGTCTGGATAGGTGCCCTGTTAGCTGTTGCTGCTAGCACTGTTTTTGAGTCGCGCGACTAGTCGTCAACTAGTCCATGAGTCCCACTGCACGGTTTTAGCTCGGTTTTCCGTGAATTAACTGGGCAATTCTCTTCTTCTTTATTAATGATATGAGGCAAAGCTTTTGCCTCTGTTTCGGAAAAAAAAAGAGTCCCACTGCCAGATGTCGACTCAACCTCTCGACTAGTCGAGACTAGTCGCGACTAGTCAATCGGCCAGGCACGACTCGTCAAAAGTCTCTACCCAAGAACGACTCGTCAATCATCGACTCAAAAACCTTGGCTGCTAGTCTCAATCCCAGGGGACCTCATCGTTGTGTCACTTTAGGCGATCTTTTGGGCAGCTGAAATCTGGTGCTGCAAGTCTAGAGTCCGTCTTTCCGTCCCAGTTCCATTTTTTCTATAGGATCTATTTGATAGTACAAGAAGGATCACGTGTCTTTTGTATGCGTGTTCATACAGTCCTGGAGGAACTCTGTGGCAGGGAGTCCAAGACAACAGATCATCTGCTCTTTACCTGCTGCCGCGTCGCGCACGTCTGGTGTGCCCTTGGCGTCGACCGTGGCCTCCACTGCGGCGATATCTGGGAGGTCCCGTCTCCTCCTCTTGCACCTCAAAAGCACTGGCCTGCTGTGCGACTTCTCCTTGAGCGAATTTGGAATCATCGGCACGATGTGGTGTTCCAAAGCAAACGTCCTGCTGTCAGCCGTGCCGTCGCCGCTGCTGCCGGTGACCTCAAACTTTGGCCCTTCCGCCTGAAGCCTGAAACCGTGGAGACCTGTCAGTTTGGAGCCCATTCCTCCAAAACCTGGACCTGTGATCTCCCTGTAGTTCTGCTTATTTCTTTCCCTGCCTGAACTTTTGTTGGGTAGAAAGCCACAAAACTCTTATCTGTACTCTCCCATGACTCTGGGTTTAGAAAGCCACAAAACTCTTATCTGTACTCTCCCAGGACTCTGGGTTTGCTGCGTGAGAAATACATATTCAGGTGGGGCGTCTTGCCCCCCGGTGACTTCTCAAAATAAAGAGAAGTCCTGGGGGGGAAGCATAAGCCATGAACTGTTGCCTTGACATCTGCTTTTCTTCTCAGTGTTGATCTCACTTAATCCCGTAGTACTTATAATATACATCTCGCACACATTTGCTGATGGTGATCGTTCACTTGTTTACCTTTCCCATGCAAGGAAGTCTGAAACCTATGTTTTTTTTTCCTGTTTGCAGGTTTGAGATCGGTGCATTGCTTGGTTGACCCCTACTTGTGGAAATGCTTGATTCACTTATTAGCCATGTAATAAGATCTTCAAACAGCTCTGACTCGTTTTTTGCTGTGCTGTCATCTTCACTTTATCTGACACTTAGTAAAAGCACTGATGTGCCATATTTATCTTGTTGGCCCAGGACCCAAAGGTGTTGACTGAGAAGAAGCCTGATGAGATAATTGCGAGTGGTGTTGTTGAAAGTCTGCAGAATTTTCTGCGCAAGTGCATCATAGCTGTCCTCTCATATGGCCCAATGCCTAAGCACATCGCGTTTATCATGGACGGGAACCGCAGATACGCCAAGTCCAGAAGTATCAAGCAAGGCACCGGTCACAGCGTGGGCTTCGCTGCTCTAATGGCAAGTCTTATCTACTGTTACGAGATGGGTGTCAAGTACATCACGGTGTATGCATTCAGCATCGACAATTTCAAACGCGACCCTAGTGAAGTCAAGACCTTGATGGAATTAATGGAGGAAAAGATCAACGAGCTGTTGGAAAACAAGAACGTCATCAACAAGGTTAACTGCAAGATCAACTTCTGGGGGAACCTGGACATGCTTCCTGAACCAGTGCGGCTGGCGGCCCAAAAGCTGATGGCGAGCACCGCCGAGAACACAGGACTGGTCTTCTCCGTCTGCATGCCGTACAACTCAACCTCAGAGATCGCCAACGCCGTCACCGAGCTCTGCAAAGAACGGAGGGATATGATGCAGGGGCAGCAGGCCAGCGGCCGCAACGGCCGCCCTGCAAATGGCGGCGCATGTTCGGATATCTCGGTGTCCGACCTGGATCGCCACATGTACACCGCCGGCTGCCCAGACCCGGACATTGTGATCCAGACCTCGGGCGAGACCCGGCTGAGCAACTTCCTCCTGTGGCAGACGACGTTTAGCCATCTGCAGAACCCAGACCCCCTCTGGCCTGAGTTCTCCTGGAGGCACCTCGTCTGGGCGATACTGCAGTACCAGAGAGCCTACCCGTACATTGAGCAGAACAAAGATCTGGCTAAGAAGCAGCTGTGAGTGAGGGATCTCATCTCCTTCGGAAGGAGATATATGCAGATGTTAATCAAGAAGATACAATAATAACAGAACAGGCCTGGCATTGAAGCGTCAGTCTGTGAATAAGGGATCTGATCTCCTTTGGGAGGGGATAAGCAGATGCCATGAAAAAGATAGTACAGCAACCTGTTGAAAGTTGGCCTAATATTTTTCGTGTATGAGAAGAGTGTAATTATGGAAACCATGTGTATTATGATGTACTAGTACAATTCTTCGTTTTTGCTGTTGTGTTAAACGTCAGCAATATCTTGCCACCTAGGCTGAACACGGGAGCCAAGTCGAGAAAATTGTAAAGCTTTTAATGGTACCTGCCATGGTGCCAAGCTTATGATTGTTGCTCCGGTTTGAATGGCACTGATGTTGGGGAAGAGGTTGTTCTCATGACCACAAATGGGCAAGGGGGAGCCGATTGCCATCATTTCGCCGCGCCGGAGTAAAAACGCCATTGCAGCCGCTCCTCCACCCCCCCCCCCCCCCCCTCTCCTCTGCCACCGCCGCTCCACCTTGCCAACCCTGGATGGCCGTCGGAGCCCCGGCCGCCCCGCCGATGCTTGATCCCGAGCCACCCGAGCCATGACCGGCCCACCAGTGCTCGATCCCTAGATGCCGGATCCCCGGCCTCCTCACCAGTGCTCGATCCCTAGATGCCGGATCCCCGGCCTCCCCGCCAGTGCTCGATCCCGAGCCACCGGAGCCTCGGCCGCCCCGCCAGCGCTCGATCCCTGGTCTCCCAGCCGGTGCTTGATCCTGAGCCACTGAAGCCTTGGTCGCCCTGCCAGTGCTCGATCTCGAGCCGTCGGAGCCCCGGCCGTGCTTGATCCCAACGGCATCCTTCAGCAATGGCGGAGACAAGGGACCAGCGGGGGCCCTGCCCCCCTCCCCCCCCCCCCCCCCCCCCCTAACATCTGAAATTTGCTGCTAAATTGTTGATGAACAATGTAGAATGAGTGATCATTTGCTGCTTAAAACCTATTGTCCTATTGTTTGGCCCTCCCCAAGCTATTTTGACACCACTTGGCCCCCTCGTCCAAGTTTCCTGGCTCCGCCACTGCCCTTCAGTGCTCCTCCCCAACACGAATAAAACCACTGATCCAGCACCGGTGGACGTGTGAGCAGACGACGAGAAGCAAGCCGGGCTGGACGACGAACGTGCGAGCGCATGACGAACAAGCAGCGTTCAGTTTTGGGTTCGGTACTAGTACCAGCCGCTTCGATTTAGGTTCGGTTTTGGATGCTCCATTTTAATTTAGTTTAGCCACTCCAATTTTGTTCAAATTTTTACGTTTCGACAGTAAATTCAGTTTCGATAGTTAAGTTCATAGACAAGAATAGGTTCAGCTTTGGAGCCTTGACGTATTTTTACGTTTTTGGTGATGTAAAAAAGCTTTTTTTAATAATGTATATTTTACTCCAACAATAGTTTGGTAATATAAAATACATCATCTATTGGAGATGGTCTTAGCTTTTTTTTAGAGGTCGAGCCTTGTTTAGCTTTTTTTTAGTCTAAACACACTTTATTTAATTATCATAGTCCAAATACATTGGAATACAATTAAAGTCCGAAGGTTCGAGGAGCCACAAATGACGTCCTAAAAAAAGTCCTAAAACGTGCTTAGCGAGGCTATATGCCTTAATATTAGTCTCAGGTCCCTCGAAAATGAAAGTACGAGACATGAATTGGGCTGAAGTTGATTTGATCTCCTTAACGATGCTGCCATACACAATTGATCTTGATCTTTTTAAAGCGTTGGTTAGTTTTACTTGGGCCACGTCAACCAAAGAGAAGAAAGCTGGGGAGGCCTGAGCACCACATAAGAGCAACTCTAGCAGACCCCGCGTCCGCCCCCGACCCGTAAAATAACCGTCAAAATGCGGATACGGGCCGGAAAATCTGCCTGACCAGACCCTGCATCCCGCTCCGGCCCGCAAAAAAATTTGAGGGGCGCGGCAAATTCCCGACCCCAACCCGGGAAAACGCGGGTTTCCCCCTCGCGGCTGCGGTGCCCTGCATCAGAGAGAAGCAGTTGGCGGGAGGGACATTTCGGCCCCGCGCTCTTTTCCCCCTCCTTCCGCTGCCGCCCGCCCTTGCTTCCGCCCGCCGTCGGCGATTCCGGCCATATATGCGGGCGGAATCGCGCTGCGGGGCCGCCCCACACCCTCCCGCACCGAGCCGCTGCATCGCCCCTCCGGATCCGGCGAGAAGAGCCGCCCCCCGTCGTCGCCGCCGCCGGGGATCGACCACCGTCGAGCGTGCCCCCTCGTCGCCGCCCGGGATCACCCGCCATCGGTTAGTCCTTTTTTGTGATTTTTGCGAGCTGTGTAGTTGATTGACGAGCCGGTGTGCGTGTAGATGGAGTTGAGCCCGTGCGAGAAGTTCTTGCTCTCCGATTCGTCCGATTCGGGCGACTCGGATGTTGAGACCATGCTTGTGACATTTCGGCAGCAAACATTAGTCATGGCGCTTGCCGTGAAGGAGCATGAAGACGAGCACCGGAAGAGGAGGCGAGGATCGACTGTCGGGCGTCTGTGCAATCCTCATAATCGCCATCTTGGGAACGAGATGTTGATGCAAGACTATTTCACGGAGAATCCTACATATCCTCCGCACCTCTTCCGGAGAAGGTACCGAATGCGCCGATCCCTCTTTGTGAAACTTGTTCAAGCTTGCGAGGCAAATTGCCAGTATTTTACTCAAAGAAGGAATGTCGCGGGCTTAAAGGGATTTAGTGCATATCAAAAAATCTCCGCAGCTATGCGGGTGATTGCATATGGCGTTCCGGCTGACTATGCCGATGAGTATCTTCGCATTGGTGAAGATAGCACAATTGAGTCTGTGCGTAGATTTGCGAAAGTGATTGTCCGTGTCTTTGGTCCTGAGTATCTTCAGGCACCCAATGAAGATGACACAAAGAAATTGATGGCATCTAATGAGAGGAGAGGTTGTCCTGGCATGCTAGGTAGCATTGATGTATGCATTGGAACTGGAAAAATTGCCCCAAGCCTTGGCAAGGAATGTATTGTGGCAAGTCTCGTGATGCAACAATTGTGCTAGAGGCCGTAGCATCCGAGGATTTATGGATTTGGCATTGCTTTTTTGGTATGCCGTGCACTCTCAATGATATCAATGTGTTGCAACGGTCTCATTTGTTTGCTAGGCTTGCTAGTGGTGATGCTCCTGCTTGCAACTACACTATCAATGGGCATGAATACGCAAAGGGGTACTATCTCGCAGATGTATATACCCTCCTTGGTGCACATTTGTCAAGAGCATCAAAGAACCCAAAACAAAAAAACAATGTGAATTTGCAAGGGTGCAAGAGGCAGCTCGAAAAGACATTGAAAGAGCATTCGGTGTTTTGCAATCTAGGTTTGCCATTGTCCGTGGTCCTGCTCGTTTTTGGGATAAGAAAACTTTGAAAAACATCATGACATGTTGTGTTATTCTGCACAATATGATTTTTGAAGATGAGAGAGGAATGAACTTAGAATTCTTTTACGACAATGTGGGTAGCCGTGTCAAACCAGCTAGACCGAAACCACATTAGAGCTTTTCTTCATACATACAAGGAGATTGGAAATGCAGGCACACACTTTCAACTTCAGAAAGATCTCATTGAGCACCATTGGCAAAGGGCTGGACAATGACTAATTTTTGTATTCATTTGTATTTGTATTCATGACAAGTTTTGTATTGCATTATTTAAGTTTGCTACGGTGATTTGAATAATTATTTGTAATGCGAATGATTATTGTATTATGTTTGATTTGAATAATTCAGTTTGTTTTCGATTGTTGAATTACGTTGGATTTGATATTTGCGGGCTGATGATATGCGGGATACAGCAACACAAAGAGCAGACCCCGCAAAGCCGACCCGTAAAAAGGTATATTCCGCGAATATACTTTTTTACAAATCCGTTTGGGGGGTCTGCATCTGTGCCAGCCCGAGCCAGGCCGCAAAAACGGTTTTGCACGAACTGTAAACGCGTTTTGCGGGCGGGCGGGATGCGGGGTCTGCTGGAGTTGCTCTAAAGGAGGCCTGAACCAAAGAGAGGCGACCGTGCGACGAGGTGGGCTGGACGGGCTCCGTTTGCCTGGTCAAGAGATGTCAGGCCGCGCGTTCGTCTTGCTCGTGCATTCCTGCCTTTGCCCTAGCTGGCCCGCCGCTCCAAGTTCCATCCATGCATCCAGCACGTCGTCACTTGTATTAGATCCCACGCGCACAACTCCTAGAAATCATCGGTCACGCCATGGCCATCGCGGAGACCTCGCCCCTCCACCGGGTAATCGACGCCCGCCGGTGGGACGCGGAGCGCCTCCTCGGCCGCCTCATAGTCGTCGTCCACGCCGCCTTCCTCGACGCCGGCTTCGCGCCCCACGCCCACGGCGTCCCGAAGCACCGGCGGGTCCCGAGGCGGGTGGGCGCCACGGCCTCGACCCTGCCTCTCGTCTACGCCGCGCCGCGCCTGCCAGACGCCGCCGTCGCGCTGAGGATGCGGACGCACGGGATGCGGATCGTGTTCTACGTGTGCGTGCCCAGGCTCGCACTGCCAGACCCAGGACCAGGAGTGCACTGGGCGTGCGTGGACGCGCTCGCCGCGGCGCCGCTAATGTCCGGCGGCCTGGACGGCACGGCGCGCGCCCTGGCGGGCGTCGGCGCCTGCGGGGTGCCCGCGCTCTGGAGGGAGCTCGCGGAGAAGCTGTGCCGGGGCGCCCTCGTCGACCTTTGCCGTGAGAACGACGTGGTGCTGTGCCGTGAGAACGCGTTCGTGTCGCTCCCCGGCGACGTCACGCTGGCAGTCCTGGCGAGGCTCGCCGACGTCTTGGACCTCTTGGGGGTGGCGAGCACTTGCACGGAGCTGAGGTGCCTCGTGGCCGACCACGACAGCAAGCTCTGGAAGCACAGGTACAAGGCCTTGTGCTCGCTGACATGCTGCGACGACTCGCCTGAGACGAGCTGGATGAAGGGGTGGTGCGAAGAGAAGCAGATTTTTCTAAACGAAGATGGTGTCACCTCCTTCGTAATAGACTTCTCGTAAAAGCGTGATTCGTTCTATTAATAACTGAATTTGAAATGATATACTTAAGGCATCCTTAAGTTTTTTATTTTTATATTCCAATGAAAACTTTAGTTCTTATAAAGGATTAAATCCTTTTCCTCTCAATAGCATATTGAGGAAGAATATACATTCTGGCGATTTGTATCCAAAGACTAATTTAAATTGCATCTAAAATAAAAATAGGATTATGAGTACAGAGTAAAGTTTGACGCAGCTAGAAAGCGTGAAGCGGCGGCATATGGCTATTGCGACAAACCTCGCTCTGGCCTTGTGCTTAAGTATTCATTACAATAATACATTATTATGCTAATTGCTACTACAATTTTATTTTCTTGACCGTTTTCAAGAGGACTTACAAAACTGACAATCGTCAGCTTAACCATCTGTCAAGTTCTGGGTCTCCATATTATGTATGCCTGGTATTTTTTGTAAACTGTTGTTCTACGGCATGCGATTTCTAGATCTCATTTCAAGGGGCGAGTGGATATTGTGGTGTTTAAAGTCTGATTGGTTATTTTGCTTTACAGCTGGTTTAGTGCTGAGCTGCTGAGCATTGGAAACAAGCCACAGTGCTTACTCCGGGAAATTGTATTCAAGCACATAACGGGTTGAAGATTAGGACCCCTTTGAATTTGAACAAGACCATGCTCATTCTTTTTCAGAAAATGGGTGGTTTGGTTGTTGATACATTAATCAGATAAATTAGGTCGTAAGATCGAATCAATAATTTCATTATATCCATTTCTTGTACATTCTATTTTATATGGTATTTCATACCTTCTATTTTATATGATATTTCATAAAGAATAAACCATAGGGATAGAGTCTAGAATATAAGTAATAAAGTGAATAAAAAGAGGAAGGGGGCAATCCAAATGTTGCTAATATATTACGACCATCTGATTAATACTGAAATTCATGGACATTTTTGAATTCGTGAATATTTTTTGAATTCCTAAACATTTTTAAAAAGCATGAACATTTTTTAAATTCGCGAACAGTATTTCAAATTCATAAACATTTTTTGAAATCGCAAATATTTTTTAAATTTGAGAACATTTTTTGAATTCAAGAACCTTTAAAATTCATTTTTTATTTTGAAATCCCGAAACATTTCTTAATGAAGCAAAAAATAATAATAGGAAAGAAAAAAATAGGGGCGCCCGCCCCGCACATGGGCCGGCCCAAAGCGCACACGGGAGGAGCAGGGGGTGCCCGTGCCTGTGGAGCTCGCCACCACCACACACACAAAAAAAAAAAGAAAAATGGTTGCGCGTTGGAGGTCCAGCCACCGCCAAGTCGGTGGGTGCTACGTGCTCTAACGAGGTTGCACATAAAGTGCTCGTCAAAATGCCTTAAAGTGAAGAGGACTATTTGAGAGGTGTGGTTGTTTGGCAGAAAATATGGGAGGTCAAAAGAGTATTTGACAAAAACTATCACATTAGGGGTTGCCGTCCCACAGAACTACCACATTCAAAAAAGTGACTGATAACTACCAAAACTTTCTAATTTTATGACTAAAAACTACCACTTCTGAAAAATGGCCAGTTTAGACGATTTAAACACGTTTATGACATGCGGGACCCATCTGTCAGGGCTGACGTGGCGGCAAAGTCAATTCCGTTTATTTTGATCGTTGAGCTGACCGTTATGACAGCTGGGGCCCACACGTCATTCTTCTTCTTCCTCTCTCTATCTCTCTTCCCTGAACTCTCTATCCCGAGCCACCATGGCCATGCCACTCTCACCAGCGTCGCCGCCGCCAAGCCTACATCGAGCCACCACGGGCATGCCTGTCACCGCCACGCCCAGACTCAGTCGTCCCCTTCCCCAACTCCTACGCTCGCCCAGGTTAGCTTCGATGCGCAGTTGGTCGACCACGGCAATATGGGCGACATCGGCGAGAATTTCGTCGTGCTGCTGCTGCTGCCTGGACCTCGGTACCGTGGCTGCCGGAGCAGAGCAGCCGTCGCAAGGAGCAGCGGCAAGCAACAATGGCAAAGAGCAGCAGCCGCAAGCAGCAGCATCGGGAAAAGAGCAGCAACAGCGGTGGCAAGCAGCGGGAAGGAGCAGCAGTGGCAAGCAGTAGCGGGAAGGAGCTAGATGGGCATGGCGTCGCCCGCCGTGGTTGCGGCAACCCTCCAGCCCTACCGTGTCGCGTGCAACACCTCCAGAACGGGGCTATGCGGCACTTGGAACTCGGCCGCTCTGCACACAGGAGCTGGCACGCCCTCGAGCTCGCCAGACCAATGCCAGCCGGCTCCAGCGACGAGCTCGTCGGCAGGGACCTGATTGCTTTTTCTAAAAAACTAAAAATGACCTGATTGCTTTTTTATAAAACTCGCAAGGATTTGATTGTTTTTTTTAAGTTATAGGGACCTGTTTGTTTTTATTTTTTTGAAGGGACCAACGTGTGGGCCCCACCTGTCATAACGGTCAGCTTAACGGTAAAAAAACGGAGTTGACTTTGCCGCCACGTCAGCCCTGACAGGTGGGTCTCGCATGTCATAAATGTGTTTAAATCGTCCAAACTAGCCATTTTTCAAAGTGATAGTCTTTAGTCACAAAATTAGAAATTTTTGGTAGTTATCAATCACTTTTTTAAATGTGGCAGTTCTGTGGGACGGCAACCCTTAATGTGGTAGTTTTTTGTCAAATACTCAGGTCAAAACTCAAAACAGACACGCGTGGTCTGGGCAGGTCCGCAGAAGTTTGAGAGGCCAGGTCACCTTAATCCTAGAATCAGAACAACTACTCAAAAGGCCACTACAGCAAAAACTACAAGAACCACAAGACAAACTATATCGACAGAAACCTGAATATGCTACACATTTGCTACGTATCTACTGGCATTCGATAGTTCGCTGGAAGGGATTCGCATCAATGGCTGCAGCGCCCAAGGCGATGACAATGTCGGTGAGATCCGTGACAGCAACCCAACAAAGGAACGCGCTGACAAGACAAATCACAAACCACGAACTAGGAACATCGAAACATATGCACACATGAATCAAATGTGCATGCCAACAAGGAGATGAACAACACATAGAGTTCGCAAAAAGGTCTGGTGTGCAGCATTGGAAGCCATGGCAGTGGTCAGTGGAGACGACATAGTCGTCCACTGAAGATAAAGTAGTCATAGCAGTTAGTCAGAAGCTCGGGCATTCAACCCTTGTATGTCCAGCTCTCAACTAGTTCAAAATCAAAATCAATTCACACACACCATCACGCGTGCGTCATGAGCGAGTGTGCACGTTCTACTCTCTTTCCTCGTGCTGTAAAGGAGAGTAAAGTAGCTCTCCCTTCACTGGCAATCTGGGATTAAACTATGTACACATCATGGATAACTTCTAGATTTCTTATAACAATTACCACGGGACATGCGGTCGAAAGCCATAATGCATACCTAGCAATTCTACAGGTTTATGTCATATTAGCATTTCTATAAAAAACAGTAGACTAGTATAAAAAATGTAGAGCTCTACTCCCCAACTGAATTATGATGCCATGCTGGTCTAATTAACATGAAACACAAGCACAAAACCAAAATTAAATTAAACCATCTTAGTTGAAGTTTCATTTAACTAACATCAAACAGGTCTCATGACCGGAAAGGGACTAAATTCAGATTACATTGAAGCTATTTCCACAAAATAGACCATATATGGCTTGCAAAATAGCTACACGCTTCCATTCCCATGTCAATCGGAAAAGATGTACTCCGTACCAAACAACTGCTGCAATTCCCTTTCAAAAGGATGAGTGGATGACACCTCACGCTCCAAATTAAGTTACTTCTACCAACTTGACCTGAAATTCAAAGCTCTTGATTTATTACCTTCAGAGCACATATGGTGATTCTTTTATGGCTATGCATGAAAATGTAGAAACTAATATGCATTGATGACCTTAAAGTCACTTGATAGAGAAACACATCATTTTTCTTCACTACTACATACACAGAAATTGGGAAGCATGCTTGACGATTTGATCATGATTCATGCATTCCAAAGTAATCTAATACCTGACCATTCTACAAAATTGTTCGGTAAAGAACAATGATGTAACTTAAGTGTGCCATTTTTACTAAGATAACTGAAGAAATATAGTGAAGCATACACAAGGGTGCAAATTATCCAATTCCAAGCCTTGATGTATCCTTAAAGAATTCAGCTGCTAACTACAGACTATAAGTGAAGTCTCAAATGACAAAAGAAATAGCAACAAGAAAAAAAAATCAGCTATCTGAAATGATGGTGCCATTTCAAGACGTAATCACTTAACTCTCATGATATGTTTGTAACATCTGAGAAAAGCAAATCATGTAGTACTAATAAACAACTGAGTAGTCCCTTCTTAAACTTTTGATCAGTATATCAGTAGCCTAATAATTAAATCAACAGCTTCTGAAAACAAATCAACTTCTACGTCTACATGGTGATGATTTCCAAACAAAAATCTGGAAAATAGGGGCACATTCATTGAAGTGAACAAGTCATAAATAAAGCAACAGATTTTAGAATATTGTGAGTTCTAGGAAAATAATCTAGGAAACTGGTAGGCACCAAGGAAGCTGGAGTGCCTAGTAACAAAACATGCATTGTACAACTATTTATAATACTAACAAATTCATGAAACTCTATGCAATTTTCAGAACAGATAAACTCTGCAATTTTCAGAACAGAGAAACTCTATGCAATTTTCAGAACAGAGAACATCATTATCCGAGTGGCTTGGTGAGCAATTTGCACAGGTAGTTAAATATCTAGATCGACCAAAGTAGAAACTAGATAAGTAAATCTAACAAATACATCCTTTGTTCCTAAATATAAGACGTTTTGGCAGTTCAATTTAAACCGCCAAAACATCTTATATTTAAAAACAGGGGTAGTAGTAGATTACATGCTAAATGCAATCAGGCATCCTGAAGTAGAAACAAGAGAAATAAATCTAACAAATAGGAGATTACCTACTCCATGCATCAAGCATCTTGAAGCTTCTTGTCATCATCTGCGGCAGGCAGAGGTGCCATCCGCAAAAAGAACGGAAAAGCAGGGCCTCTGTAAGGCCTATCCTCATTGTTGAGCCCATTGTTCAGAAAAATTTCCAGCTTGACGGTGTTGAGGTTGAGCACAAGAAGATAGGAGTCGGTCTTCCTTATGACCAGAACTCCATGTAAACATAGCCGGCCCTCATCGCCAGGATGCGCACCCTCTTCATCCACTGGTCACGACGAAGCTTCTTCAAGTAGGGAAAGTGATTCAGCAGCGAGACCTCCTTCTTGACCACCCATCCACCATTGGCGTCACTGACCCAGAGCAGCACGCGTTGCTCTTTGCTGGACACGATGCACAGCCCGCCGTGCTCCGGCATGTGCGCCACGCAGTACGATTCGCCGACCGGCACCGGCGCGGTCATGTACGACCACACCATGGTCTTCGTGTCAACCACCAATATCTCCTCCTTCGGTTCACAATAACAATCCTTCTTGGTGTTGGACCGCCAGTAGGCAAACCGCCCGGCGGCAATGCCGTCGGTGTAGGGCCAGGCAAATCTGTAGCGCACCGAGCCGTTCTCCACCCAGCTGCGGGTGCGGGAGGAGAAGACGACCGAGGCATCGTCGCCCCAGGGGTCGGGCTGTATGGCGATGACCTGGAACGAGGCGTCGGCCTCGTCGGCGACGATGGCGTAGCGGAACGGGCGGAAGTCGTGGGGCGGCTTGAAGAAGACGGCGGTCCGGTCGAGAGGGTCGTACACGGCGAGGTCCGTGCTGTAGCGGCCGAGGGAGAAGAGGAGGAAGCCGCCGTCGCAGCCACGGAGGCGCCACTCGTCGTCGTTGTCGACGTCGGGGTGGTGCATGAAGTAGAAGTCGCCGTTCGCCGCGGCGGAGGCCAGCTCGGGGTTGTTGCGAGAGGGCGCCTTGATGAAGCAGGTATCATGGTAGTAAAGGGGAAACTTCTCGCGGCCACGGTTGGTGACGAGGACGCCGACGAGCGGGGGCCTGCGGAGGGAGCCGAAGCGGCGGAAGACGGCGGGGTCGGAGGCCACGCGGCCCCAGCGCTTGCAGACGCAGGCGGCGCTGGCGAGCGACGCCATGTCGGGGAGGCGGCGTAGTACCTTCCCCAGGAGTTCGGCGCCGAGTGCGGCCACAGGCGGGACCGTCGGCCTCTTGACGCTCCCTCCCTCGCTCTACTCCCATGGCTCCATTTCTTCCTCGAGAGATTGGAATTTGGAACTCCGCAACCGCTCTCTCTTGTGAGGAAGGGATTTCCTTTTCATTCGCCTTTTAGCGCCAAGATGTTTCGGATGAATCGCGCCAAGATCGTTTCGCCTTACCGCCAAAAAGTTAGCCGCGCGCGCCGGTTTTTCGCGCGAAAATCATTTCGCATTAGCGCGAAAACGGAGGGCACCTCGGCTAATCTTTTACACCTGTTAATGTTTTGAGAAAATAAGTTCAGTTAAGCAATTGATTTGTAGGCGATGTAAGCATTATTTGATAATTAACAAAGCTAGCCATGAAGGCCTTTCCGTAAAAAAAAGCAATTGATTTGTAGGGATTGGCATACAAACACAGAGCAAACTTAGGTTGAGTAGACTAACAGGCATTATATATGAAGCGGCGATCGATTCCAGCGAAGATTCAAAAGAATAAATTGCATGGTTTCAACTCACTTAAACTGAGCAGGGATTTTCTTTTTCGAGGAACCGGCAAGAGCACTGCCTTTCATATTAGACCAAGAAAATAATGTTTATGTACACAGATAACATGTCTTTCTGGTGGGAAACCTAACAAAAACCCCTAACCATCCCGCAAGTTAGCTCGAATCAACCAATACTGGCTGCCACCTGTGCCCGACCAAAAGGCAGGGTCCTCTGCTTGGTGTCATCAAAGGCGAGAGCAATGACCTCGAGGTGAGTGAGGCGAGTTTCATTGAAGATACGTCGGTTGCGCTCCTTCCAGATGTTCCAGATGGTGTAGAGGAAGCGGTCGCTAAGCCTTCTTCTGTTGTCTTTGGACAAAGTGGCGGTGAGCAAGTCCCACCAGTCATCCCCATGGGAGGGGGCAGCGTGGGTGTGGCCCCAAGGGCCTCCCCAATCCAGGCCTGGACGTGGAACCAAACAAAAATGGCAAACGGGCAGTCCTGGCACAAGTGAATTGTCGTCTCCAAGGCTCGAGGGTCATGCGGCTCGCCGCGAACGGCCAGCATGTCCGCCGTGAGGATCTTTCCATGGAGCATGAGCCAGCTGAAGAACTTGCACTTGGATTCCACGTGTGACTGGAGAGAACCTGGGGAAGGTTCCATAGAATTCGGCCGAGTAGGCCGAAGCAGTGAAGTAGGTACCATTGGGGGTCCACCGCCAAGAGATGGAATCATCCTGGTCCAGGGTCAGCGCAACCTGGGAGATACCCTATGTGAGAGCAATGAACTCCTGTAGTTGGGGTGGGGACGTCAGGCGGGGGACCGAACGGATCCACTTCTCCTTCTGGGGCTCCTTCATCTCCATTCTCTACTTTCTGGTGGCGGTCTTGTAGAGTCCAGGGGTGACCAATCTTAGGGGGGCCTCTTCGGATTATATGCGCAAAGCGAACTTATATATGAGAGGCGATTGAAAAAGAGGATGATGTCACGTATATCATGCTCGCCAGTCGGCAATCCACCTCCGCCCGCACCTCCTTGGATGACACCAACACATATGAGGGAGACATGCACATGTGTGCCTCCCCCACGTTTGTGTAATTGGGCTCCTTGATGCACGATCGACTGTGGTGCACGATGGGACACTGGCGGATTGGGGGACACGTGGGTGGCGCGGATATCCGCCGTGAGCCACCCGCTACAGAACCTCGATATCGCCCCTTCGCTCCCATTCTCGATGGCGAGTCCAACCTCTCCCACTTCTGGGCGGCAAACAAAGCGCCTAGATCTAGGGTTCCTCTCATTTTCTGGTGGGAAGGAAATGTTGGGGAACGTAGCATGCAATTTCAAAAAAAAAACTACGCTCACGCAAGATCTATCTAGGAGATGTATAGCAACGAGAGGGGAGAGTGTGTCCACGTACCCTCGTAGACCGAAAGCGGAAGCGTTAGGTTAACGTGGTTGATGTAGTCGAACGTCTTCACGATCCAACCGATCTAGTACCGAACGTACGGCACCTCTGAGTTCAGCACACGTTCAGCTCGATGACGTCCCTCGAACTCTTGATCCAACAGAGGGTCGAGGGAGAGTTCCGTCAGCACGATGGTGTGGTGACGGTGATGGTGATGTGATCCGCGCAGGGCTTCGCCTACGCACTACGACGCTATGACCTAAGGAGTAAACTGTGGAGGGGGCACCGCACATGGCTAAGAGAACAATTGATGTGCCTTTGGGGTGCCCCCCGCCCCCGTATATAAAGAAGGGGAGGAGGAGGTGGCCGGCCCTAGGGGGCGCGCCAAGTGGGGGGAGTCCCACTAGGACTCCTAGTCCTAGTCGGGTCCCCCTTCCTTCCAACGGAGAGGGGGAAAGGGGAAAGAGGGGGAGAGGGAGAAGGAAAGGGGGCCGCGCCCCCCACCCCTTGTCCAATTCGGACTTGCCATGGGGGGGCACCTCTTGTGGCCTGCCTTCCTCTCTCCACTATGGCCCATGAGGCCCATTAAACTTTCCCGGGGGGTTCTGGTAACCTCCCGGTACTCCGAAAAATCCCCGAACCTCTTCGGAACCATTTTGGTGTCGGTACATAACCTTACAATATATCAATCTTTACCTCTCGACCATTTCGAGACTCCTCGTCATGTCCGTGATATCATCCGAGACTCCAAACAAACTTCGGTCACCAAAACACAAAACTCATAATACAAATCGTCATCGAACGTTAAGCGTGCGGACCCTACGGGTTCGAGAACTATGTAGACATGACCGAGACACATCTCCGGTCAATAACCAATATCGGAACCTGGATGCTCATATTGGTTCCTACATATTCTACGAAGATCTTTATCGGTCAAACCGCATGATAACAAACGTCATTCCCTTTGTCATCGGTATGTTACTTGCCCGAGATTCGATCGTCGGTATCCTCATACCTAGTTCAATCTCGTTACCGGAAAGTCTCTTTACTCATTCCGTAATGCATCATCCCGCAACTAACTCATTAGTCACATTGCTTGCAAGGCTTATAGTGATGTGCATCACCAAGAGGGCCCAGAGTACCTCTCCGATACTCGGAGTGACAAATCCTAATCTCGATCTTTGCCAACCCAACAAACACCTTCGGAGACACCTGTAGAGCATCTTTATAATCACCCAGTTACATTGTGACATTTGATAGCACACAAGGTGTTCCTCCGGTATACGGGAGTTGCATAATCTCATAGTCAGAGGAATATGTATAAGTCATGAAGAAAGCAATAGCAATAAAACTTAACGATCATTATGCTAAGCTAAAGGATGGGTCTTGTCCATCACATCATTCTCTAATGATGTGACCCCGTTCATCAAATGACAACACATGTCTATGGTCAGGAAACTTAACCATCTTTGATTAACGAGCTAGTCAAGTAGAGGCATACTAGGGACACTCAGTATTGTCTATGTATTCACACATGTACTAAGTTTCCGGTTAATACAATTCTAGCATGAATAAAAAACATTTATCATGATATAAGGAAATAAATAATAACTGTATTATTGCCTCTAGGGCATATTTTCTTCAGTCTCCCACTTGCACTAGAGTCAATAATCTAGATTACATAGTAATGATTCTAACACCCATGGAGTCTTGGTGTTGATCATGTTTTGCTTGTGGAAGAGGCTTAGTTAACCGGTCTGCAATATTCAGATCCGTATGTATTTTGCAAATCTCTATGTCTCCCTCCTTGACTTGATCGCGGATGGAATTGAAGCGTCTCTTGATGTGTTTGGTTCTCTTGTGAAATCTGGATTCCTTCGCCAAGGCAATTGTTCCAGTATTGTCAGAAAAGATTTTCATTGGACCCGATGCACTAGGTATTACACCTAGATCGGATATGAACTCCTTCATCCAGACTCCTTCATTTGCTGCTTCCGAAGCGGCTATGTATTCCGCTTCACACGTAGATCCCGCCATGACGCTCTGCTTGGAACTGCACCAACTGACAGCTCCACCATTCAATATAAATACGTACCCGGTTTGCGACTTAGAGTCATCCGGATCAGTGCCAAAGCTTGTATCGACGTAACCATTTATGACAAGCTCTTTATCACCTCCATAAACGAGAAACATATCCTTAGTCCTTTCAAGTATTTCAGGATGTTCTTGACCGCTGTCCAGTGATCCACTCCTGGATTACTTTGGTTTCCCTTCTAAACTTATAGCAAGGCACACATCAGGTCTGGTACACAACATTGCATACATGATAGAACCTATGGTTGATGCATAGGGAATGACTTTCATTTTCTCTCTATCTTCTGAAGTGGTCGGGCATTGAGTCTGACTCAACTTCACACCTTGTAATACAGGCAAGAACCCTTTATTTGACTGATCCATTTTGAACTTCTTCAAAACTTTATCAATGTATGTGCTTTGTGAAAGTCCAATTAAGCGTCTTGATCTATCTCTATAGATCTTGATGCCCAATATATAGGCAGCTTCACCGAGGTCTTTCATTGAAAAATTCTTATTCAAGTATCCTTTTATGCTATCCAGAAATTATGTATCATTTCTAATGAGCAATCTATCATCCACATATAATATTAGAAATGCTACAGAGCTCCCACTCACTTTCTTGTAAATACAGGCTTCTCCAAAAGTCTGTATAAAACCATATGCTTTGATCACACTATCAAAGCGTATATTCCAACTCCGAGATGCTTGCACCAGTCCAAAAATGGATCGCTGGAGCTTACACACTTTATTAGCACCTTTAGGATCGACAAAACCTTCTGGTTGCATCATATACAACTCTTCTTTCAGAAATCCATTAAGGAATGCAGTTTTTGACATCCATTTGCCAAATTTCATAATCATAAAATGCGGCAATTGCTACGGGTGAGAAGGTCTCATCGTAGTCAACTCCTTGAACTTGTCGAAAACCTTTCACAACAAGTCGAGCTTTGTAGACAGTAACATTACCGTCAGCGTCATTCTTCTTCTTGAAGATCCATTTATTCTCTATGGCTTGCCGATCATCGAGCAAGTCAACCATCCACACTTTGTTCTCATACATGGATCCCATCTCAGATTTCATGGCCTCAAGCCATATTATGGAATCTGGGCTCATCATCGCTTCCTCATAGTTTGTAGGTTCGTCATGGTCTAGTAACATGACCTCCAGAACAGGACTACCGTACCACTCTGGTGCGGAACGTACTCTGGTTGACCTACGAGGTTCGGTAGTAACTTGATCTGAATTTTTATGATCATCATCATTAACTTCCTCACTAATTGATGTAGGCATCACTGGAACTGATTTCTGTGATGAACTACTTTCCAATTCGGGAGAAGGTACAATTACCTCATCAAGTTATACTTTCCTCCCACCCACTTCTTCCGAGAGAAACTCCTTCTCTAGAAAGCATCCATTCTTAGCAACAAATGTCTTGCCTTTGGATCTGTGATAGAAGGTGTACCCAATAGTTTTCTTTGGGTATCCTATGAAGACACATTTCTTCGATTTGGGTTCGAGCTTATCAGGTTGAAGCTTTTTCACATAAGCATCGCAGCCCCAAACTTTAAGAAACGACAGCTTAGGTTTCTTGCCAAACCATAGTTCATATGGTGTCGTCTCAACGGATTTAGATGGTGCCCTATTTAACGTGAATGCAGCCGTCTCTAAAGCATAACCCCAAAACGGTAGCGGTAAATCGGTAAGAGACATCATAAATCGCATCAGATCTAATAAAGTACGATTATGACGTTCGGACACACCATTACGCTGTGGTGTTCCAGGTGGCGTGAGTTGCGAAACTATTCCACATTGTTTCAAATGAAGACCAAACTCATAACTCAAATATTCACCTCCACGATCAGATCGTAGAAACTTTATTTTCTTGTTAAGATGATTTTCCACTTCACTCTGAAATTCTTTGAACTTTTCAAATATTTAAGACTTGTGTTTCACTAAGTAGATATACCCATATCTGCTCAAATCATCTGTGAAGGTCAGAAAATAACTATACCCGCCGCGAGCCTCAACACTCATTGGATCGCATACATCAGTATGCATTATTTCCAATAAGCCAGTTGCTCTCTCCATTGTTCCGGAGAACGGAGTCTTAGTCATCTTGCCCATGAGGCATGGTTCGCAAGCATCAAGTGATTCATAATCAAGTGATTCCAAAAGACCATCAGCATCGAGTTTCTTCATGCGCTTTATACCAATATGCTCTAAACGGCAGTGCCACAAATAAGTTGCACTATCGTTATTAACTTTGCATCTTTTGGCTTCAATATTATGAATATGTGTATCACTACGATCGAGATTCAACAAAAATAGACCATTCATCAAGGGTGCATGACTATAAAAGATATTACTCATATAAATAGAACAACCATTATTCTCTGATTTAAATGAATAACCGTCTCACATCAAACAAGATCTAGATACAATGTTCATGCTCAACGCTGGCACCAAATAACAATTATTTAGGTCTAAAACTAATCCCGAAGGTAGATGTAGAGGTAGCGTGCCGACGGCGATCACAGCGACCTTGGAACCATTTCTGACGCGCATCGTCACCTCATCCTTAGCCAATCTTCGTTTAATCCGTAGCTCCTATTTTGAGTTGCAAATATGAGCAACAGAACCAGTATCAAATACCCAAGCGCTACTACGAGCATTAGTAAGGTACACATCAATAACATGTATATCAAATATACCTTTCACTTTGCCATCCTTCTTATCCGCCAAATACTTGGGACAGTTCCGCTTCCAGTGACCAGTCCCTTTAAAGTAGAAGCACTTCGTTTCAGACTTAGGTCCAAACTTGGGCTTCTTCCCGGGAGTAGCAACTTGCTTGCTATTCTTCTTGAAGTTCCCCTTCTTCCCTTTGCCCTTTTTCTTGAAACTAGTGGTCTTGTTAACCATCAACACTTGATGCTCCTTCTTGATTTCCGCCTCCGCAGCCTTTAGCATCGCGAAGAGCTCGGGAATTGTCTTTTCTATCCCTTGCATATTATAGTTCATCACGAAGCCTTTATAGCTTGGTGGCAGTGATTGAAGAACTCTGTCAATGACACCACATCAGGAAGATTAACTCCTAGCTGAGTCAAGTGGTTATGATACCCCAGACATTCTGAGTATGTGTTCACTGACAGAACTGTTCTCCTCCATCTTGCAGCTATAGAACTTGTTGGAGACTTCATATCTCTCAACTCGGGCATTTGCTTGAAATATTAACTTGAACTCCTGGAACATCTCATATGCTCCATGACGTTCAAAACATCTTTGAAGTCCCGATTCTAAGCCATAAAGCATGGCACACTGAACTATCGAGTAGTCATCAGCTTTAGTCTGCCAGACGTTCATAGCGTCCGGAGTTGCTCCTGCAGCGGGCCTTGCACCTAGAGGTGCTTCCAGGACGTAATTCTTCTGTGCAGCAATGAGGATAATCCTCAAGTTACGGACTCAGTCCGTGTAGTTGCTACCATCATCTTTCAACTTAGCTTTCCTAGGAACGCATTAAAATTCAATGGAACGATAGCACGGGCCATTGATCTACAACAACATAGATATGCAAAAAAACTATCACGTACTAAGTTCATGATAAATTAAAGTTCAATTAATCATATTACTTAAGAACTCCCACTTAGATAGACATCACGTGATCCATATCAACTAAAGCATGTCCGATCATCACGTGAGATGGAGTAGTTTTCAATGGTGAACATCTCTATGTTGATCATATCTACTATATGATTCACATTCGACCTTTCGGTCTCAGTGTTCCGAGGCCATATCTGCATATGCTAGGCTCATCAAGTTTAACCCGAGTATTCTGCATGTGCAAAACAGTCTTGCACCCGTTGTATGTGAACGTAGAGCTTATCACACCCGATCATCACGTGGTGTCTCGACATGACGAACTATAGCAACGGTGCATACTCAGGGAGAACACTTACACCTTGAAATTTAGTGAGGGATCATCTTATAATGCTACCGCCGTACTAAGCAAAATAAGATGCGTAAAAGATAAACATCACATGCAATCAAAATATGTGACATGATATGGCCATCATCATCTTGTGCCTTTGATCTCCATCTCCAAAGCACCGTTATGATCTCGATTGTCACCGGCTTGACACCTTGATCTCCATCGTAGCATCGTTGTCGTCTCGCCAACTATTGCTTCTACGATTATCGCTACCGCATAGTGATAAAGTAAAGAAATTACATGGCGATTGCATTTCATACAATAAAGAGACAACCATAAGGCTCCTGCCAGTTGCCGATAACTTTTACAAAACATGATCATCTCATACAATAACGTATATCACATCATGCCTTGACCACATCACATCACAACATGCCCTGCAAAAAGAAGTTAGACGTCCTCTACTTTGTTGTTGCAAGTTTTACATGGATGCTACGGGCTTCTAGCAAGAACCGTTCTTACCCTATGCATCAAAACCACAACGATTTTTCATCAAGTGTGTTGTTTTAACCTTCAACAAGGACCGGTCGTAGTCAAACTCGATTCAACTAAAGTTGGAGAAACAGACACCCGCCAGCCACCTGTGTGCAAAGCACGTCGGTAGAACCGGTCTCATGAACGTGGTCATGTAATGTTGGTCCGGGCCGCTTCATCCAACAATACCGCCGAATCAAAGTAAGACGTTGGTGGTAAGCAGTATGACTATTATCGCCCACAAATCTTTGTGTTCTACTCGTGCATATCATCTACGCATAGACCTGGCTCAGATGCCACTGTTGGGGAACGTAGCATGCAATTTCAAAAAAAAATCCTATGCTCACGCAAGATCTATCTAGGAGATATATAGCAATGAGAGGGGGAGATTGTGTCCACGTACCCTCCTAGACCAAAAGCGGAAGCGTTAGGTTAACGCGGTTGATGTAGTCGAACGTCTTCCTGATCCAACCGATCTAGTACCAAACGTATGACACCTCCGAGTTCAGCACACGTTCAGCTCGATGACGTCCCGCGAACTCTTGATCCAGTAGAGGTTCGAGGGAGAGTTCGGGCAGCATGATAGCATGGTGACGGTGATGGTGATGTGATCCGCGCAGGGCTTCACCTAAGCACTACGACGCTATGACCAAAGGAGTAAACTGTGGAGGTTGGCACCGCACATGGCTAAGAGAACAATTGATGTGCCTTTGGGGTGCCCTCCGCCCCCGTATATAAAGGAGGGGAGGAGGAGGTGGCCAGCCCTAGGGGGCGCGCCAAGTGGGGGGAGTCCCACTAGGACTCCTAGTCCTAGTCGGCTCCCCCTTCCTTCCAACGGAGAGGGGCGAAGGGGAAATAGGGGGAGAGGGGAAGGAAAGGGGGCCGCGCCCCCACCCCTTGTCCAATTCGGACTTGCCATGGGGGGGGGGGCGCCACCTCTTATGGCATGCCTCCCTCTCTCCACTATGGCCCATGAGGCCCATTAACTTTCCCGGGGCGTTCCGGTAACCTCCCGGTACTCCAAAAAATCCCCGAACCTCTTCAGAACCATTCAGGTGTCCGTACATAACCGTCCAATATATCAATCTTTACCTCTCTACCATTTCGAGACTCCTCGTCATGTCCGTGATCCCATCCGGGACTCCGAACAAACTTCGGTCACCAAAACACACAACTCATAATACAAATCGTCATCGAACGTTAAGCTTGCGGACCCTACGGGTTCGAGAACTATGTAGACATGACCAAGACACATCTCCAGTCATTAACCAATAGTGGAACCTAGATGCTGATATTGGTTCCTACATATTCTACGAAGATCTTTATCGGTCAAACCGCATGATAACATACGTCATTCCCTTTGTCATCGGTATGTTACTTGCCCGGGATTCGATCGTCGGTATCCTCATACCTAGTTCAATCTTGTTACCGAAAAGTCTCTTTACTCGTTCCGTAATCATCTCGCAACTAATTCATTAGTCACATTGCTTGCAAGGCTTATTGTGATGTGCATTACCGAGAGGGCCCAGAGATACCTCTCCGATACTTGGAGTGACAAATCCTAATCTCGATCTATGCCAACCCAACAAACACCTTTGGAGACACCTGTAGAGAATCTTTATAATCACCCAGTTACATTGTGACGTTTGATAGCACACAAGGTGTTCCTCCGGTATTCGGGAGTTGCATAACCTCATAGTCAGAGGAATATGTATAAGTCATGAAGAAAGCAATAGCAATAAAACTTAACGATCATTATGCTAAGCTAACGGTTGGGTCTTGTCCATCACATCATTCTGTAATGATGTGATCCCGTTCATCAAATGACAACACATGTCTATGGTCAGGAAACTTAACCATCTTTGATTAATGAGCTAGTCAAGTAGAGGCATACTAGGGACACTCAGTATTGTCTATGTATTCACACATGTACTAAGTTTCTGGTTAGTACGATTCTAGCATGAATAATAAACATTTATCATGATATAAGGAAATAAATAATAACTTTATTATTGCCTCTAGGACGTATTTCCTTCAGTCTCCCACTTGCACTAGAGTCAATAATCTAGATTACATAGTAATGATTCTAACACCCATGGAGTCTTGGTGCTGATCATGTTTTGCTCATGGAAGAGGCTTAGTTAACCGGTCTGCAATATTCAGATCCGTATGTATTTTGCAAATCTCTATGTCTCCCTCCTTGACTTGATCGCGGATGGAATTGAAGCGTCTCTTGATGTGTTTGGTTCTCTTGTGAAATCTGGATTCCTTCGCCAAGGCAATTGTTCCAGTATTGTCAGAAAAGATTTTCATTGGACCCGATGCACTAGGTATTACACCCAGATCGGATATGAACTCCTTCATCCAGACTCCTTCATTTGCTGCTTCTGAAGCAGCTATGTATTCCGCTTCACACGTAGATCCCGCCATGACGCTCTGCTTGGAACTGCACCAACTGACAGCTCCACCATTCAATATAAATACGTATCCAGTTTGTGACTTAGAGTCATTCGGATCAGTGTCAAAGCTTGCATCGATGTAACCATTTACGACAAGCTCTTATCATCTCCATAAACGAGAAACATATCCTTAGTCCTTTTCAGGTATTTCAGGATGTTCTTGACCGCTGTCCAGTGTTCCCCTCCTGGATTACTTTGGTACCTCCCTGCTAAACTTATAGCAAGGCACACAGCAGGTCTGGTACACCACATTGCATACATGATAGAACCTATGTGTTGGGGATATAACTACTGAGTATGAACCGCCCAGAAGGGGCCGGGTCATGCCATCGGCGACTTATCAATGAAGATGGCGGGTCATAGCAAGCCCATTGACGACCCAAGACCCAGAGGCGACTTGAGGCCCAAGGGGATGAACCGCCACATGAATAACTTGTATTGTAAGGCAAGCTTAGTTAGTCACCGAGCCGGACACGATGTGTATGAGCCGATCTGGACTCTGTAAGCCACCGGGCATCAACCTATGTATATAAAGGGGTGACCCGGCGGTGGGTTAACTCAAGAAACCAGAGATCGAGAACTAGGTCAAGTGTATTCGCTCCCTGGTAATCGAAATCCAAGCAATACAGTCCCAAACTGGAGTAAACCTTTACCTCCACCGCGAGGGGCCGAACAAGTATAAACTCTCTGTGTTCTTTAACCTGTTTAACCCCTTTAAGCTAACCTAGTTGCGATGGCTCCACGACTAAGTCCTTACGCTAGGACATCTGCCGTGTTAAGTCCACGACAGTTGGCGCTCACCGTGGGGCCAGTGCACGGTGGTTTCGAGTTCTTGAAGGGCAACTTCGCAGGGATCACGGGACACACTGTGGGCCGGATGACCAAGAGTCATCGCGGCAAGCTCTACAACGACGACGCTGGCTGGGGCCCCGAGGTCGGCTCAATTGAGTACGGGTACCGGGTCCCCTTTGGTGGAATCCATGTTTTCATCGGCAAGATCAGCGAATCAGGCCCTGAGCCGGACACCTGCACCGACATCATCGAGACGGCTCAGCGTGCACGACCCACCAAGATTCAACCCGCCGTGAAGCACACCTTTGTTGGTTTCATCCATGGGGCGGAATTTGAGGAAGGACCGGTGTCTGGTGGTGAGGCGGCCATCTACTCTGATGGTGAATTGTCAACCGGTGAGACCAATTCAATGTATCAACTGCAAGACGGTCGGCTTGGGGGCTATTCTAATGGAGACAGTATTCCGAACCCCTATGAGCCGCCGAACAGGGTTGCGATCTTCATGGCCGGTACACAGCCAGCGCTCGGCTCAATGAACGCCGCGGCTATGACCTCCGGCTCAATGGCTGCGGCAATGGCTGGTGCTAGCGGCTCTGCACGCCCGCCGGCTCAAGTTCTGACAGAGTTGTTGGTGGGTTTGGCGACTTTGATGGGGGTGGAGGTGACCCCGGACACTCAGGAACAACATAAGGTTGATGTGGTGAAGCTACGAGATGAGATAGCTCAAGCCAAGGAGGAGCTGGCGGCTGAAAACGCTAGGATGGTTACGGAGCAAGCTGCTTTGGACGCTCAGGCACAACGGATTCAGGCAGAGTCTTTCCGGCTTACCTTGGATCAAAACGCTTTGAATGCTATCATGAGAAGGAGACACCAGTGTCGTTTACCTCCGGTTTATGATGCGAGAAACCTCTTCAACACGCCTGGGGCAGGGACCAGTGACCTGCCTGTGGTGAACCGGGCGGTTGAGGCGTTCGTGACTGGAGCGCCGGTTCAGTCGCGTGCTGCGGATCCGCCTCAATTGGATATGGCTCTGCCTCGGCATGTTCCGACGCCGCCGGGTCATTATTCTAATCCTTTGGAGAACATGATTGCTGCAGCGACACGATTGGCGGCTCTCCCAGTTGAAGGCGAGTCTCCGACGGCAATAGAAACACGGAGGGCCAGAGAGCTTCTTCAGACAGTTGTGGCCCAACAGGCGGCTTATTCTTATAGTCACGAGCGGACTCACTCAACCCCTTGACCGAGTCGGAGTTATAGCAGGCACATTGATTCGCCAGCAGTTTCAAGCAGTGAGAAACACCGTAACCAACCTCGTAGGCATGATCCGGCGTGCGGTGGTAACGATGCCCAGACTTTGGTTGATCAGGGCAGGGCGCGTCGGGAGGCGTAGCTGGCGGCTCAGCTAGCGGCTCAACAACAATCCCTGGTTAATCCGTCAGCGTCTGTGGAGGCAGGAGTGACCTCTAGAACCCTGGGTGTGCCATGTTTAGTGCTGGCTCTACGCAACGAGCGTTTGCCTAAGGATTTCAAGGGCCCTTGAAAGGTGCATAATTACACAGCGGATCAACCCCCGGAGGCTTGGATCGAGAGCTATGAGATGGCTATGGAGATGTTGGATGTTAGTGATGCTGCATGTGCTAAGTATTTCACCATGATGCTGGATGCACCGACTCATACTTGGTTGAAAGGGCTGCCCGCTAACTCCATTAGATCATGGGCGGAGTTGAAATCATGTTTCATCCAAAAAATTAAAGACACATGTAAGCAGCCCATGTCAATCCTAGATTTAGACTCTTGTGTCCAAGGCGAGGGCGAGTCGACAACCAATTGGGTGCGCCGGATCTCAGTTGTTATACATTCTTCGGACAGTATTAATGCCGGTTCAGCAGTCCTGATGTTGGAAAAGAATTGTCGTTTCCTTCCCCTTAAGCAGAAACTGGGGGGCTTAAACACCATTGCAATGACATGGGGGAGGTCATGGCGGCTCTTGTCAAATATGCCGACTCTGATAGTACTAAAGACCCCGACTCTTATGAGGAGAAGGCCGGTAAGGGGAAGAAGGGTGGCAATGCGAAGGGACAGCAGCATAACACGACGGGTCACGGTGGCAATGGTAAACGCAAGGCCGAGGGCGGTTTAGACTTTGTGGCCAACACCAATACGCAGAACAATAATTAGCGTCGGAAGGGAAAGCCGCCCCAGCTTGGTGGGCCAAAGTTCAACCTGGAGGCAATGATGAATCAGCCTTGCCCAAAGCACGATACGCACGAGAAGCCAACCAATCATCTATGGAAGGATTGCTTCATCATGAGGGAGTACAGAAATTCCAATTTTTTCCATAACAATCATGGCCCGAATGGCGGTTCAGGATCCAGCTCTCACGGGCCTGGCTTTGGTGGAGCCGGCTCAAGTTCTGGTTTCCACGGCCAAGGCAATCAAGGTGGTTTCAATCAATAGTCTGGTCAAGGGAATCAACAGCAGCAATCTGGTTATCAGAGTAACCCGAAGCAGTTGAATAGTGGACAATATCATGTGTTCACCACGAGTTTATGCAAACGAGATCAGAAGATTCATAAAAGGGCGGTGAATGTAGTTGAGCCGGCGGTTCCCCGTTTCTTGCGATGGTCTGAACATCCTATTCTCTGGAGCCATGAGGATCACCCGCCCCGGGTTGACAATCCAGGTCAGTTGGCTTTGGTGGTTGCACCTCAGGATGGAGGGTACAAGTTCACTAAAGTACTCATGGATGGAGGCAGCAACATCAATATCCTTTACTATGATACTTTCCGTCGTATGGGCTTGACTGATAAGGATCTTAAGCCGTGTAATACTGTCTTTCATGGAGTGGTGCCTGGTAAGTCGGCGTATCCTGTGAGCAAGATAGCTTTGGAGGTGGCTGTCGGTGTCAAAACCGGCGGATCTCAGGTAGGGGGTCCCGAACTGTGCGTCTAAGGTCGATGGTAACAGGAGATGGGGGACACGATGTTTACCCAGGTTCGGGCCCTCTCTATGGAGGTAATACCCTACTTCCTGCTTGATTGATCTTGATGAATATGAGTATTACAAGAGTTGATCTACCACGAGATCGTAATGGCTAAAACCCTAGAACTCTAGCCTGTATGATTGTGATTATGATTCTGGCCTCTATGGACTAAGCCCTCTGGTTTATATAGACACCGGAGGGGACTAGGGTTGTACAAAGTCGGTTACAGAGAAAGGAATCTTCATATTAGGACGCCAAGGAGAGTCCTATCCAGACACGGGAGAGAGTCTTCAGTTTTGTATCTTCACAGCCCATCAGTCCGGCCCACATACTGTAGTCCGGACGCCCGAGGACCCCTTAGTCCAGGACTCCCTCAGTAGCCCCCGAACCAGGCTTTCAATGACGATGTGTCCGGCGCGCAGATTGTCTTCGGCATCGCAAGGCGGGTTCCTCCTCCGATGACTCCAAAGAGCTGTATTCGGCCTTTCATTTAGTGTCATACACATTGGCTTCTGTGCATCCATTGCTTCAGCTTCCATGTGTCGAGCGAATACGAGAGGTCAGGGTATGTTTTGCATATAACACCCCGACCATGTAAGAAAAGCGTCTATTTAAAGGGATTGGATCTCAGATCCGCTTCACACCACGCGGAAAATCCTCCGAGCCTTCTTGGAGAGACCGCTCCAACATGGCTAGCACTCCCAGTTCTTCCTCCCGTCCCCACGGCCTTGAAAAAGGCGATTGGGAGATATGTTCCATATCCCACGGTCAACTAGTGAAGCTGCAAACACAGGGATTTCTTCCCCCCGCGGATCTAGTCCCCGTTCGAGCAGGATTGACTTCCTTCAACGGTGGGGCTCAGGTTGAGAATTTCCCCAATCTATCCAGGGGGAACAAGTGTGCTTCGTTCCCTACCGGCTAAGAGGCATCGGTTTTCCAATTCATCCGTTCCTCCGAGGACTTCTGGAGTATTATGGTCTTCAACTTCACAATTTCACTCCTGCCTCCATTCTGCACATCGCGGGTTACGTCGCTCTTTGTGAGCTATTCCTGGGTTGTGAGGCCCACTTTGAATTGTGGAGGAAGCTATTTTGCCTCGTCCCTCGTAACCAAGAGGGATCAATATTTGAAGTGGGTGGAGCCGAGGTATGGCGCGTCGCCGGGACCGGATACCTGTCCGGCACACCAAAGAAGGCAAGCGAAGAGTGGCCTTCCGAATGGTTCTATATTGAGGACGTCGCCCTTCCTGACCCAGTCCGAATGGGTCTTCCCGAATTCGCAAGTGTTCCGTTGAAGAAACGCCACAGCTGGCGCCCTCGGAGCCTCGAGGAGGAAGATAGCACGGAAGTCCGTCAACTGATGAGCAAGATAAAGACGCTTGCCCAGTCCGGATTATCAATAGTCGAGGTAATGGCAACTTCCATAGTGCGAGGGGTCCAGCCACTCCAATACAGAGGGCTCCCCATGTTGCACTATAATGGGGAAGATGACGCCTCCCGCTGCGGTCGGAAGGTGTCAGATGTGGGGTTCCGGCAAACCCTTAAGGTTCGAACACTGGGGTGCGCGCGAAGTCTTTCCCTCCTACCGATCTACGCCCTAGCTCGCTAAGATCTCACGGACGAACTCGACGAACTCGCAACACAGAAAGACACGGGGTTTATACTGGTTCGGGCCACCGTTGTGGTGTAATACCCTAATCCAGTGTGGTGGTGGTGGATTGCCTCTTGGGCTGATGATGAACAGTACAAGGGGAAGAACAACCTCCTGAGGTTGAGGTGTTCTTGTGCTAGTGTTGGCCTTTGATCTGTTTGGGTTCTCGTTGTCCGTTCTACTGTGGTGGCTAGAACTATTTATAGAGGCCCTAGTCCTCTTCCCAAATAATGAGCGAGAAGGGAGCCAACAACGGCGGGCAAGTTTGAAGGGGGCCAGCTAGTACAAGCTATCCTGACAAAAGTGGTCTTCGCCTGCGAAAGGCTCTGGTGGTGACGCCGTCTTGGGCTCCACGATGACCTCCGTCTTGCCGTCCTCCTGGTATTGGTCTCGTTGCACCAATATAGCAACCTTTTCCTGATGCCTCGGTACTCCTCGCCTGCGCTAGCTTCCTTAGCACCAAAGAGGAAACAAGGACGATGCGGGCGCTGGCGCCCGCCTGGTGTCGATCGTCATGGCTCACGTCACGAGAGCCTCGTGAGGTTTGCCCCGCCTTGATATCTCCGCTCCTCGTGAGCCTGCCTGGCTTGGCCGCTCCTGAGGAGGTCTTGCGTCGTCCGCCTCGCGAGGCTTGGCCCCTCGCGAGGGTCTTGAATGCCTTGTCATTGAAGATGGGCTGTATGGCCTGCTGACTTAGCCACGCTGTGGGCCGCAGGCAGGCAAGTCCGGGGACCCCCATTCCCAGGACGCCGACAGTAGCCCCCGGGCCCAAGGTGCGCTCGGGCTTGGCTTCGCGGCGAAGCCAAGGGCCAAGTACGAAGCACCGCGGGCCCCAAAAGCCTGCGGCCTCGGTTGACGCGTGGCGGTTGATTGGATGTGGGCGTCCCCGCTTCCCCACGCTGCCTCTGAATCCGCCTAGCTATGCGCCCCCCGCGGCCTACATAGTTATTCCTCCTTCACCCACGCCTGTTTCTTCCAATCTCCCTGCTTCCTTGAGGCCCTGCTCTGCCCTGCCAATCCGGCTTACGCTTCGCTTTCTTCATCGCCATGGCGCCGAAACAAGCTGAAAAGGGGAAGAAACCCCTGTCGTTGCCAATTGCGCCTCCATCTTTTGAGCCGGCGCTCGGCCGGCCTCGGGTGCTCAACGACGAGGCCATGGACAAGGTGCGCCCCATGCTTGCCTCCAGCTTCAACGAGTGGGGAGAGACGGTGGCTTGGCCCGCGTCCCTTACTCGCATGGATCGGGCAGCCACTGAGGTCCCGATCTTCATTGATGCCCTTTGGGCTAGCTCGATTCCTCCCTTCTCCGCCTTCTTCAACGCGGTGCTCGAGCATTACCAGATCCACATGCTTCATCTCAACCCTCAATCTGTGACCCTTCTTGCCGTCTTCGCCTTCTTGTGCGAGGCCATGGTGGGCATCGCTCCTTCCGTGGCCCTGCTTTGCCATTTCTTCTCATTGCATCTGACTGGTCCCCGACAGAGCTCGGGGTGTGTGAGCTTCCAGGCCGTGGCCCCGACCGCGGGCGCGGGGATTGACTTCGAGCTCTCTTCATCCACGAGCGAGTTTCGTACGCGGTGGGTGTTTATTGATGCCGGCGTGCTCAGCCCTCTGCTCCAAGTTCTGGCGGGGCCCGCTGTTCCAAACTCCGGCTGGGGCCACCAGAGGCTCTCGAGCCCTCGCCTTGCTCAGGCTGAGGCTGCTGAAGGACCGCAGCATGACCGCGCCTATGGTGGTGAAGGAGTTCGTCAAGCGCCGGGTTGCTCCGCTCCGGCGCCACTCTCGCCCAATGTGGGCTTTGCTCAACAGTCAGGACCACATGAGGTTCCAGGAGTCTGGGCTCCCTCTCGGGATGCGGCAGACAGTGCTCAAGGTCTTGACGAGTGTCCCTTTGCCGGCTGAAATGCCTGGGAAGAATTGCCTGCTGTATCGCTGCAAGAACAAGGATGAGTTTGCAGCGAGCATGCCTTCCTTTGACGAATGGGGGCTGCGGCCGATTGATCTGGTGGGGCCCCGCGAGAACCCCGTCGTTGTGGTTCCCTTCCTTGCCGCCGGTGCCGAGCTCACCCCAAGTGGGGGTGCAGGAGGGCGAGCTCCGACGGAGGCTGGTGGCCCAAGTGCTATGGAGCACATGCTGAGTGGTGATCCTGGGGCGTCATCCTCGGGAGCTTGCGACCCCCTTCTTGAAAGGCCGGTCGCTGAGGAGATGCGGCATGCGGCTCCCGAGGCTAAGGCCCCGGAAGCCTCAGGAGTTGGTGGTGAGGCGGTGCCCGGCTGTTTGCCGCATCCGGGCACCCCTAAAATTGTCTCTCCAAGCTCTTCGCCCCGTGCAGGCCGCCACGTCCAGCGATACGGCCGACTCTGCGTCGATTTCTTGGAGCTCCGCAAGAGGAAAGGATCCCCGAGCGGCAACAACATCTTCGGATGCTGAAGCGGAGGAAGTACATCGCCGTTGACGTGTAAGTATCTTATCGCTGTGGCTCCTTGTGTGCTATTTTCCATCTCCTGACGTCAGTTCTTCAGGGCTCCTTCCATCGAGGCAGCTGCGCCTCCTTAGAAACGGCCTCCTCCTTCCTCAACTCCTCCATCGGCCTTGAGCGTTCCTGGTCTGCTTACCGCCCCTGGAGCAGGGTTGGTTGGGGGAGCATCTCCGTCTTCATGGCGCGCTGAGCCTGCGGCTTGGCCATTCCTCCCCCAAGGTCTGGCGTGGAGCCTGGCGGGCGTGCCCAAGACCCCTCCCTTGCTTATGGACAGCAGCTGGTTGGCTTCGATCTTCGGCTCCTCTTCATGCAGTGTGCCCCGATCGGCTCGGGCTTCTCGCGAGGTCTGGCTGACGTCGGGTGCGGCGTCAGCCCCCAGCCCCCTGCCGGGGGGTGGCGCGCCACTCAGCGCCCCGCCCGCTGCCCCAGAGGTGGAGGACGAGGTGGGCCGAGCGTTTGAGCTTGAGCGCGGGCGGAGTGTAGTTCGTCACGAGCTCTTCCAGGAGGCGATGGGCGCGATGAGTCGACTGGGGAAGAGCTCGTTGGTGTCGACTCGCGCCTTGAGGCTGAAGGTCTCCGACTAGCGGAGGAGCGGCGCAAACTGAAGGTGGCCATCAACCTCGGCCGCTATCAGCGCGACCTTGAGAATGCGAAGGCCGAGGCGTCTGTCGGAGTAATTGGACACGGGTATCCCGAAGACGGCAAGACAATATTTCAAGACATCGGGGCTAGTAAAGCCCCTCAGTCCGACTGCCCGGCCGCTCCTGCCGGCTCCCCGTCCGACTGCCCCGCCTGGCCGGCTGCCGGCTGTCGACTGCACCAACTAGCCGGCTGCCGACTGCAGCCCGACCCTACATCGACAAGACCCCGACGAGACGGCCATACCGCGGACAAGACAACCGTACCGCGACACCGTCATGTATAGTGTCACTTGTCCCCTGGCACTATTCATGAAGTGACCCAGGGGACAAGCATGACATGCACCATGCCTACCCATGCCCACTATCAAGCTTACATACTAAGCTACCCTCTCCTATATAAAGGGGCACACATCCATCCATCCAGGGGATGGACTCATGCACACACAAGCAAATAGCTAGCAAGCTAGCTAGCTATCCATCCATTCATCCACACAACACACTCACGCACACACAAGCAAATAGCTAGCAAGCTAGCTAGCTATCCATCCATTCATCCACACAACACACTCACGCATGAGCACTCCTATGCTCACGGCCATGAGCATGGCCGGCCACTAGCGTGCTACATACGAGGCCAGATGCCAGATGCCTATGGCACTGACCTCAGATACAGCTCCAGGAGCATCCTGTACCAGATATACTACAGATATTCAGACATGCAGGAGTAGGGGTGTTATCTCTCCGGAGAGCCCCGAACCTGGGTAAACTAGCGCGTGCTACTCGCATACCCGCCCCCGGTCCTATCAGCAGCAGTCTTACCCTCACACAAAGCCCTTGTGGCATCTGTCGCCTCACACCCCCCGTGAGAATACCACGACAGTTGGCGCCCACCGTGGGGTGGTACTACTACTATGCTACCACGCTGCTGCTGGTTTCGCAGTCCGGGCGGGACCATCTTCGCCAACACCACCGCGGCATCGCGCCGCCCCCCGATAGCGGTCGAGGGCTCGATATCGACACACCCTCGAAATGGCCGCGAGGGGCGGCGCGTCCTCGCCGTAGGCCTCGCCTTCGCCATCACCGCCGCGGCATCGCGCCGTCTCTCCGGTAGCGCTCGGGGGCTCGACTTCGACCCACCCCCAGAGCGGCCGCGCGGGACGGCGCGTCCTCGCCGTCGGCCTCGCCTTCATCACCACCACCGCGGCGTCGACTGCGTCGCCGCCGTCCCGGCCTCCCATGTGCCCCGCGCCTCGTCTCGCTCCGGCGTGTGCGTCGGCACCTCCCCGCGCCGGATGACGCCCCAGCCGTGCGCCCGTGACGCCCCGTCGCCCGCGTCCGCGCGTTTTCCGCTGGCGCCCTGCGTGTTCGTGCACTGCTGAGTGGCTGCTGCCCCTCACCAGCTGCGCCGCGTCCGGCTTCGCCTGCGCCTCGCTGCCGAGTCCCCGTGCCGGGCTCTCTCCGGCTCCGCGTCCCGCGCCGGCCGGGTCGCCGCTGCCGCCTCATGCGCGCCGGCCCCGCTCGCCGGCTCCGCGTCCCGCGCCCGCCGGCTTGCCGCTACCGCCTCCCGCATGCCGTCTCCGCGTCGGGCCTCCCAAGCCGCCCGCTCGCCGATTCCCGGCCGGCCTCCGCGCGACGCCTTCTCCGCGCACTCGGCCGCTGCTGTGGCCGGCTCCCACTCGCCCCGCGCCGACTCCCGCCCCCACCCGTCCGGCGTCACAGCCGCCGGCTCTGCGCGACTCGGCACCGTCCGGCGTCCCGCTCGTCGCTTCAGCTTCGCCCGGAGGCCTCCCGCGCTGGCTGGCTCGCGCCCGCACCCCGGCCGCCCCCGCGCTCCTCTGCCTCGCTCCGGCGGCGCCCCCGCTTCGCTGCCGGCCACCCGAGCCTGGCCGGGCCAACCCCGCGCCTCTGCTCGCCTCCGCGGCCGACTCCCCTGCGCGCCAGGTCGCCGCGGCCGCCTCCCTCCCCGCGGGACCGCCAGCCGGCACCGCACCTCCGCGGCCGACTCCCCTGCGCGCCGGGTCGCCGCGGCCGCCTCCCTCCCCGCGGGACCGCCAGCCGGCTCCGCACCTCCGCGGCCGACTCCCCTGCGCGCCGGGTCGCCGCGGCCCCTCCGCCCCGGTGTCCCCCGCCCGCGCCACTCCCGCGCCGGTCCGCTGAGTCGTCGGGAGCCGGCCTCCGCATCCGGCGCCCGCGCGCAACCCGGCGCCGGCTGGACCGCCCTGCGCCGGTTTCTCCCCGTGCCGGCTTCCCCGCGCGCCGCCTCGAGTGGGAAGCCGTCCGCCTCGTCGCTGTAGCCGGCCACCGCCGCCCCGGCCGACTGCGGCTCCGCTCCCGCGCCGGCTGCGCCGGGCCCGGCCGGCTCCGGCCTCCTCCCCCGCCCTGTGGCCGACCCCCGCTCGCCCGTTGTCCAGCCCGGCCGGCTGCCGGCTCCCGCATTTTGGCTGCCCGTGGCTGGCTGGAGAAGACAAAAGAAAGGGCCGACTGCCCCACGCGAGGCAAAGAAGAAAAGTCAAGCCGACTGCTCCTCGCAAAAAAAGAGAAAGAGAGAGAAAGAGGTCGACTGGGACAAAGAGAAGAAAAGAAACACCCGTCCGGATGATACGTCCGCCTGCTTCGCCACTCGGACGGTCACTCGTGATCCGCTCTGTCGGCAGTGCCAAGCCGGCTGGTCTGCCTCCTGCTCCGACGGCACACCCAGCGGGTGCGCTGACGCGCCCCCGCGAGGAAGAAGACAAAGTAGTCGCCGGGAGATCCGGCCCGACTGCTCAGCAGTCGGCCCGAATCTCGGGGGCTACACCCAGCGGGTGCGCTGACGCGCCCCCGCGAGGAAAGAAGACAAAGTAGTCGCCGGGAGATCCGGCCCGACTGCACAGCAGTCGGCCCGAATCTCGGGGGCTACACCCAGCGGGTGCGCTGACGCGCCCCCGCGAGGAAAGAAGACAAAGTAGCTGCCGGAAGATCCGGCCCGACTGCTCAGCAGTCGGCCCGAATCTCGGGGGCTACTACCAGTGGGTGCGCTGGCGCACCCCCACGGAAGATTGCTGATGATAGAAGAGTTTCGTCCGGCTGCCAGCAGCCGACAGAAGAAGAAACAAGCGCTCCAAGTTACCTCGCTGCCTGGCCGGTCAAGCCTGACCGGCTGGGACTCCTTCGAGGACCCGGGGGCTCGAAGGCCACACCCAGCGGGTGCGCCGGCGCGCTCCGCGCGTGCCGTGCCGCGCCGGCTACTTTGATAACTTCTGCCGCGACTACATGAAAATCAATGTGAGCTCCTCACCCGCATATTTTTTTCACCACGAGAGCACGGATAACCTCGAGCGATGCTCGGGGGCTATCTCCGCATTTCATTACAGTTGCATCACTGTTCGCCCCGGTGCCAGCCAGAGTTGGCCCGGGGGCTGGCCGCTTGGCCTGAGACGTTAGTTCCCGCAGACGGCTTAGTAGCGTGCGCGGTATGAAAAGCCTACTCTTAGTCACAGACCGCAGAGCGGCTGTCCGACTGGCAAGAGTGAACGCTGGAGGCAACCCACGCGAAAAACGTCCGGGAAGAAAAACGCTTCGGGCGACCCGACCGTTTTCTTTATGAGTATCTACTCGGTTAAATTCGCTCCCAGAGTCTGAGTATTGTACACTCCACTCCGCGGCCCACTCTCAGCCACAGACCGCGGAGCGGCTGTCCGGCAAGCGAGAGCACAAGCCAAAGAGCGGAGGGAACATGAAAAAGATTGATGGGGGCTCGGACGAAACCGAGTCGTCACCCTCCGCATAAAACTTGCAATGCTAAAAGCAAACATTTGATATATCTGCGTGTACTAACTTCGTCCTTTTTATGATCATTTCCATGAACACTCGCGAAAAAACCTCCGCCCAACTTTGCCAAGTTTCCCGGAGGCTTGGGGGCTACTGTCGGAGTAATTGGACACGGGTATCCCGAAGACGGCAAGACAATATTTCAAGACATCGGGGCTAGTAAAGCCCCTCAGTCCGACTGCCCGGCCGCTCCTGCCGGCTCCCCGTCCGACTGCCCCGCCTGGCCGGCTGCCGGCTGTCGACTGCACCAACTAGCCGGCTGCCGACTACAGCCCGACCCGACATCGACAAGACCCCGACGAGACGGCCATACCGCGGACAAGACAACCGTACCGCGACACCGTCATGTATAGTGTCACTTGTCCCCTGGCACTATTCATGAAGTGACTCAGGGGACAAGCATGACATGCACCATGCCTACCCATGCCCACTACCAAGCTTACATACTAAGCTACCCTCTCCTATATAAAGGGGCACACATCCATCCATCCAGGGGATGGACTCACGCACACACAAGCAAATAGCTAGCAAGCTAGCTAGCTATCCATCCATTCATCCACACAACACACTCACGCACACACAAGCAAATAGCTAGCAAGCTAACTAGCTATCCATCCATTCATCCACACAACACACTCACGCATGAGCACTCCTATGCTCACGACCATGAGCATGGCCGGCCACTAGCGTGCTACATACGAGGCCAGATGCCAGATGCCTATGGCACTGACCTCAGATACAGCTCCAGGAGCATCCTGTACCAGATATACTACAGATACTCAGACATGCAGGAGTAGGGGTGTTATCTCTCCCGAGAGCCCCGAACCTGGGTAAACTAGCGCGTGCTACTCGCATACCCGCTCCCGGTCCTATCAGTAGCAGTCTTACCCTCACACAAAGCCCTTGTGGCATCTGTCGCCTCACACCCCCCCCGTGAGAATACCACGATAGCGTCCCTCAAGATCGCCCATGAAGCCCGCTCACGAGCCTTGGAAGAGGCTCGCGAGGCTGACCGTTGTCGCGAGGCTGCGGAGAAGCGCGCGCGGGAGCTCCAGGCCTGGAGCGCGTCCCTTGAGCAGCGGGTGGAGGCGCACAGGGCCACTCTTGCATCGCTGAGGGGGACGCCCGGGGAGGAAGAGGAGGTCCGGAAGCGCGACGAGGCGCTGGCTCTGGAAGCCGTGGAGCGCAGCCTCGGGCTCAAGCAACTGGAGACGAGGGAGCGTCAAGTTGCTCAAGCAGAAGATGCCGTCGGGGCTCGCGAGGCCAGAGTTGAGGAGGAGGTCAATCGCCGTGTGGCCAAGGTTCACGCAGACCTGGAGGGCAGGTATGACCTGAAGCTGAAGCTCGCGGGTACGGAGGATGCGGGCAGGGCCGCTGCCCTCAGGCCTAGGTTGGATGAGGCTGAGAGGCGCGCGGAGGCCACAGCCGCCGCCTTGGTTACGGCGCAGGTGGACTTGGCCTCCGCCCGCGCCGAGCTGCGTTCCCTTTGGAGGCGGGTCGATGACGCTGAGGCCGTTGTACGGCAAAGCACGGAGGAAGTGCTCCAACGACGAACACTGGAGCGCGAGCATGCCCCTATGCTTCAGGATCTCCGGAAGAGGGCCAATATCGCCTTGGGCCATATTTGCGACGTGGAGGCGCCGGCCCCTCACTCGAATGATTATGCCAGCCACCTGACCTTCTTCACCGAGGTGGTGACGCACCTGGAGGCTCGATCTGCCAGAGCTCGCCAGCTTGTGGAGGAAAGGGGTTGTGGCCTGCTTGAGCGCGCTTTCTCCCGCGCCTTCAGCCACCTCCTGAATGCCGACCCCAACTTTGATTTCACCGCCGCCATCGCCCCCGTACCCACGGCTGTCCGGGGCGACCTGGCGCGTTGGGTTGAGGACAATGTGGACGCGTTGGTCAGGGCCTTCACCTCGGAGGATGAAGCGGTGCTGGTCGCCGCAGACGAAGGCGATGTGGTTGACGACGGCGACGGGGGCGTCACCGATGGTGGCGACGATGCTGACGAAGACGATGACGACGCGAGTGACGCGTCCGCGGGTGATGCAGCGAGCGACATTTCTAGCTGATCCCATGTTCTCCTGTCGTTTCATCCTGCACACAAAACTCGGGCGTGGCCCTTGGAAAACTTGTAAGAGCATTTTGAGAGGGGGAGCCCCTCATGTAAGCAAACTGCAGTTTTACTTTCCTATGTGGTGTGAGTTTGTGTCCTCGCGGGCTCGTGAATCCAGGTGCGAGTTTTCTGTCATGGTTTACCTTAGTCAGCGCCAGCTTGGAGCTGGGTCACGGGGCGTCGAGCTTCTGAGAATCCTGCGGAGCTTGTTGCCCCGTCAGAAGGGCCTCGCAAGAGATGAGCACCAGTTGCAGTGCTAGCGCGCGCTCGGCGTGCGCGTGCTTCGCGCTGTCCTGCTCGCGAGGAGCTCGTGAGGGGAAGGCGATGGACATGAGTCCCAGACAAAACGAGATCCAGAAGGCAAGAAATTGCTCAAACGGTAAAAGGCTCCCCCCGTGCGCATCGATAAAAATTCGGCTTCAACTTAAATCCAGATTCAGAAAGCAAAGCTACAGAAAGAGAGATCCAAAGCAAAAGGCCGCGTCCGGCACCTAGTCTAGTCTTCTGGTCTTCAAGTCTTCTCACCAGCGCGGAGCTAAGTGCTGCCACTAGGCGTGGGAGGGAGCCCCAGGGCCTGAGGCCAGCACCCCTGAGACTTTGGGGCATGTACAGCCCCAACTCATTATTACATGAGTGTCACGGGCGGCGAGCTTCACAGGCACCGGGCCTTCTTCACAGGTACCGGCCTTGCTTCATATCGCCAGACGAGGGCCCCGCCTTGCGCCACCCTTGACCTCCTTTGAGCCGACGGGTCACCGGGACGACACAAAAGAGGGAAAGAGGACGCCAACGGTGCCCTCGGCGACCACAGGTCCTCTGCCGGGGGAAGGGCCGTCGAGGCCTCCCCGACAGAGGGCCTACCTCCGGGTGTCGCCTGGCGTCGCGCGACGCGGGGAGTGGCCTTGCTCCTGGCTCCCTCCTGGCGGCCCCCAGCACGTTTCCCTTGTTGGGAGGGGTGCTGCCGTGCCAGGGTCGTCGATCGACGCTGCAACCTGATTCAT
This sequence comes from Aegilops tauschii subsp. strangulata, assembly GCF_002575655.3. NCBI lineage: Eukaryota > Viridiplantae > Streptophyta > Magnoliopsida > Poales > Poaceae > Aegilops > Aegilops tauschii. The sequence goes on along the minus strand of NC_053041.3, from coordinate 88,040,460 downwards.
CTGCAGCCCATGGTTAGTGTAAGCCTGTTCCTGAGAGATTAGCGGTACCCTGTAGTTGCCGTTGCTGGCGCGATCGTCGTGGTTCTCCTTCGGTTCTTGGAAAGCCTTGGCTCCTAGCGCCCCCTCTCCCCAATCTTCTCCAACGAACGAGCCGTGGTCGTCCTCCGGTGCGTACTCTTGGTCCATCATGCGGGGCACCTAGGCCTCCGGGGCCGTCACCCCGGACACCTCGCCGTAGTGCCCCACGCCCCATGTTGCTCGGCCCAGGGTGGCTTCCTGAGGGTGGTAGCATGGAACCTGGCTAGGACCGTGGGGGCGACGCTTGCGCCCACGCTTGTCGCGGGCGGCATAGGGGCTGCGGAGCCCCCTACGCCGCTGGTCGTGCTGATGTTGATGGAGCCCCCGGGCGTAGCTGATGGCGCGCGGTTGTGGTGAGGCCCGCCGTGTGGCCCTGCAGTGGCCTGAGGAGAAAGTCGATAGCAGAAAGGTGGTGCTCCCGATGCCGCCGCATCCAGTAGCTCGGCAACACTGCTTGCTAACCGCCTTCAGAAAGTGATACTAAGATGCATCCACCGCAATCAATATGGTTTTCTTTGGTGTCGTTCTATTCAAGATTGCCTGGCCTGGTGTTTTGAGTATATACACCAATGCAAAGCTTCGAAGCGACCCATCGTCCTTCTTAAGCTGGATTTCACGAAGGCCTTCGACACAATTGAGCATGAACTTATTCTTAGAATTTTTCAAAGCAAGGGTTTTGACTCCCGGTGGACTGGATGGATCAATAGCATATTGTCTACGGGATCTTCTTCTGTGCTTCTCAACGGTGTGCCTGGCAATCACTTTGTTTGCAGAACGGGCGTGCGTCAGGGGGATCCTCTCTCACCGTTGCTCTTTGTGATTGCGGTTGACTTATTGCAATCTGTAGTCAACGAGATGTGCTCCAGGAATATCCTCTCACTGCCAATCCCAACCAACTCCAGCGACTACCCGATTGTACAATATGCCGACGATACTTTAATTGTTCTGCCTGCGATCGATGATCAGCTTATTGCTTTCAAGGAGATGCTTGACACATTTGCGGCGTCAACAGGACTACGTGTAAACTTTAGTAAGTCCTCACTCATTCCAATAAACATGACTGATGCGGAAGGTGCTAGGGTGGCTTCTTTGCTCGGATGCGATGTTGGGTCAATGCCATTCACGTAGTTAGGCTTGCCAATGGGAACTATGATCTGCTGCCTCTGGTTGATCGTGTTGAGCGACGCTTATCTGCTTCCTCATGCCTGCTAAATCAAGGAAGCCGACTGCAACTTCTACAGTCAGTGTTGTGCTCCATGCCAATATACTTCTTGTGTACCTTATCTCTTCCCAAGGGCATTTTGCAGCAGTTAGAGCGAATCATGAGGCAATGTCTGTGGAGGGGCAACACAGATAACCCGCGTCAATCATTGGCGGCTTGGGATTTAGTCTGTCGCCCTAAGAAATTCGGCGGTTTGGGTGTTCTTAACTTGGGATTCAAAATGAGGCTTTGTTACTAAAGCATCTCTTCAAGTTCTATAATAAAGTGGATGTGCCTTGGGTATCATTAATTTGGGACACTTATTATGCATCGTCACCACCTCAAAGCACCCAGAACTATGGCTCCTTTTGGGGGCGTGATGTCATGCGTTTATACCCTAATTTCTGCAAGCTTGCTGTTCCACAAGTTCATGTAGGCGACACGGTGCTTTTTTGGCTTGACCGTTGGCAGCTGGGAAATCGTGTTGTTCTTTTACACAACTATTTCCCGAGGCTACATTCATTTGTAGTTGATGATGCAATCACTGTCAAGGAGTTTATGGAGCGGCCTGATGTCTTGGATCATTTCCATTTGCCTCTGTCACAGGAGGCCTACTCAGAATTAACACAACTCTAGGCCCTGCTGCCTTTGATCAATCTGGATGGTGAGAGCAAAGACATTTGGAAGTGGCCTTCGAAGTCTGGTGTTTTTATGTCAAAGATATACTATGACTCTTGCTTCTCACACCTAGTGGTTGACCCCATCTTTAAATGGATTTGGAAGTGCGCATGCACACTCAAGTTCAAAGTGTTTGGCTGGCTTCTATTAATGGATCATTTGAACACTAGGGATATGATGCAACATCGTCATTGGATCATCCAGGATGACACATGTGTGCTATGCAACCTTGCACAACATGAGGATCGGGCCCATCTTTTCTTTGCTTGCAATTTTAGCCAAAGGGTTTGGAACTATCTTGGGATTTCTTGGTCCGTTCAACCGAACCAAACCACATATGAGATGGCTCAATCACTTAGGAGGGATTTCGGTCATCCTTTCTTCACTGAGGTTGTCTTCACTGCTACTTGGAATGTTTGGACACAAAGGAATGTGAAGATCTTCAGAAATGAGCAACCTTCTTTTAGAGCTTGGAGAAGGAACTTTATCCATGACATTTCTCTTCTGTCTCATAGGATTAGGTGTAAATATAAAGATAGTTTACTGTCTTGGATAGCTAACCTTTCTTAGCCTCTTTGCTTGTAAGTATCTTTTCTCTCTTTTTTCTGTAAATTTGTATAATTGTAACTATACTGCTTTCTTTTAGTTATTAATAAAGGACTGTGAGGCTGTTGCCTTGCAGTATATAGTAAAAAACACACACGCTCTAGCAGTGCATCCCGGCCGCTTTCCATCAGCCTGCATCGCAGCAGCTCCCTTGCCACGGTGAGTGCTGCCCGCATGTTTGCTTGTTCCCGCCGTGAGTGCGGCGCCGTTGCTGCGGCATGGCTCGCTGCTCTTGCAGCGGCCCGTACTTGCCGCGGGGTGAGGGTGGACGACGCCTGGCCGCGCTGCCCATGCCCGGCGGAGTTTGGCGGCGCTCGCGCCGCCTGAAGCGCGGGGTCGAGGTCTTCATGGGCAGGCGGCGCTGCCCGGGCTGGCCAGGCTGCCCAACGGTCAGAGCCGGCCCTTGAGTCGCCGGACATCGTGGCTGTGGAGCGTTGGCGAGCTGGTCGGCGGAGAAGAAGCTCCGGCGCACCCCTACCTGGCGCGCCAAATGTCGGATGTGGGGTTCCGGCAAACCCTTAAGGTTCAAACACTGGGGTGCGCGTGAAGTCTTTCCCTCCTACCGATCTACGCCCTAGCTCGCTAAGATCTCGCGGACGAACTCGACGAACTCGCAACACAGAAAGACACGGGGTTTATACTGGTTCGGGCCACCGTTGTGGTGTAATACCCTACTCCAGCGTGGTGGTGGTGGATTGCCTCTTGGGCTGATGATGAACAGTACAAGGGGAAGAACAGCCTCCTGAGGTTGAGGTGTTCTTGTGCTAGTGTTGGCCTTTGATTTGTTTGGGTTCTCGTTGTCCGTTCTACTGTGGTGGCTAGACCTATTTATAGAGGCCCTGGTCCTCTTCCCTAATAATGAGAGGGAAGGGAGCCAACAACGGCGGGCAAGTTTGAAGGGGGACAGCCAGTACAAGCTATCCTGACAAAAGTGGTCTTCGCCTGCGAAAGGCTCTGGTGGTGACGACGTCTTGGGCTCCACGATGACCTCCATCTTGCCGTCCTCCTGGTCTTGGTCTCGTCGCACCAATATAGCAACCTTTGCCTGATGCCTCGGTACTCCTCGCCTGCACTGGCTTCCTTAGCACCAAAGAGGAAACAAGGACGATGCGCACGCTGGCGCCCGCCTGGTGTCGATCGTCATGGCTCACGTCACGAGAGCCTCATGAGGTTTGCCCCGCCTTGATATCTTTGCTCCTCGTGAGCCTGCCTGGCTTGGCCGCTCCTGAGGAGGTCTTGCGTTGTCCGCCTCGCGAGGCTTGGCCCCTCGCGAGGGTCTTGAATGCCTTGTCGATGAAGATGGGCCGTACGGCCTGCTGACTTAGCCACGCCGTGGGCCGCAGGCAGCAGGCAAGTCTGGGGACCCCTGTTCCCAGGACGCCGACAGAAGGGTCCGGACACCCCCGCCGCTTTGGCAAAAATATTGGCCGAGCTGTTCAAAGGGGAGGAAGAGGAATTTATTCGTATCAAGCGCAGAGATGGATTCTCCATGTACAATCCCCCTAGCTGGGTGAGTTCCAACCCCGCTGCTCCACTCATTCTACTCCCTGAGTCAATTTTAATGAACGTTAATCCGTCCATTTGTAATAGGAATGGCGAAAGATCAGCGAGGGGCTACACTACCCCGCCCCACAGCCAGAGGACCACAACCGGGACCTTGACCCCAGATTCGAAGAGGATCCGGACATATTCGTGGTGCTCGAGGATGGGGTGTTCTACCAGGCGAGCTATGACGGCACGAAAGTGGCCATCACCGCCGACTACCCCGGTCTTCTCCCTGCCTCCCACGTAAGTAACCAGGAGACATCCCCAAAAGAGCTTCCTCGTTCTGCCTCACCCACCGCACTATCTCGTGCTCCAAAGGGAAGGCGCTCGGCGCGTCATGCTGTACTAGAGGCAACTCCAAAGAGAGTGGCGCGCACGTCGGGCAAGCCTTCAAAGAGGAAAGCAAACGAAGACATGGCCGAAACCTCACCAAAGAGGTATGGTTTTGTAAATATGCCCCTTGGCAGTCACATCCAACTATGACATTTTCAGTTTGTGCCTTATCAGGAAAAGCGTTCACCGGACTATGTCCGGGGGTCCGGCCGGTCATACTCCCAACAGCCAGGTTCCAGACCCTGCCGTAAAGACGGGAGCTGATATGGGAGCGACACCGGATTGTCCTTTGGCCGAGGATTCGGATGATGTATCCGTCACCAACTCGGAAGTGGAGAGCGCCATGGGTCATCGGCGCCGGAGAGCCGTTCTTCGCGACCCCAGTTTTACAAAAGAGGCCTTCGATGCCTTTAGCTCGGCGGATGCATACATCCGAGGTACTCGAGACGGGCTTACCAGAGCCGCAGACCAGCATTTGAAAGATATGCGGGTAGGTTTATTATACAAAACTGATAATTATATACCAGTAGCCCCTGAGACTTGAAGCAGTTGATACAACTGATTTAAGGATCATTGTATAACCGGGTACTTACGGAGAAGAACAACCTGTTGTCTCTGGAACTAGAAAAGTGTCGGATCCAGCTAACTGCTGCTACCACTGAACTGGAGAAATCCAAGAAGGCATCACCTGGTAATGTTCCCCTCCATCGAGAAAACATAATTATATACTAGCAATACTAACACTGTTGCTCATCTTATGGCAGGATCGTCAGATCAACTGAAGGAGCAACTGAAAGCCGCCCAAGCGGAAGAACAAGGAGCCAAAAGACTACTGTCCACGGGCGAACGTGTGCTGACACGAGTCAGGGATGAGAAAAACAAGCTGCAGGATTCCTATACCCAGCTAGGTGAAGAACTGAAAGATGTACGGGCCCAGCTGGCTGATTCCGTGAAGGAAAATAAGAGGCTGCGCGGCGGCATTTTTGGTATGTGGTCAAACTTACCTCCGTGTAGTTCGGAGATGAAAGGGACTGACAGAATTATATCTGTAGGTATGCTGACTGGCCGTCCCGAAGAGGAGATGTCCGGAATCTCGGGCGATCTGCTACAAGAGCTGTCGCAAATGCACGAGCAAGCTCGGCAGGCGATGCGAAGTGTTGCCAAGGCTTTATGGCCATCCGCCTCTCCTCCAGGAAGGATGGAGGAGCTTATACAGCTATTCAAGGGAGCGCGGTGGCACTTTCTCTTATGGAAGATATCGGCCTGCCGGGAAGGTGCACGAGAAGCCTGGGCCATGGTCAAAACACGGTATACCAAGCTTGATCCAAATCATATGGCCCGGGTCGGACCTCTAGGGTCAGATGGGAAAGAAATTCCCGTGAATTTGGTATATGACCAAGTAGAAGTAGCCGTCAAATATTCCCAACAGGATTGTAAATTAGACAGCCTGTTAGACGGTATAGAGGAGGAAATTTATGAGTCCAAGTGACTATGTACTTTCCTTGACATATTTGTCCCTAGCCGGATTGTAAAACGATTGTCATGGCAGACCTTTTCGCTTCGACCTCTGGACCCGAAGGTGCGGAGTGTTTCCGAATACCTGAGCGGCAAAATAGACCGGGGTATGTGTGGAAACCAGGCGTAGGGGTCATAGTTGCTTGAACAGGCAAGTTGTATCCGGCTAGCTATGTTATATTACATTGTGATTGTAATAAACATCTTCCAGAGAGAATAGTTCCATTAAGGATTCCTTTCCCTAGGTGTACGTGCGTTAATGTGCATGTCCGAACTATGATTTGAAAAATTCGCAGTATATTCAACATCTAGGGGTTCATATTTTAATGAGTGTAAAAACATCTTTAGTTTGCCGACCGAATATTCCCTTAAGAATGCTAGCTTTCGGCTTCACCCAGTCTGAGGTACACATCCGGATGACCCGGCAGTAACAATCGCAGAGGTGCTCCCTTTATGCCCTAGCCAAACTAACGGGAACGTAGGGCATAAGCACAGGAGCCAGGCAACCCAGCTTGGCCAAAACTTAAGTCATATCGATTCATATAATGGCGAAGAAAAGGTACATATGAGGAAAAACGCATATGTGATGAGCTTGATGCTCGGAAAATAACAATAATAAGCTTCTGTCAAAGAAGCCCCCAGGTATAATGGACGTACATATTTGAGGATGTGTATGTCACAGGTGCACGGTTTAGCCGCACGAAGAGCTTTAAGGCTAAAAAGGAAAAAGCGAAAAGAGAGGAAAAAGTAATGGAAACAATAGGGAGAAGGAGACGAACAAAGAGTTCGGCGCTAGGCATAGAATCTTTGGAGTATGGCCGCGTTCCAGGGGTTCGGCTCTAGGTGATTGTCTGATGCATCACGCAGGCGGTACGCTCCTCCAGTGAGAACTTCGTCAATTATGAAGGGACCCTCCCACTTGGGCTTGAGTTTGTCCTTTTTCTTCTCCGGCAGGCGTAGAACAAGTTCGCCAATATTATAAGTCTTGGCCCGCACTTCTCTCCTTTGATACCTGCAAGCCTGTTGTTGATAAAATGCGGAACAGGCTTTTGCAATGTCGCGCTCCTCCTCCAGGGCATCTAAGCTGTCCTACCGATCAAGCTCGGCCTCTCTCTCTTCGTACATGCGCACTCGAGGTGAGTCATGAATAATGTTGCAGGGTAACACAGCCTCTGCGCCGTACACCATAAAGAAAGGTGTATATCCGGTAGTGCGATTGGGCGTGGTCCGCAGCCCCAGAGTACGGAGTCGAGCTCCTCAACCCAGTGCTTGTCTGATTCTTTCAAAGACCGCACTAGTCTAGGCTTGATGCCGCTCATAATAAGATCATTGGCTCGTTCGACTTGACCGTTTGTTTGCGGGTGATAGACGGAGGCGTAATCGATCTTAATGCCCCGATTAGCGCACCAGTTTTTCACCTCATCGGCTGTGAAATTGGAGCCGTTATCGGTGATGATGCTGTGTGGGACACCATAACGGTGTACAACGCCGGATATAAAGTCTAACACTGGTCCAACTTCGGCCGTTTTAACTGGTTTGGCCTCTATCCACTTAGTGAATTTATCCACCATGACCAGCAGATATTTTTTCTTATGGCTTCCTCCTTTAAGGGGTCCAACCATATCAAGCCCCCAGACCGCAAAAGGCCAGATGATGGGGATTGTTTGTAGAGCAGTGGGTGGCATATGGCTTTGGTTGGCGAAAAGCTGGCATCCGACGCAACGTTGGACAAGGTCTTGTGCATCTGCTCGGGCCGTCGGCCAATAGAAACCTGTACGGAAGGCCTTGCTTACAAGGGCCCGAGCTGCGGCGTGGTGACCACCGAGACCGGCATGAATTTTAGCCAAGAGCTGCCGCCCCTCTTCCTCGGAGATACATCTTTGGAGTACTCCGGTAGCGCTTTTCTTGTAGAGTTCTCCGTCGTGAACCTTGTAGGCTTTTGAGCGTCAGACAACGCGGCTGGCCTCATTCTGATCCTCAGGGAGTTCTCGCCTATTAAGGTAGGCCAAGAAGGGTTCGGTCCATGGGGCAATGACTGCCATGATGAGATGGGCCGACGGTGTTATTTCGGTGGCTGAGCCCCCGATGATATCGGTGTGTTCGGCATCTGGGGTTATAGTCGGATCCGGACTGGTGTTGCTGCTCTCCCCTTGCCACACCATGGACAGCTTAAAAAGCCTTTCCAGAAAAATGTTAGGTGGGACGGGGTCGCGCTTGGCGCAGATGCGAGCAAGGACGTCCGCCGCTTGATTACTTTCTCGAGCCACATGATGAAACTCGAGCCCCTCGAACCGAGCCGAGATTTTGAGAACGGCGTTACGGTAAGCCGCCATTTTCGGGTCTCTGGCATCGAAATCTCCATTTATTTGAGATATTGGGAGGTTTGAGTCCCCGCGCACTTCCAGGCGTTGTATGCCCATGGAGACAGCCATCCGAAGACCATGCAATAAGGCCTCATATTCGGCTGCATTGTTGGAGTCTGTGTATAATATTTGGAGTACATACTGAACTACGTCTCCCGTGGGGGACGTTAAGACAACGCCCGCTCCTAACCCCGCCAACATTTTGGAACCATCAAAGTACATAACCCAGTTGGAATACGTGCCGTACTCTTTAGGGAGTTCGGCCTCGGTCCATTCGGCGACGAAGTCAGCCAGTACTTGGGATTTAATGGTGCGGCACGGTTTGTATGCTATGTCGAATGGAAGGAGCTTGATGGCCCACTTAGCAATCCGGCCCGTGGCATCGCGGTTGTTTATTATGTCATTGAGTGGTACCTTGGAAGCCACCGTAATCGAGCACTCTTGAAAGTAGTGTCGCAGCTTCCGGGATGCCATGAAGACCGCGTATGCTATCTTTTGGTAATGAGTGTATCGGGATTTGCATGGTGTGAGGACAGTGGATACGTAGTATACCGGTTTCTAGAGTGGGAATTTGTGTCCGTCCTGCTCTCGCTCAACGACGAGCACGGCGCTCACCACCTGGTGTGTTGCCGATATGTATAATAACATGGATTCGCCGATGTTCGGCGCGGCCAGGATTGGGTTGCTCGCTAAAAGGGCCTTTATTTCCTCCAGTCCGGCCGTTGCCGCGTCCGTCCACTCGAAGTGGTCGGTGCATCGGAGAAGGCAATAGAGTGGCAATGCTTTTTCTCCCAATTTGGAGATAAAGCGGCTTAAAGCTGCCACGCATCCCGCGAGTTTTTGGACCTGTTTAAGGTCTGTTGGCGTAGCCAATTGTGACAAAGCTCGGATTTTGGCTGGATTTGCCTCAATTCCTCTATTGGAAACGTTGAAGCCCAGCAGTTTTCCGGCGGGGACGCCGAAAACACACTTTTCCGGATTGAGCTTGATGTCATATTTACGGAGGTTGTCGAATGTGAGACGTAGCTCGTCTATTAATGACTCGACGTGCCTGGTTTTGATGACGACGTCATCCACGTATGCTTCAACTGTCGTGTCGATCTGTTTCTCCAGGCATGTTTGAATCATGCGTTGGTAGGTGGCGCCAGCGTTTTTGAGCCCGAAAGGCATAGTGTTGAAGCAAAAAGGCCCATATGGGGTAATGAATGCTGTTGCAGCTTGATCGGACTCCTTCATCTTGATTTGATGGTATCCGGAGTATGCGTCGAGGAAACACAGTGAGTCGTGTCCTGAGGTTGCATCAATAATCTGATCGATGCGAGGGAGGGGGAAGGGATCCTTAGGGCAGGCCTTTTTGAGGTCTTTGAAATCGATGCATAGGCGCCAGGATTTATCCTTCTTTGGTACCATCACCAGGTTTGCTAGCTAGTCCAGGTGTTTTATTTCTCTGATGAATCCAGCCTCGAGCAACTTGGCTAGCTCCTCTCCCATAGCTTGTCGATTGGGTTCGGAAAAACACCGCAGTGTTTGCTTGACCGGTTTATATCCCTTTAATATATTGAGGCTGTGTTCGGCCAACCTGCGTGGGATTCCTGGCATATCAGAAGGGTGCCAGGCGAATATGTCCCAGTTCTCACGCAGGAACTTTTGTAGCGCGGCGTCGACCGTCGAGTCGAGTTGTGCCCCGATGGATGCTGTCTTCTTGGGGTCCGTCGGGTGGACTTGAAATTTGACTATTTCCTCTGCTGGTTTAAAGGAGGTGGATTTGGGTCGTTTGTCTAAGATTACGTCATCCCTATCCATAGTAGAGCGCAGCGCGGTTAGCTCTGCGGCCGCAAGTATTTCCGACAATGCTTCGAGGGCCAGGGATGCGGTTTTATTCTCGGCGCAGAGTGCTATGTCCGGATCACTGGCAAGAGGGATGATACCGTTGGGCCCGGGCATCTTGAGCTTCATGTATCCGTAATGAGGTATATCTTGGAAGCATGTGAATGCGTCTCGCCCCAATAGGGCATGATATCCGCTGTTGAATGGAGCCACTTGGAAAGTTATCTCCTCGGACCTATAATTCTCCGGTGTGCCGAATACCACATCGAGCGTGCTTTTTCTCGCGCATCGTGCCTCCCGACTGGGAATGATTCCCCGGAAAGTCGTGCTACTTTGCTCAATGTGACTTCTGTCTATTTCCATTTTATTGAGCATATCCTCGTAGATGAGGTTTAATCCGCTGCCGCCGTCCATGAGCACTTTGGTGAGCCGAAATTCGTCCACAATTGGACTGAGGAACAAGGCGACTGGTGCCCGGACTGTACTGAATTTTGGTTCGTCACCGGCATTGAAAGTTATGGCCGTGTCGTTCCAGGGGTTTATTGTTGCGACTTGGCAGACTTCGGCGAGGTCGCGGAGTGCCCTTTTGCGCTAATTTTTTGAAGCGAAAGTTTCGAAGACCCTCAATACTCTAAGGTCGTTGTCTTCCAGGGGGTGTTGTTCTGGGGTATTTTTGGTGAGGAGATCCTCGCCGCTCTTGGCCACTTGCCGGAGTATCCAACATGCTCTAAGGCTATGGGTTGGTGTGGTATCCAGTGTTGTTTGTATTTTACATGGCCTATCGAGCCATCCCTCCAGAACGGTTCCGCGCCCCGTAATGGGCTTAGATTTCTTTACTATTGGGTCGGGCGCCCCACGAGGGTGCGTCCTTTTTGCCCGGACGAGGGGCTGAGCTAGAACCGGTGGTTCCCAGCGAGCTGCCTGAGTTTTCCAGGCGCTTTCCATTGCGCAGTACTTCTGTACTATGGTTGCCAAGTCACTGAAGTGTAATACGCGACGACGGTTGATGGCATTGAGGATTCCTTCGTCCGTGCAATTGTTGCAGAATACTGAGATCGAGTCTTTGTCACGGCAATCTTTAATCTTGTCTTTGACAAGGAGGAATCTGGCCCAAAAGTGATGGACCGTTTCCCGAGACCGCTGTCGTATGTACATAAGATCGCGTACAGCTGGGTGGGTGGGTGGATTTAAATCTGATCCCTGACCCAATTTGGGATCCGGAGTTGGAAAATCTTCCGAACTTAATGGTTCGGGCTCCGGGATATCTGCTGACGTATTAGGCCCGCCGTCCGATTCTAAGTTCGGAGGGCAGGGCACGTCGTCCCGCGGACAGGTATCCAGCTCCTCGAGCTCGGAAATCCAAACATATTTTGTCCTCAATATGGAGGAAGAGTTATTGTTTTGCTCCTCTACTACCGCTATCTGATGGGTGATCGGTGGAGATTTGATTTCTCTCTGGTCAGGTTTAAGCCCAATCCGATCGTAGTCTGTAGTGACCCCCAAAGCGGCGATGCGATCTAGGAGTTCGTTTAAAGACGACAACTCCTTCGGATCCATACGTTTGGAGTTTTTGGAGTCAACCCAGAGGCGATTTTCGATGACTCGAGAGGTGATCGTCGGCTTAACGGCCGAACAGGCGGTCATGGTAAAGCCACCAAGCCGGAGGGTTTGGCCTAGGGCCAAGGCTCCTCCGGAGGTGATATTATCCTTGACGACAAGGCGAGCCATCAATCCTGTTTACGATGTCACAGTGGAACTCTCAATGAAAGCACCAATGTCGGTGTCAAAACCGGCGGATCTCAGGTAGGGGGTCCCGAACTATGCGTCTAAGGTCGATGGTAACAGGAGACGGGGGACACGATGTTTACCCAGGTTCGGGCCCTCTCTAGGAGGTAATACCCTACTTCCTGCTTGATTGATCTTGATGAATATGAGTATTACAAGAGTTGATCTACCACGAGATCGTAATGGCTAAAACCCTAGAAGTCTAGCCTGTATGATTGTGATTATGATTCTGGCCTCTATGGACTAAGCCCTCCGGTTTATATAGACACCGGAGGGGACTAGGGTTGTACAAAGTCGGTTACAGAGAAAGGAATCTTCATATTAGGATGCCAAGCTTGCCTTCCACGCCAAGGAGAGTCCTATCCGGACACGGGAGAGAGTCTTCGGTTTTGTATCTTCACAGCCCATCAGTCCGGCCCACGCACTATAGTCCTGACGCCCGAGGACTCCTTAGTCCAGGACTCCCTCAGTGGCTTTTGGTGATGAGCATGATTCCAGAGCGGAGACATTGACCTTTGAAGTGGTTAAGATTAAGAGCCCTTATCATGCCTTGTTTGGGCAGCCAGCTTATGCCAAGTTTATGGCAAAGGCCTTGTTATGTTTATCTGCAGCTCAAGATGCCGGGTTACAAGGGCACCATCACTATGCACGGCAAATAGGAAGATAGCCTTGGAATGTGAAGAAGGTGATGCTGCTTATGCTGAGTCTGTTTGTGCAACAGAAGATTTGAAGTTTTATAAAGATAACGTTGACCCGGCAGATATGACAACTTTGAAGAAGCCAACCACAGAGCATGACCCCTTGTTGAAGTTTAAGTTGGCAGATGACACTAAGTTGATTGACTTTGTTCCTGGCGACTCATCCAAGCAGTTCAGTATCAGTGCTAATTTGGATCCAAAATAGGAAAGCGCACTCATCGAGTTCATCCGTGAGAACCAGGACATCTTTGCATGGAAGCCTTCAGACATGCCAGGTGTACCGAGGGAACTCGCTGAGCACACTCTCACTATTGATCCAAAGTTTAAACCGGTTAAACAATTCCTTCGTCGCTTTAATGAAGAGAGGCGTAAGGTCATTGGTGAAGAGGTGGCCCGGCTTTTGGCAGCTAGGTTTATTGTTGAAGTTTTTCATCCTGAATGGTTGGCTAACCCGGTGCTGGTACTTAAGAAAAATGGTACTTGGCGCATGTGTGTGGATTACACAGACCTTAATAAAGCATGCCCGGCCGATCCTTTTGCTCTCCCTCGTATTGACCAGATTATTGATGCTACGGTGGGTTGTGAGCGTTTGAGTTTCTTGGATGCCTATTCAGGGTATCATCAGATCAAGATGGCAGTTAAGGACCAGGAGAAGACAACCTTCATCACTCCTTGGAGCCTGCTGCTATGTGTCTATGCCTTTCGGGCTCAAGAGTGCCCAGGCGACTTACCAGCTGTGTGTTCAAAATTGTCTTCATGATCAGATTGGGCGCAATGTTCATGCTTATGTGGATGATATTGTGGTGAAATCAAGGAAGAAGGAGACTTTGATAGATGATTTGAAAGAGACCTTTGACAATCTCCGGGTCTACAAGATGATGCTTAACCCGACAAAATGTGTCTTTGGTGTACCAGCAGGCAAGCTCTTGGGTTTTCTGGTTTCTGAACGGGGCATTGAAGCTAACCCCAAGAAAATCAAGGCTATCACTTCCTTGGCTAAACCAGCGTGTATTAATGATGTTCAGCGTCTGGCGGGTCGTATTGCGGCCTTAAGCTGGTTCATAAGCCGGTTGGGTGAAAAATCTATCCTTCTATACCAGATGATGAAGACAACAGATCACTTTATCTGGAGTGATGCTGCTGATCAGGCGTTTGAAGCCTTGAAGAAACAGTTAGCTGAGCCGCCCATCCTTGCTGCTCCTATTGACAAGGAGCCCTTGTTGTTATATGTGGCTGCTAATAGCCGAGCTGTCAGCGTGGCGATTGTTGTGGAAAGGAAGGAATCAGGCAAGGAGTATCCGGTTCAGCAGTCGGTTTATTATATCAGTGAGGTCCTCATTGAATCCAAGCAGAGGCATCCACATTGGCAGAAACTGGTATATGGAGTGTTCATGGCTAGTCGTAAGTTGAAGCAGTATTTCCTTGGTCATCCCATCACTGTGGTAAGTTCTGCTCCCTTGGGGGACATTATTCAAAACAGAGAAGCCACGGGTCGGGTAGCCAAATGGGTCATTGAGCTCGGACCCCATGGTTTGAAGTATATGCCATGGACAGCTATCAAGTCTCAAGCACTGGTGGATTTTATCAATGACTGGACTGAGCTGCAGATGCCTGAGGTGAAGCCAGATAGCACATATTGGACTATTCACTTTGATGGATCCAGGAAGTTCGAAGGCTCGAGGGCTGGAGTTATTTTGACTTCCCCACGAGGTGATAATTTTTTTTATGTTTTAAGGTTGATGTTCCCTTGTACTAACAATGCAGCTGAGTATGAGGCCTTGCTCCATGGTCTTCGGATGGCTAAAGAGATGAAATTAAGCAGGGTGAGGTGTTTCGGTGACTCAGATCTGGTGGCTCAGCAAGTTTCAGGCCCTTGGGATTCTAAGGACCCACTCATGGCGGCTTATCTCCGCGAGGTCGATGCTATTGCTAGTCAGTTCAAAGATTATCAAGTGGAACATGTTGATAGAAGGAAAAACAAGGCGGCTGATGCTTTAAGATGGTTGGGGTCCCAGCGTAAGCTGATGCCACCAAATGTTTTCCTTGATATTCTGCATAATCCTTCAGTCAAATTGCCTACGGAGGAAGATCTTGCTATTCCTGACCCGGAGGCATAGTTGGTGGCGGCTCTTCATGCTATTCCTGATTGGACAGTTCCATATTTGGCTTATATGACCCGGGGCGAATTACCTGAAGATGAAACTTTGGCCAGGCAGATAACCCAGCGGTCTAAGTCAATGACTATTGTCAATGGAGAGTTGCACCGTTGCAGTGTCACAGGGGTGTTTCAACGTTGTGTCTCTCTTGAGGAGGGCCATGAAATTCTGCAAGAGATTCGTGAAGGAGATTGCGGTCATCATGTCGGCTCTAAGTCTCTCGTGGCCAAGGCTTTTCATCATGGGTTTTATTGGCTGACGGCTCATGCTGATGTAAAGGATTTGGTCAGTAAATGTGATGGTTGTCAGAAATTTTCAAGACGAGCTCATGTGCCGGCTCAAGAATTGAGGATGATTCCAATTACTTGGCCGTTTGCAGTCTGGGGGCTTGATATGGTTGGACCTTTCAAAAGGTCCAATGATAAAAAGACCCACCTTCTGGTGGCGGTTGACAAATTTACAAAGTGGGTTGAGGCAGAGTCGGTCAGTAAGTGTGACGCGGCGACAATGGTTCAGTTCATCAAAAAGGTGATTTTCCGTTTTGGCTATCCCCACAGCATTATAACTGATAATGGCACTAATCTATCCAAGGGTGCTATGAAAGAGTTCTGTCAACGAGAACATATTCGTCTTGATGTATCATCAGTGGCCCACCTCCAGTCCAATGGCCAAGCTAAAAGAGCCAATCAAGAAATTTTGAGAGGCATCAAGCCCCGGCTTATGGTCCCTTTGCAGAGGACACCGGGTTGTTGGGTGGAGGAATTACCCTAAGTGCTATGGAGTATCAATACAACCCCCAACAGATCTACGGGTTACACGCCTTTCTTCATGGTTTACGGAGCAGAGGCGGTTCTCCCTAGTGACATCCGTCACGACTCACCCCGTGTGGCGGCTTATGTTGAAGCAGATAATGAAAGGGCACGTCAGGATGATCTTGACTTATTGGATGAGGAGTGTGACCATGCGGCGGCTCATTCGGTGATTTATCAGCAATATCTGTGTCGTTATCATAGCCGCCGGGTTAAAACCAGGACCTTTCAAGAAGGAGATTTTGTGCTCCGGCTTATCCAGGATCAAACTGATATGCACAAGCTATCCCCACCTTGGGAAGGGCCCTTTGTGGTCAGCAAAAATTTGAACAACGGGTCATACTACCTTATCGATGTTCGAGACCACAAGGACTCACGCACGTCGGAGGAGGAGACCCGCTGGCCGTGGAATATTGCTCATCTTCAGCCTTATTACGCTTGAGCCACCGGCTCTTGTGATGTACATACTTCTATCAATGTACATATTATGATGAATATAATAAAGCCGTCATCCCTGATAATTTAGGGCCTCTGTCGTTTCATTTCTGAGAATACGAGTCTTTATTGTCACTTCATACGATCACTTGGGGGCTTCCTGCTTATTGAGCATAGCTATGATTACCCTCTTGATCCGGCTTGTACGCCATGATTGCGGAATACTTGGGGGCTTACCGCTCATTGAGCATAGCTATGATTACCCCACCGATCCGGCTTATACGCCTGGACTGAAATATTACTTGGGGGATCCTTGTTAATGAACAAAGCTTTGTTGATCCTTGTAATAGGCTTGGACGCCAGGTGTATTCACCAAAACATACGGGCTATCCTGCCTTTGTTTTACCTGCCACTCCGACCAGGTAATCCTGGAATGACTCGCCGTACTCTTGACAATCAATCTTGTAAAGACCCTGAATTTTTCAAAGTTAAAACAACGATTGGTCATGTGAGGTACGACTTACGAGGTTTGAATTAAGGTTTAACTCAGCGGCTGCGTGGCCCTTGAATAACGCTTGACATGGAGGCTTGGCAGCCTATGAATGCCTTGTTTTCTGTTTTTCCATTGATTTGAACATTTTTTTAGGTTGATTTTTTATGCCATGTTGATACATGGTTGAAAACTGATTAGGGCCATGATGCCTTATGGTTCATATATCAATCTATCCGGAGTTTTGTCAACCCGGCCTGGTTTTGGACTTTAAGTCGCTAGTGTATGATGATTATGTGCTTGGAGTGCTGTGCTCTCAGCTTTGGGATGCTACCCCTTGCTGTATGTGGCGTTGACAGCCGGCGGTATACATAAATTGAACAGGGCATTGTGCTCTGTCTTTGTGCTGTTACCCTTACTGCACGATGTATGATAAACCTGCAGTGTGAACAAATATCACAGGTATGATTTTTGTTATAGGTTTTGATAAACCGGCCCTGGTTATGGACTATTTAGTCATCAGTGGTTTTTATAAGGGGTATTATGACCCGCCCTGGGGTAAACCGCCAGGGCACTTGTTATCTGCTCATGTGCAGGGAAAGATGATAAGCATGGTCTGCATAATTGATGATATTATAAGCATAAGTGGCAGATCTTCAAAGGACGGATCGGCAGTATTATGCAAACAAAACATGCACGATGGCACGACAGATCGGTGTTTTAACTAGCCTATAACATGGCTCCATGAGCCCAAATGATTAAATGTTTTTTCTGGCAATATCTGATGATGCAGATTATGAGCCCTCCAGTGGATCAATTCTCCTGGTCTTGGCAGTTTGAGGCTTCCGGGTCATCCCGCGCCGGTTCTTCTTCTCCCTCCATCGTCTGGAAGTTAGGCGATGACCAATTGATGCCAGTCAAAGCTTGAAATTCAGCCTCGTCATCGATAAGCTCAGATGGATCGATTTCAGGGGCGGAAGTATGCTTACAGATTGGAGGGATCAGATCCACAATTTTGTAAGCCGGCGTGGGCATCTTTTGGTTTTCCGCTGTATAAGCTGCCTGATACTTGGACATATCTGTTTCTTCAGCAATAAGACTCGCCAATGGACATATCTCCTTCACGCAAGCAGCAAAATCTTTCTTGTCAAAGGGAGACCCGTCCTCCTTGAAGCTGGGGCAGCCAGTAGCTAGCTCGGTCGGGTCTAATTCTGCCTGCCATGCCTTGCCCGGCTTAAAGCCGTAATGGCACCAGCTCTGGCGGCTGACCGCTTGATTTCTTCAATTCTGGCAGGCAGGACAGAAAGTTTGCTTAAGACATCGCTGAGAAGAGCCGGTGCTTGATTGGTTGGGGAGATGGTAACTATTGTGCACTGGGCACCAGTGTATAGCTGCTCTACTAGCGTGTAAACCGCCTTGAGTTTTATCAGCACTTCTTTACGAAGATTGCTGCTCCTGGGGCATGCAGAACATATTATGATTAAGTCACCAGGCGGTTTACAGAATGGAGTGTGGAAAGTCATTACAATGTTAAAGATCTTACCAAAAATAGTAGAGGTCGTCTGTGTGATATGATGCTTCAAGCCAGTAAGTTATGTGGTGACATCCTCCAAAGAGGCCTCAACTTTTTCAGCCCTTTGTATCAGGGCAGCCTTCTCTTCAGCCCAGGTGGCTTGCTCAGCATTAAAGTCAGATTTAAGCTTCTGTTTTCATCCAAGCTAAACTTGAACTTGGAGTCAGCCTTCCGGGTCTCAGCTTCTTGTGCTTCAAGCCGGGTTTTTAAATCGGTCAACTCAGATTGAAATTGACTGGACGCCTCCTGCAAGTAGAAGATCGAAACAAGTATACACAGTTATGATATAGTCTTGTACAAAGAAAAGTCCCAAGCCCTTTGCAAGCAATAGCACTTGGCACTTGGGGGCTAATGGGTGCAGAAAGTTTCTTTATGAAGCGGTGATAGTGACAAGTCCCAAGCCCTTTGCAAGCAATAGCACTTGGCACTTGGGGGCTAATGGGTGCAGAAAATTTCTTTTATGAAGCAGTGGCAGAAAAATCCGGTTCATCTTTTTCAAGTTAACCCGGTTTGTAAGGGTGACCAGATGAGATTTTCAGTGAAAATGATAGGTCCCGGTTTATTCATATTGATTAAACCGGCCCTTGGGGGCTACAGGTGCAAAGTTGATCACTATTAATTGAAGTCCCGGCTTAACTTGATAGTTTAAGCCGGCCCTTGGGGGCTACTAGTTTGGTCTTCACATATTTATGACTATCTAAAAATCTACAGTATATTCAATTCTATCATATTCAGTAGACTTGGGGGCTGAAGGAATGTATCTTACAGAAAAGGCAGAAGTTGATACCTCATATTTCTGGTGCATGTGTTTGACCATGTCAATCTCCAGATCGCGGCTGCTGTGCACCTGGCTGAGGTAGCCGGAGAGGATTTCGTTAATGCTCAGATGAGAATAATTGGCCATGTCAAATTTGACCTTGCGTTTCTCGATCAATTCTTCCTTGGCAGAATGTTTTGCTAGAGCAACAGGATTCCCCGGTTCTTGAAAACTAGTGCTAGTGATCAGAACTTCAGTGTTCGGTTCTGACGGCTTGACTGGGCTTGGCGGTTTAGCACCCAAAGGATCAATAACTATATGTTCAACAGAGGCATCAGGATTCTCTGGTGGCGGGTCATCAACAAGTTCCTCTGGGTGTTGCACGGAGGCTTCAGATATTGGTGCTTGCTTTTCCGGTTCATGAGTCTTGGGGTCTTCTACTGGCTTGTTTATTTTAGCCTTTTTGCTAGGCATTGCTATTCCACTGCAAGAGGATAGAAATGGTGAGTATAAGTATAGAAATGTGAAAAGGCAAAGATAAAATTTGTACCCAGGGGCAGTCTTGAAAGCCGGAAGCTGAGTCTGAGATAAATCGCCAGACGAAGAGTGAGAGGTCCCCTGATAATTTGAGTCAGAAGGATTGAGTGCTTGACGAATAAGACCTGCCTTGGGATAAATAGAGTTGGAATTTCAAAGCACCTCATTCCGGCATTTGCATGGGGCTGGTGTGTTAGGTAAACCGGAGGAAAGTTCTCCGCCTCCATTGGTCCGAGTTCAGCACCGCTTCTCATGCTGTCGTTGCTTCAAAATAAAGTTGGGATCCAACTGAGCTAAAGGGTGAGAAAACCTTAATTCCGGATCACTTGTCGAATTTTCTGTCTTGGCAAAGGCTCTGAGTCGGAGGAAATACTATTTACCTCGTCATCACCCGCTTGGCTGGTTTCCTCGTCATCTTGATAGCAATCAGTGTCAATAAGATAGTTGAAAAAAGAGCCAAGGGAATCAAGGCCTACCTCCGACTCATCATCTTCATCTAGGTTCAACATATCAGAAGTAGTGGATTTCTTTTTATTCTTCTTCAGGGCTTTTGTTTTAGCCCTGGCTTTCTTGGCGGCCTTTTCATCATATTTCCTTTTCCAAAAGGCGGCTCCAGCCTGCAAAAATTACAATAAAAGTTGGAGATTTGTAAGTTATATGAACAATGAAGTGAAGTATATAAACCGGACAGACTTACATCCGGTGCCAGGTTGAGTGTGCAGAAGGGATTCAACCCCACTTTGCTACAACTATCCAAGCTTTCATTGAGAAGGGTTTTGGTCATATCATTAATGGCTTTATTAATCAAACGTGTTGAGCTGTAGCGTAGGGGATCTTTGGCATCACCAGTTTATGTGCACATTAAACCGGATCGGTGGCTTAAAGGTATAATCCTCCAAGCTGCCCAGCCTCGAACCAGGTCGACCCCAGTCAATCCATTGGCCAATAATGCTTTAACCTTTGAAAAGGTAGGCATAAGTTTGGCTCGTTCAGCAGTGGGAAGCCGTTCGGGGAGAGGGTGCTTCGGGTTGAGCCGCTGGTCATGGAAGCCTGGCAAGGGATTTTCATCAGCAGGAGAAGTATCTTTGCAATAGAACCAGGTTTGACTCCAATCCTTGGGATGACTTGGAAGCTGAGCATAAGAGAAAATAGCATCTCTTCGCCGCTGAATCGAGATCCCTCCAAGTTCTTGGCTGGGCCCGTCAGTGAATTCATTTTGGCGGTTTAAATAAAAATACTCTCTAAAGAGTTCAATACTGGGTTCGTCTTGAAGGTATACTTCACAGAAGACTTGGAAATTGCAGATATTTGAAACAGAATTGGGTCCGATGTCTTGAGGATGAAGATGCAAAAATGCAGAACGTCACGGAAGAAGTTTGACCCGGGCAGTGAGAAGCCCCGATTCATGTGATCAGTGAAAACAATAACTTCATCATCTTGTGGCTGAGGTATGACTTCGTCGGGGTTTGGGGCGCGCCAGTGAATCACGTCTTTTGCTGGTAAGAAGCCAATTTTTACATACTCTTGGAGCATTGCTTCTGTGACGATGGATGGGACCCAATCGCATGACGTAACCGTCTTAGTCATGATTGGGTGCATGGCCTAAACAAGACGATTCAAGATGTTATTAAACCGACAGATACCTGGCGGGTTACAAATTATCGTTTAAACTGCCGTGAAGGGCTAATGGTTATGGATTTACCAGTTTAGAATATGTAGTTGACAAACCAGAGAACTGAGTTATGAGGATGAATAAATAAGCATGGTTAAGCCGGAGGATATTGCCGGGTTATTCAGATTATGAAGCATATGATGGTGGTTTAAACATTATATAAGCCGCCATGGCAGCTATAATACTTCTGATCTATCAGTAAACATTTGGCTAAGTGCTAGATAAACAAGATTCTACAGATGGATGTATAATTATGGATCTACCGCAGTTGGGAAAAGAAAAGTAAATTTTAAACCTAAAGGTTGTGACAGTGGAAAAGTTCATTTGTGCGAAGATTCTCTGTATAGAAGGAATGTTTCCTATGCTTGAGAGGGGGTGTCAAACAGCTTTCGCACGCCTCTAATTCTATTTTCAGATTGAAACGAGTGCATTACGGAGAAACAATGAAGAACAGCAAGAACAGTGATGAACTATTCAAACCCTAGTACGGATCTGAGGCATGGGTAAAGGAGTACTTACGGATGCGGTGGAACAACAGTGGTGCGCCGGCGTTCTCTGGTCTAATCAAGTTGATGCAGCGGCCTACACTACAAAAAAAAGACACATCCGTGACATTTTGGGCCGAACGAATTTTTTTTCTGTCATACATATGACACTTCTATGACGATAATTGTGACAAAACCCGGTATCATCATAGATGTGGTGGGCTCCTACTTCTATGACAAAAAATCATGACAGAAAATGGGCTTTTCGTCCTGGGCGGGCCGGAGACGCAGCTGCATGACATTCTTTGGGCCGTCCATGACGGAAAAAACCGTGGTAGAAGCGAGGGGGAGGAAAATTTCGGGGAGTTCCCGGTTACGGTGGGAGGTCGGGGGCCGAGCGATGCGCGTTTCTCTCGTACACGTACACGCGTGTGTGCGAGGCGTTGGCTCTAACTGAACCCAAGCAAGGCGTTGGGCTCTAACTGAACCCGAGCGATTGCACTGCAGGCTACGCGTTACTGAACCCGATCGAGCGATTCCTTCGCTACTGCTGCTAACTGAAGCCGATCGATTGGATGAACAGTGAGCGTTGTGGCGGGGGGGTTGGATGAACAGTGAGCAGTGGCGTTGCCTCTGGATGAACAGGACCCCGTGGTGTGGTGGAGGGCTGGATGAACAGTAGACGGTGGAAGGGTGCCCGTGGAGGGGTGGTTGAATAGGACCCCGTGGTGTGGAGGGCTGTATGAACAGTAGACGGTGGAGGGGTGCCCGTGGAGGGGTGGTTGAACAGTAGCCGGTGGAGTAGCGCGCGGTGGAGGCTGGATGAACAGGAGCCCGTGGAGGCTGGAGGAGGTCGACGGTAGCCCGTGGAGGCTGGAGGAGGTCGACGGTAGCCCGTGGAGGCTGGAGGAGGTCGACAGTATCCCGTGGAGTCCCGTTTTGCGGTACGCCACATCCCTCCCGATGAACAGGATCCCCGTTTCGACCGTAGGAGGTCCGTTTCGTCCATTTTGCGGTACGCCACACCCCTCCCGATCAACAGGACCCCCATTTCGACCGTAGGAGGTCCGTTTCGTCCATTTTGCGGTACGCCACACCCCTCCCAATCAACAGGACCCCCGTTTCGACCGTAGGAGGTCCGTTTCCTCCGTTTTGCGGTACGCCACATCCCTCCCGATCAACAGGACCCCTGTTTTGACCGTAGGAGGTCCGTTTCCTCTGTTTTGCGGTACGCCACACTCCTCCCGATCAACAGGACCCCAGTTTCGACCGTAGGAGGTCCGTTTCCTCTGTTTTGCGGTACGCCACACCCCTCCCCATGAACACGACGCATTCCGTTGCCTCCCCATGAACACGACGCATTCCGTTGCCTCCCCATGAACACGACGACGATGTTGTTTCTCCGTTCCGACCCAGCCATGTACACGAGCCCTCGCCGTACGTATGCGCGAGTAGGCGTTCGAGACCCTGCCCATATGTACGTACGTGGCCGTATTTCTTTCTTGCACCCTGGCCGCTGTACGTACGTGTACATGCTACGTGCGCGCCTCTACTATGACACGTACGCGCCTCTACTACGACACGTGCGTGCCTCTACATCGACCAGTATATATGTACGTACACGTTCGCGACCAGAATGACAACGCTACATACGCTTCGACCAGGTGGGTCCCGACTGTCACGCACTTCCTTGCCTGTGAAGATGTAGCTGGTGGGTCCCAGCAGTCAGGGGGGCGAATCGTTTTGGTTTTTTTTTGCCCGGACGCACTTCCTTGCGTGCGAAGATGTAGCTGGTGGGTCCCAGGAGTCAGGGGGGCGAATCGTTTTTTTTTTGCCCGGACGCACTTCCTTGCGTGCGAAGGTGTAGCTGGTGGATCCCAGCAGTCAGGGGAAACGTTTTTTTCGCGAAATACGGTGGCCCGTCCGGTGGGTCCCTGCTGTGAGGTGGAGGAATCATTATTTTCCGCGAAATAAGGAGGCACTTCCTTGCTGCCGCCGTGGACCCAGTTGTCAGCCTCTCCACGTACAGTCCACGTCCGATGGAAGTCGTTCCTTGACCACGTTGACCACGCCACGCCGAGAGCACCAGGGCGGTGGACGACGGCGAGGCCTAGGAAGGGGACGACGCGGAGCCGGTGAAGACGCGGCAGTGGATGCCCACGCGGAGAGGAGTATGAGGGTTCACTCGTTTGGCTGCAGTGTGAGGCTGCCGTCGCCGCAGGGCCTGGCCAGCGGTGGGAATAGTAGGGGACGGTGAGGCCTCCGCGGCAGCACAGCCGGCCACGGGAGGCAAGAGCAGGCGGCACGACCGGCACTGCTTTGGGCGGCTGGAGCAAGAAGACCAGAGGTTGAAGAAGCACTACGGCCGTTGGATGGACATCGTACGGTCACTGGAGCTAGAATCGTTCATATTGACTAAGTTGACAAAGCCCTCCGTCCCCGTCAACTTAGTAGGCCCACAAGTCAGCCTCCCACCAAGGTGGGTCCCAGCTAGCAGGGGAGTATTCATTTTTTTGTGCGTAATAAGGAGGCACTTCCGGTGGGTCCGAGCTGACAGCGGGGGGAACGTTTTTTTCGCGAAATACGGTGGCCCGTCCAGTGGGTCCCAGCAGTCAGGGGGGAAACGTTTTTTTTCGCGAAATAAGGTGGCCCGTCCGGTGGGTCCCCGCTGTCATGTGGAGGAATAATTATTTTGCGTGTAATAAGGAGGCACTTCCTTGCGGCCACCGTGGACCCAGCTGTCAGCCTCTCCACGTACAGTACTCTTCCGATGGAAGTCGGTCGTTGACCACGTTGACCACGCCGCGCCGAGAGCACCAGGGCGGTGGACGACGGCGAGGCCTAGGAAGGGGACGACGCGGAGCCGGGGAAGACGCAGCAGTGGAAGCCCGCACGGAGAGGAGTACGAGGGTTCACTGGTTCGGCTGCGGTGTGAGGCTGCCGTCGCCGCAGAATAACAGGGGGTGTGGGTGAGTGGAGGGATGGCCTGGCCAGCGGTGGGAGTAGTATGGGGGCAGTGAGGCCTCCACGGCAGCACAGCCGGCCACGGGAGGCAGGAGCAGGCGGCACGACCGGCGCTGCTTTGGGCGGCTGGACCAAGAAGACCAGAGGTTGAAGAAACACTACGGCCGTTGGATGGACATCGTACGATCACTGAAGCTAGAATCGTTTATATTGACTAAGTTGACAAAGCCCTTGGTACGCTCCAACTTAGTAGGCCCACAGGTCAGCCTCCGAAACGGTGCGCCCCAGATGTCAGGGGGAGGAATCATTTTTTGGGCGGCCGAAGCTAAGAATATCCGAGATTGAAGAAGAAGCACGACATCCGTTGGATAGACATCCAACGGCCACTGCTGCTAGAACCGTGTGTTGACTATAATAAGTTGACAAAGCCTTGCATACGCGTCAACTTATTTTTTTAGGGGACGCGTCACTTAGTAGGCCCACAAGTGTGTGGCAGAGAACTTATAGCCCATTTGCATTTTGTAAGAATGTACAGCCCATTTTTGAATTCTAATGGAATTTACAACAGCCCATTTACAGTTTGTTAAAAGTACAACCTATTTTCTAGCTAGGACAACAATTAATAATTTCAACCAACCGTTGAAGACAGAATTCAATAAAATTTCCCACATTTTGATGGGATCCGAAATATTTTTATCCCGAAATTTCTAGTCAGATTAAATATAAATTTGTATTACGTAAAAATCCAACGAAACATTGCGCGCGCAACAATGAAAATTTAAGATTTTCAAAATCCGTAAATAATATTTTATAAACTAATTTTGTGTTTGGTGCATTTTTTTATAGTTACTGCCTAGTTTTTATAATTACATCCCATTTATTATTTTTTAAAGCCCATTTTCCTGTTAAGCCTAATGCATCCTCCTAGGAAAGATTTGCAGCCCAGCGGGGCGGAGAATAATAAGTTGACCTTGCCTGGGTATTCCTCAAAAAGACGTATAGCTGGGCTAGCCATTTTCATCTTGAAAAAATTACTATCTGGGCTGGATATCTGGCCTGGGCTAGACGGGCCACAGCCCACCCAGTTAA
The DNA here is from genome assembly GCF_002575655.3 of Aegilops tauschii subsp. strangulata. Classification (NCBI taxonomy): domain Eukaryota; kingdom Viridiplantae; phylum Streptophyta; class Magnoliopsida; order Poales; family Poaceae; genus Aegilops; species Aegilops tauschii. The sequence goes on along the minus strand of NC_053041.3, from coordinate 88,014,864 downwards.
TACCCTGCTCTCCTCTGAACAACAACGAAATCATCACCAAGAAAAACTCTGCAGTGCTCACGCCTCAAAAACACAAATACTGCTCGAGCTGCTTGGTCCAAGCTGTCAGCCGCACCTTGTGCAGTTCTCTCGTTTATATTGACTACATAGGTTGACAATGGTGTGGGACCGTGATGTCAGGAAACCAGGAGAAAGCAAAAAAAATATAGTTGTACATAATAAGGAGGCACTTGCGTACGTACGGCTATGGCCCTAGTGGGTCCCTAGTGTCATCCAGTCAAAATAAAGTCATCTCCTGAATCCTCATGTTCGTTGACGATGTTAACAATGCTCGGCGCCACGGCGAGCACAAAAACTTGAAGGACAACGGAGAGGGCCTCGCGGGCCCTACGGATGGTCTGATACAGCGCCCGCTGCTCATTCAGGAAGCCAGGATCATCGGACACCTATGAGCACCTTCGAGAAACAGAGACAGCATGAAACGGTAAGGCCGCGCTTGGGAGCTCTGGTTTATTTCAAACCTGTATTAACATACAAGTGTAATTTACTCGTCATCGGAAACAACGCGTAAAATACAGGCGTAATGAAACCGAGGGCCCGAGGTCTATAAGTAAAACCGGCGGGTTACGCGTGTAATTTGAGAGACCAGTGTATATTTTACGAGCACTGCTATATGGACGACATTACCAGACGATACATGCACGACGTGCGTATCATGCCATCCATGGGCAAGGCTGAAACAGCAGCTAACGGCTGGATTAGCAATCGTCCGAGTGTTGTTTAGCGTTTTTATCGTGTGTGAAGTACTTCCGATATTTTACTAGTCGAAATCGACCAACCAAGCGCCTTCGCGTGAGACCATCTGCTTTAATTTACAAGCGTCAGTTTTACAAGCGGTTTTGGTTGGAAAACGACGATCCAATCACGGCCTAATATCATGAGTTGGTCGGAAGATCATATGGTTTCACGTCTAACCTACCCGACTTGTCGTATAGGCTATGAATGAAACATCAGACGATGAACTTCTTAAGCACGGAAACAACAGAAGAGGATGATCTTCTTAACAAGCAAATCACTGGCATTAGATCGACATGCAAAACAATACGAAGCATTATTCTCAGGAGGCATGGTGAACAGCTCGTGATGCCGCATGCCACAACATTCCAAGCTCAACTTTGCAATCAAACACAAGGCCTGGCATTACATAGACATATTCAGAACAAACTCTTAACACAGGAATATCTCAGCAGAGTAACTATTTACTTCTAAACTGAACATAGGAATAGGAAAAAACACTCGACGCTGCTCATAGCAAGGGCGTCCCACTCAAAAATATCAAATGCATGTCTTCTGGCTAACATCAATGAGCAAATTTTGACAAGGTTTTCCAATTCCAATATATTAAACTAATGTCTTCTTGCTAACATCAATGATTAAACTTTGACAAGCTTTTCCCATTCAAAATATGTAATGCCTATGATCGTGGAGTCCTGTCGTAGTTTCTTGTACTTGTTTGGGCACTTTTTGCCCAGGGCACTCCACGTGTTGTTAAATTGCCAATGGTCTCTACAGACTAGTCATGTCACCGGTGTCTAATAATACTCTGTAAAGCTTCTCGGTCATTCCTTCTGTAATGTAGCGCAAACAGTGACTGCTTCTTTCTGCAAAGTGGAACGACCAACTGGACCCAGTAATGCAGCAGTTTGCCTTGGACACATTGGCTCCTTTTGTGCAGTTCAACTAAAATCGAAGTCGGAATAAAACCGAGCTTTAATTTTGATATCCCTGTAAGCAACAATAGGTATAAGGGAAACAATTACTAAGAAATAACGGTTGATGACTTGTACTCCCAGAAGAAAAGCATCTACTGATCTACTTTATCTTAATGGGAAACAATGCAGGAGAGTAGCAATTCTCCATCAGTGTGATTCATTCATATTGACTGAGACATTATCTTAACAATGCCTTGTTTCAACATGTATAAAGAACGACAAAGCAGAAAAGTACCATTCCTAAAACAATGCAACTGATTCATTTTAACAGAGACATTATCTTAACAATACCTTGGTTAAACATGTAGAAAGAACTACAAAGCAGGATAGTACCATTCCTAACAAGTGTTGCAATTTTGAACTAAGATTCAGTAGTTAATTATTCTGAGAGTGGCATTGCTTAATTTTACCAGCGGCATTAGATTAACGAAAAGCATAAACAGTTCCAGGGGAGAGTGGGCGCAACAACAGTATGTGCTTCCATCTACTTATAAAGGGGGTGATGCAGAGTTTGTTGTAACAAAGCAACAAGCATCATGTCTGGGTTGGTCCCATTTTTGTTCACTACTTAATGGGAAAAGACAGCAATACAATAGCTTCAATTCAACATTTATTTAAAACAGTACCAAAACAAGTAGCACAACATCTCAAAGCACACTGCACATCATGTGGTTGAGACCAAGATTTGAAACAACTCACCATGAAGACTGGAAACAAATCTTGATCTCCTTTTGTGTAGTTCCACCAAAATTAAGCAAAGTCACCGGTGTGACATTCAAGTTGAACTGCACAAAACACTCTTAAAACATAAGTGTTTCGAGTAGCGAAGCAAAATGTCGCAATAGCAACAAGTTGAATCGATAGCCCTGTTTTAACAGAGGCAAAAAAGGAAACAATTACTTGCCGATAAAGGAGGATGAAACAAACGGTGACAGAAAGAAGCATCTAACTTATCTTGGATGGAAAACAAAGTAGGACAGTAGCATTTCTAAAACGGTTGCATTGATTCATATTAACAGAGACATTCTCTTGAAACAACATTCGTTAAAAAATGTAATTTACTTTTAACAGTGGCATTGCTTCAATTTTCCGGCGGCATTCTTAGATTAACAACAACAAAATAGCTGTATGGGACATGCCAGCACCATGTGCGTCCACACGTATAAATGGGTGATGCAGAGTATGTAGCCAAGCAGCATATATGCGCTGGTCCCATATTTGTTCTCTTTGAACCTTCTTCCTATGTGAGGGCAGCAAATCTAGTCCTGCACAAACTACCCGACCACCCAGTTTCTTTCTCTTTTCAACAAAGAGATCGGTTCCTTACAGATGTGTGTACTGGGTTACCCCCTTTTTCCCTTTTCAACCTACAAAGCGGCTGGATAGCCAGTCTATACTACTTTCTGCCCCTCCTTTCCTCATTGAACCACGTCCTAGATTCTTGCTCCAGCCCACCGGACCCTTCTTTCCTCTTTGAACCAAGACCTAGATTCGACTACAGATCGAAAAAGATCCACATGCAGCTAGAGCAACGACGGTTTCAAAGAAACTTATACCTTAGGGTCGTCGGGATGTGGCAAGGCGTGCGGCGGGAGGCCGGATCTGCCAACACTACGTACGGCAGCGAGGAAGAAGGGGTCGGTGGCCCTCCCGCACAGGCGCTGGGTGAAAGAGAACAGCGCAGCCGGCAGTGGATTGCCTCCCTCGCCAAAGGCGATAGAGTGAACGTTGCACCTCCTCCCCTTCCTGGTGCGATGGGATACGGACGCCTCCTTCACCAGCTGTGAGGGGGGAGAGAGAGACAAGAGGCCAACGCAGTCTTGTTTAGATCTGGTGAAGAGAGGGTGAGAGACTGTGAATATAGCAAACCCTAGCAAATGAACGCTGAGCCTCGAACGTGTAACATATATGGAGAGGGTGAGAGAGCGAGACGCGAGAAACTCTATCAAACAAGAGGCTATAATGGAGTAAAAAAATCTCTCCATAGCAGTGGTTTTAAATAGAATACGCGCGTTCCCGGAAAAAAGAAACGAAAACTGGCGGACAATTTTTTAAGGGTCTGTCTAGGACACATCTAGATGTGACATAGTTATGTCACATCTAAGTTGATGTCCACTCTGTTTGTGGTCTATTTTTTTCCTAGTTTTTTTTGTTTCTTGTTGCTACATTATATACTTGTGGGAGCTTAGATGTGATATCCTTAAATAACATCTAGATGTGAATTAGACAAACTGATTTTCTAACATACCAAGAAAGAAAACTCGATCAAAAACACGCCCCCGCTTCTAGGTCGCGAGAGTCGTCGCGCACACACACATAGACATAGACATGCATATCCGTGTTTATGTAAAATTCCATTTCCATCTCCATCTCCAATCATATTTGTCCAACTGGCACATTATTTATGTTGTTAATTATATACGCAGCAATATTAACGTACAACATCTCTTGTTTGCGCACGTCCGGCCCGCTGCCACGGCCGGTCCTGACCAACCCGAACCCTCTTCATCACCCGCGCGTGCTTCCCGCCCAAAACGGTCAGTGCCGCATTCATGCCCGGCCAGAGCGGACGCGACCTCTCACTGGCGCCGGCATTGAAGCGGCGCGCCGGCCAAGAGAGCGTCGCCCGCGCCGCTTCCGGGTGCACGCGGCTGCTCCGCGTTTAAAGGTCGCAATAGCCGGCTACAACATGCATGTAAAAAGTTCTTGGGAGTCCGTGCTATAGCTAGCTGTCCTCCCCCAACTCGTCAATCTCTTCCAGTAGTGCTAGTACTCCATGGCGCGGTCTATCGACAAGCAGGCGGGAAAGTTATCGTATACTCAGTTTGTGGTGAGTGGCATGCCGAGTGACCGTGTGGGGTCGAGCCGTGGAGGAGGGTGAGACACGAACACGACATACGTGATTTAAACGTTGGTTTTACTCGATGGCGCGATCCAACAAAACAAGACGTTGGTTTCTCTCCGTTTCCATTTTTTCTCCGGAAAAACGGAAACTTTCCACTCCATTTTCATTCCTATTCCAAGGTTGCCCCATTACAACATTCCATCAAATACAAAGGAAAACTAACACGCATGCTGATGCATCTCAATGATTCACAGATCATAGCCAATATTTACTTCACAACTAAAGAAAAAAGTTGTGAGAGTGTGTACGAAAGAAAAACTACTGATGGGGTCACTACGACTTAAACCCTAAACCCTAAACATGATTTAATTTCCTGGCCAGGTAGAACCTGTCGAAGGAAAGACGGCTGGCACCCTCGGATCATACGATGCTTTTGTGCAGTTCCACTAAAATCGACCTGAGCATCCCTGATGGCAAAGATATTGAAGAAGTGTGATTAGAATAATAGTACTGGCACTAGTTCATGAGACATAAACTCATCACAAGTAGAAGCCGGTAGAAGTAGAGAAAGATCGACATGGAGATGGAGCTACGGCAGTGGAGCAAGCCGTCTCCAAAAGGAAGATGGACTACCTGGGACGTCGGGCTGTAGAAAGAAGGGCGGTTGGGATGTGACATCGGCCCATACCGCGGTGACCCCCGATTGGGACGCACCGACTGTGGGTTTTCTCCCTCGCCGATGTCGACCGCGTCTACGCAGAATTGTTCCCTTCCCCCAGCTGCGGGATCAGGCCCGTCGTTCTATGCTTGTGAAGAGAGCAACCTAAGCAAGCAGGCTTGTAGCTTAGGCTCCTGCTAGTGTATATATAGTGGTTTTCTTTTTCTCTCCATATCAACCATTTTATATTGCGTACGTGTCATTCAAGAGTGAAATGATGGTTGCTTCTTCCGACTAACTTACTGTGTGATTTGACTGCTCCTTAGTGGCCCCTACACGTACTCCCCCTACGTGTATGCAACAGTCACACGTACACATGGACGCAAAAACGCGCGCGACGCCCTAATGCATGCATGTCCGAGCACACGACGGAACACACACGGTCACGCTCAAGTGCTCAACCTACACGTGCATGCACACACATACTCAGTCAGGGTGAGCTAGTGACCGTATAAACACCGGAAAATATATATATTGAGCGCAATGAGCGTATTATGAAGTCCACTGACCGTATTTTTACAAATATACAGTTACAGACAGTGTATTTATCTCGTTTGAAATTAAGCCATATTAACCGGAGAGGAGGCAGTATGGACTAGCATTACTTTGCTGTGTCCCGTGAACTTGCCGAACGAGGAGAAGGTTGCAGGACGGGAGAAGCTTGCGCGCGGTGGCTCGCAGGACAAGGAGAAACTTTTGACTAATGCAAGCTCTCCCTCGCTCAGGCGGTGGACATGCAACAGTTAATTCGGTGACAGAGTGCCAGAAGCATACACTATACTACTAGTGCTATTATTGTTCGACTTCCCGAATAGGCAATCAGCCAAGCGCAAAGTTTACACGGACCTCCTACGGTCGAAACGGGGGTCCTGTTGATTGGGAGGGGTGTGGCGTACCGCAAAACGGACGAAATGGACCTCCTACGGTCGAAACGGGGGTCCTGTTGATCGGGAGGGGTGTGGCGTACCGCAAAACGGACGAAACGGACCTCCTACGGTCGAAACGGGGGTCCTGTTCATCGGGAGGGATGTGGCGTACCGCAAAACGGGACTCCACGGGATACTGTCAACCTCCTCCAGCCTCCACGGGCTACCGTCGACCTCCTCCAGCCTCCACGGGCTCCTGTTCATCCAGCCTCCACCGTGCGCTACTCCACCGGCTACTGTTCAACCACCCCTCCATGGGCACCCCTCCACCGTCTAGTGTTCATCCAGCCCTCCACACCACGGGGTCCTATTCAACCACCCCTCCACGGGCACCCTTCCACCGTCTACTATTCATCCAGTCCTCCACCACACCACGGGGTCCTGTTCATCCAGAGGCAACGCCACCGCTCACTGTTCATCCACCCCCCCCCCCGCCGCAACGCTCACTGTTCATTCAATCGATCAGCTTCAGTTAGCAGCAGTAGCGAAGGAATCGCTCGATCGGGTTCAGTAACGCGTAGCCTGCAGTGCAATCGCTCGAGTTGAGTTGGAGCCCAACGCCTTGCTTGGGTTCAGTTAGAGCCAACGCCTCGCACACACGCGCGTACGTGTACGAGAGAAACGCGCATCGCTCGGCCCCCAACCTCCCACCGTAACCGGGAACTCCCCGAAATTTTCCTCCCCCTCGCTTCTACCACGGTTTTTTCCGTCATGGATGGCCCAAAGAATGTCATGCAGCTGCATCTTCGGCCCGCCCAGGACGAAAAGCCCATTTTCTGTCATGATTTTTTGTCATAGAAGTAGGAGCCCACCACATCTATGATGATACCGGGTTTTGTCACAATTATCGTCATAGAAGTGTCATATGTATGACAGAAAAAAAATTCGTTCGGCCCAAAATGTCACGGATGTGTCTTTTTTTTGTACTGTAGGCTGCTGCATCAACTTGATTAGACCAGAGAACGCCGGCGCACCACTGTTGTTCCACCGCATCTGTAAGTACTCCTTTACCCATGCCTCAGATCCGTACTAGGGTTTGAATAGTTCATCACTGTTCTTGTTGTTCTTCACTGTTTCTCCGTAATGCACTCGTTTCAATCTGAAAATAGAATTAGAGTCGTGCGAAAGCTGTTTGACACCCCCTCTCAAGCATAGGAAACATTCCTTCTATACAGAGAATCTTCGCACAAATGAACTTTTCCACTGTCACAACCTTTAGGTTTAAAATTTACTTTTCTTTTCCCAACAGTGGTAGATCCATAATTATACATCCATCTGTAGAATCTTGTTTATCTAGCACTTAGCCAAATGTTTACTGATAGATCAGAAGTATTATAGCTGCCATGGCGGCTTATATAATGTTTAAACCACCATCATATGCTTCATAATCTGAATAACCCGGCAATATCCTCCGGCTTAACCATGCTTATTTATTCATCCTCATAACTCAGTTCTCCGGTTTGTCAACTACATATTCTGAACTGGTAAATCCATAACCATTAGCCCTTCACGGCAGTTTAAACGATAATTTGTAACCCGCCAGGTATCTGTCGGTTTAATAACATCTTGAATCATCTTGTTTACGCCATGCACCCAATCATGACTAAGACAGTTACGTCATGCGATTGGGTCCCATCCATCGTCACAGAAGCAATGCTCTAAGAGTATGTAAAAATTGGCTTCTTACCAGCAAAAGACGTCATTCACTGGCGCGCCCCAAACCCCGACGAAGTCATACCTCAGCCACAAGATGATGAAGTTATTGTTTTCACTGATCACATGAATCGGGGCTTCTCACTGCCCGGGTCAAACTTCTTCCATGACGTTCTGCATTTTTGCATCTTCATCCTCAAGACATCGGACCCAATTCTGTTTCAAATATCTGCAATTTCCAAGTCTTCTGTGAAGTATACCTTCAAGAAGAACCCAATATTGAACTCTTCAGAGAGTATTTTTATTTAAACCGCCAAAATGAATTCACTGACGGGCCCAGCCAAGAACTTGGAGGGATCTCGATTCAGCGGCGAAGAGATGCTATTTTCTCTTATGCTCAGCTTCCAAGTCATCCCAAGGATTGGAATCAAACCTGGTTCTATTGCAAAGATAGTTGTCCTGCTGATGAAAATCCCTTGCCAGGCTTCCATGACCAGCGGCTCAACCCGAAGCACCCTCTCCCCGAACGGCTTACCATTGCTGAACGAGCCAAACTTATGCCTACCTTTTCAAAGGTTAAAGCATTATTGGCCAATGGATTGACTGGGGTCGACCTGGTTCGAGGCTGGGCAGCTTGGAGGATTATACCTTTAAGCCACCGATCCGGTTTAATGTGCACATAAACTGGTGATGCCAAAGATCCCCTACGCTACAGCTCAACACGTTTGATTAATAAAGCCATTAATGATATGACCAAAACCCTTCTCAATGAAAGCTTGGATAGTTGTAGCAAAGTGGGGTTGAATCCCTTCTGCACACTCAACCTGGCACCGGATGTAAGTCTGTCCGGTTTATATACTTCACTTCATTGTTCATATAACTTACAAATCTCCAACTTTTATTGTAATTTTTGCAGGCTGGAGCCGCCTTTTGGAAAAGGAAATATGATGAAAAGGCCGCCAAGAAAGCCAGGGCTAAAACAAAAGCCCTGAAGAAGAATAAAAAGAAATCCACTACTTCTGATATGTTGAACCTAGATGAAGATGATGAGTCGGAGGTAGGCCTTGATTCCCTTGGCTCTTTTTTCAACTATCTTATTGACACTGATTGCTATCAAGATGACGAGGAAACCAGCCAAGCGGGTGATGACGAGGTAAATAGTATTTCCTCCGACTCAGAGCCTTTGCCAAGACAGAAAATTCGACAAGTGATCCGGAATTAAGGTTTTCTCACCCTTTAGCTCAGTTGGATCCCAACTTTATTTTGAAGCAACGACAGCATGAGAAGCGGTGCTGAACTCGGACCAATGGAGGCGGAGAACTTTCCTCCGGTTTACCTAACACACCAGCCCCATGCAAATGCCGGAATGAGGTGCTTTGAAATTCCAACTCTATTTATCCCAAGGCAGGTCTTATTCGTCAAGCACTCAATCCTTCTGACTCAAATTATCAGGGGACCTCTCACTCTTCGTCTGGCGATTTATCTCAGACTCAGCTTCCGGCTTTCAAGACTGCCCCTGGGTACAAATTTTATCTTTGCCTTTTCACATTTCTATACTTATACTCACCATTTCTATCCTCTTGCAGTGGAATAGCAATGCCTAGCAAAAAGGCTAAAATAAACAAGCCAGTAGAAGACCCCAAGACTCATGAACCGGAAAAGCAAGCACCAATATCTGAAGCCTCCGTGCAACACCCAGAGGAACTTGTTGATGACCCGCCACCAGAGAATCCTGATGCCTATGTTGAACATACAGTTATTGATCCTTTGGGTGCTAAACCGCCAAGCCCAGTCAAGCCGTCAGAACCGAACACTGAAGTTCTGATCACTAGCACTAGTTTTCAAGAACCGGGGAATCCTGTTGCTCTAGCAAAACATTCTGCCAAGGAAGAATTGATCGAGAAACGCAAGGTCAAATTTGACATGGCCAATTATTCTCATCTGAGCATTAACGAAATCCTCTCCGGCTACCTCAGCCAGGTGCACAGCAGCCGCGATCTGGAGATTGACATGGTCAAACACATGCACCAGAAATATGAGGTATCAACTTCTGCCTTTTCTGTAAGATACATTCCTTCAGCCCCCAAGTCTACTGAATATGATAGAATTGAATATACTGTAGATTTTTAGATAGTCATAAATATGTGAAGATCAAACTAGTAGCCCCCAAGGGCCGGCTTAAACTATCAAGTTAAGCCGGGACTTCAATTAATAGTGATCAACTTTGCACCTGTAGCCCCCAAGGGCCGGTTTAATCAATATGAATAAACCGGGACCTATCATTTTCACTGAAAATCTCATCTGGTCACCCTTACAAACCGGGTTAACTTGAAAAAGATGAACCGGATTTTTCTGCCACTGCTTCATAAAAGAAATTTTCTGCACCCATTAGCCCCCAAGTGCCAAGTGCTATTGCTTGCAAAGGGCTTGGGACTTGTCACTATCACCGCTTCATAAAGAAACTTTCTGCACCCATTAGCCCCCAAGTGCCAAGTGCTATTGCTTGCAAAGGGCTTGGGACTTTTCTTTGTACAAGACTATATCATAACTGTGTATACTTGTTTCGATCTTCTACTTGCAGGAGGCGTCCAGTCAATTTCAATCTGAGTTGACCGATTTAAAAACCCGGCTTGAAGCACAAGAAGCTGAGACCCGGAAGGCTGACTCCAAGTTCAAGTTTAGCTTGGATGAAAACAGAAGCTTAAATCTGACTTTAATGCTGAGCAAGCCACCTGGGCTGAAGAGAAGGCTGCCCTGATACAAAGGGCTGAAAAAGTTGAGGCCTCTTTGGAGGATGTCACCACATAACTTACTGGCTTGAAGCATCATATCACACAGACGACCTCTACTATTTTTGGTAAGATCTTTAACATTGTAATGACTTTCCACACTCCATTCTGTAAACCGCCTGGTGACTTAATCATAATATGTTCTGCATGCCCCAGGAGCAGCAATCTTCGTAAAGAAGTGCTGATAAAACTCAAGGCGGTTTACACGCTAGTAGAGCAGCTATACACTGGTGCCCAGCGCACAATAGTTACCATCTCCCCAACCAATCAAGCACCGGCTCTTCTCAGCGATGTCTTAAGCAAACTTTCTGTCCTGCCTGCCAGAATTGAAGAAATCAAGCGGTCAGCCGCCAGAGCTGGTGCCATTACGGCTTTAAGCCGGGCAAGGCATGGCAGGCAGAATTAGACCCGACCGAGCTAGCTACTGGCTGCCCCAGCTTCAAGGAGGACGGGTCTCCCTTTGACAAGAAAGATTTTGCTGCTTGCGTGAAGGAGATATGTCCATTGGCGAGTCTTATTGCTGAAGAAACAGATCTGTCCAAGTATCAGGCGGCTTATACAGCGGAAAACCAAAAGATGCCCACGCCGGCTTACAAAATTGTGGATCTGATCCCTCCAATCTGTAAGCATACTTCCGCCCCTGAAATCGATCCATCTGAGCTTATCGATGACGAGGCTGAATTTCAAGCTTTGACTGGCATCAATTGGTCATCGCCTAACTTCCAGACGATGGAGGGAGAAGAAGAACCGGCGCGGGATGACCCGGAAGCCTCAAACCGCCAAGACCAGGAGAATTGATCCACTGGAGGGCTCATAATCTGCATTATCAGATATTGCCTGAAAAACATTTAATCATTTGGGCTCATGGAGCCATGTTATAGGCTAGTTAAAACACCGATCTGTCGTGCCATCATGCATGTTTTGTTTGCATAATACTGCCGATCTGTCCTTTGAAGATCTGCCACTTATGCTTATAATATCATCAATTATGCAGACCATGCTTATCATCTTTCCCTGCACATGAGCAGATAACAAGTGCCCTGGCGGTTTACCCCAGGGCGGGTCATAATACCCCTTATAAAAACCACTGATGACTAAATAGTCCATAACCAGGGCCGGTTTATCAAAACCTATAACAAAAATCATACCTGTGATATTTGTTCACACTGCAGGTTTATCATACATCGTGCAGTAAGGGTAACAGCACAAAGACAGAGCACAACGCCCTGTTCAATTTATGTATACCGCCGGCTGTCAACGCCACATACAGCAAGGGGTAGCATCCCAAAGCTGAGAGCACAGCACTCCAAGCACATAATCATCATACACTAGCGACTTAAAGTCCAAAACCAGGCCGGGTTGACAAAAATCCGGATAGATTCATATATGAACCATAAGGCATCATGGCCCTAATCAGTTTTCAACCATGTATCAACATGGCATAAAAAATCAACCTCAAAAAATGTTCAAATCAAAGAAAAAACAGAAAACAAGGCATTCACAGGCTGCCAAGCCTCCATGTCAAGCGTTATTCAAGGGCCACGCAGCCGCTGAGTTAAACCTTAATTCAAACCTCGTAAGTCGTACCTCACATGACCAATCGTTGTTTTAACTTTGACAAATTCAGGGTCTTTACAAGATTGATTGTCAAGAGTAAGGCGAGTCATTCCAGGATTACCTGGTCGGAGTGGCAGGCAAAACAAAGGCAGGATAGCCCGTATGTTTTGGTGAATACACCTGGCGTCCAAGCCTATTACAAGGATCAACAAAGCTTTGTTCATTAACAAGGATCCCCCAAGTAATATTTCAGTCCAGGCGTATAAGCCGGATCGGTGGGGTAATCATAGCTATGCTCAATGAGCGGTAATCCCCCAAGTATTCCGCAATCATGGCGTACAAGCCGGATCAAGAGGGTAATCATAGCTATGCTCAATAAGTAGGAAGCCCCCAAGTGATCGTATGAAGTGACAATAAAGACTCGTATTCTCAGAAATGAAACGACAGAGGCCCTAAATTATCAGGGATGACGGCTTTATTATATTCATCATAATATGTACATTGATAGAAGTATGTACATCACAAGAGCCGGTGGCTCAAGCGTAATAAGGCTGAAGATGAGCAATATTCCACGGCCGGCGGGTCTCCTCCTCCGACGTGCGTGAGTCCTTGTGGTCTCGAACATCGATAAGGTAGTATGACCCGTTGTTCAAATTTTTGCTGACCACAAAGGGCCCTTCCCAAGGTGGGGATAGCTTGTGCATATCAGTTTGATCCTGGATAAGCCAGAGCACAAAATCTCCTTCTTGAAAGGTCCTGGTTTTAACCCGGCGGCTATGATAACGACGCAGATATTGCTAATAAATTACCGAATGAGCTGCCGCATGGTCACACTCCTCATCCAATAAGTCAAGATCATCCTGGCGTGCCCTTTCATTATCTGCTTCAACATAAGCCGCCACACGGGGTGAGTCGTGACGGATGTCACTAGGGAGAACCGCCTCTGCTCCGTAAACCATGAAGAAAGGCGTGTAACCCGTAGATCTGTTGGGGGTTGTATTGATACTCCATAGCACTTAGGGTAATTCCTCCACCCAACAACCCGGTGTCCTCTGCAAAGGGACCATAAGCCGGGGCTTGATGCCTCTCAAAATTTCTTGATTGGCTCTTTTAGCTTGGCCATTGGACTGGAGGTGGGCCACTGATGATACATCAAGACGAATATGTTCTCGTTGACAGAACTCTTTCATAGCACCCTTGGATAGATTAGTGCCATTATCAGTTATAATGCTGTGGGGATAGCCAAAACGGAAAATCACCTTTTTGATGAACTGAACCATTGTCGCCGCGTCACACTTACTGACCGGCTCTGCCTCAACCCACTTTGTAAATTTGTCAACCGCCACCAGAAGGTGGGTCTTTTTATCATTGGACCTTTTGAAAGGTCCAACCATATCAAGCCCCCAGACTGCAAACGGCCAAGTAATTGGAATCATCCTCAATTCTTGAGCCGGCACATGAGCTCGTCTTGAAAATTTCTGACAACCATCACATTTACTGACCAAATCCTTTACATCAGCATGAGCCGTCAGCCAATAAAACCCATGATGAAAAGCCTTGGCCACGAGAGACTTAGAGCCGGCATGATGACCACAATCTCCTTCACGAATCTCTTGCAGAATTTCATGGCCCTCCTCAAGAGAGACACAACGTTGAAACACCCCTGTGACACTGCAACTGTGCAACTCTCCATTGACAATAGTCATTGACTTAGACCGCCGGGTTATCTGCCTGGCCAAAGTTTCATCTTCAGGTAATTCGCCCCGGGTCATATAAGCCAAATATGGAACTGTCCAATCAGGAATAGCATGAAGAGCCGCCACCAACTACGCCTCCGGGTCAGGAATAGCAAGATCTTCCTCCGTAGGCAATTTGACTGAAGGATTATGCAGAATATCAAGGAAAACATTTGGTGGCATCAGCTTACGCTGGGACCCCAACCATCTTAAAGCATCAGCCGCCTTGTTTTTCCTTCTATCAACATGTTCCACTTGATAATCTTTGAACTGACCAGCAATAGCATCGACCTCGCGGAGATAAGCCGCCATGAGTGGGTCCTTAGAATCCCAAGGGCCTGAAACTTGCTGAGCCACCAGATCTGAGTCACCGAAACACCTCACCCTGCTTAATTTCATCTCTTTAGCCATCCGAAGACCATGGAGCAAGGCCTCATACTCAGCTGCATTGTTAGTACAAGGGAACATCAACCTTAAAACATAAAAAAAAATTATCACCTCGTGGGGAAGTCAAAATAACTCCAGCCCTCGAGCCTTCGAACTTCCTGGATCCATCAAAGTGAATAGTCCAATATGTGCTATCTGGCTTCACCTCAGGCATCTGCAGCTCAGTCCAGTCATTGATAAAATCCACCAGTGCTTCAGACTTGATAGCTGTCCGTGGCATATACTTCAAACCATGGGGTCCGAGCTCAATGACCCATTTGGCTACCCGACCCGTGGCTTCTCTATTTTGAATAATGTCCCCCAAGGGAGCAGAACTTACCACAGTGATGGGATGACCAAGGAAATACTGCTTCAACTTACGACTAGCCATGAACACTCCATATACCAGTTTCTGCCAATGTGGATGCCTCTGCTTGGATTCAATGAGGACCTCACTGATATAATAAACCTACCGCTGAACCGGATACTCCTTGCCTGATTCCTTCCTTTCCACAACAATCGCCACGCTGACAGCTCGGCTATTAGCAGCCACATATAACAACAAGGGCTCCTTGTCAATAGGAGCAGCAAGGATGGGCGGCTCAGCTAACTGTTTCTTCAAGGCTTCAAACGCCTGATCAGCAGCATCACTCCAGATAAAGTGATCTGTTGTCTTCATCATTTGGTATAGAAGGATAGATTTTTCACCCAACCGGCTTATGAACCAGCTTAAGGCCGCAATACGACCCGCCAGACGCTGAACATCATTAATACACGCCGGTTTAGCCAAGGAAGTGATAGCCTTGATTTTCTTGGGGTTAGCTTCAATGCCCCGTTCAGAAACCAGAAAACCCAAGAGCTTGCCTGCTGGTACACCAAAGACACATTTTGCCGGGTTAAGCATCATCTTGTAGACCCGGAGATTGTCAAAGGTCTCTTTCAAATCATCTATCAAAGTCTCCTTCTTCCTTGATTTCACCACAATATCATCCACATAAGCATGAACATTGTGCCCAATCTAATCATGAAGACAATTTTGAACACACAGCTGGTAAGTCGCCTGGGCACTCTTGAGCCCGAAAGGCATAGACACATAGCAGAAGGCTCCAAAGGGAGTGATGAAGGTTGTCTTCTCCTGGTCCTTAACTGCCATCTTGATCTGATGATACCCTGAATAGGCATCCAAGAAACTCAAACGCTCACAACCCACCGTAGCATCAATAATCTGGTCAATACGAGGGAGAGCAAAAGGATCAGCCGGGCATGCTTTATTAAGGTCTGTGTAATCCACACACATGCGCCAAGTACCATTTTTCTTAAGTACCAGCACCGGGTTAGCCAACCATTCAGGATGAAAAACTTCAACAATAAACCTAGCTGCCAAAAGCCGGGCCACCTCTTCACCAATGACCTTACGCCTCTCTTCATTAAAGCGATGAAGGAATTGTTTAACCGGTTTAAACTTTGGATCAATAGTGAGAGTGTGCTCAGCGAGTTCCCTCGGTACACCTGGCATGTCTGAAGGCTTCCATGCAAAGATGTCCTGGTTCTCACGGATGAACTCGATGAGTGCGCTTTCCTATTTTGGATCCAAATTAGCACTGATACTGAACTGCTTGGATGAGTCGCCAGGAACAAAGTCAATCAACTTAGTGTCATCTGCCGACTTCAACTTCAACAAGGGGTCATGCTCTGTCGTTGGCTTCTTCAAAGTTGTCATATCCGCCGGGTCAACGTTATCTTTATAAAACTTCAACTCTTCTGTTGCACAAATAGACTCAGCATAAGCAGCATCACCTTCTTCACATTCCAAGGCTATCTTCCTATTTGCCGTGCATAGTGATGGTGCCCTTGTAACCCGGCATCTTGAGCTGCAGATAAACATAACAAGGCCTTTGCCATAAACTTGGCATAAGCTGGCTGCCCAAACAAGGCATGATAAGGGCTCTTAATCTTAACCACTTCAAAGGTCAATGTCTCCGCTCTGGAATCATGCTCATCACCAAAAGCCACTGAGGGAGTCCTGGACTAAGGAGTCCTCGGGCGTCAGGACTATAGTGCGTGGGCTGGACTGATGGGCTGTGAAGATACAAAACCGAAGACTCTCTCCTGTGTCCGGATAGGACTCTCCTTGGCGTGGAAGGCAAGCTTGGCATCCTAATATGAAGATTCCTTTCTCTGTAACCGACTTTGTACAACCCTAGTCCCCTCCTGTGTCTATATAAACTGGAGGGCTTAGTCCATAGAGGCCAGAATCATAATCACAATCATACAGGCTAGACTTCTAGGGTTTTAGCCATTATGATCTCGTGGTAGATCAACTCTTGTAATATTCATATTCATCAAGATCAATCAAGCAGGAAGTAGGGTATTACCTCCATAGAGAGGGCCCGAACCTGGGTAAACATCGTGTCCCCCGTCTCCTGTTACCATCGACCTTAGACGCACAGTTCGGGACCCCCTACCTGAGATCCGCCGGTTTTGACACCGACATTGGTGCTTTCATTGAGAGTTCCACTGTGACGTCGAAAAGAGGATTGATGGCTCGCCTTGTCGTCAAGGATAATATCACCTCCGGAGGAGCCTTGGCCCTAGGCCAAACCCTCCGGCTTGGTGGCTTTACCATGACCGCCTGTTCGGCCGTTAAGCCGACGATCACCTCTCGAGTCATCGAAAATCGCCTCCGGGTTGACTCCAAAAAACTCCAAACGTATGGATCCGAAGGAGTTGTCGTCTTTAAACGAACTCCTAGATCGCATCGCCGCTTTGGGGGTCACTACAGACTACGATCGGATTGGGCTTAAACCTGACCAGAGAGAAATCAAATCTCCACCGATCACCCATCAGATAGCGGTAGTAGAGGAGCAAAACAATAACTCTTCCTCCATATTGAGGACGAAATATGTTTAGATTTCCGAGCTCGAGGAGCTGGATACCTGTCCGCGGGACGACGTGCCCTGCCCTCCGAACTTAGAATCGGACGGCGGGCCTAATACATCAGCAGATATCCCGGAGCCCGAACCATTAAGTTCGGAAGATTTTCCAACTCCGGATCCCAAATTGGGTCAGGGATCAGATTTAAATCCACCCACCCACCCAGCTGTACGCGATCTTATGTACATACGACAGCGGTCTCGGGAAACGGTCCATCACTTTTGGGCCAGATTCCTCCTTGTCAAAGACAAGATTAAAGATTGCCGTGACAAAGACTCGATCTCAGTATTCTGCAACAATTGCACAGACGAAGGAATCCTCAATGCCATCAACCGTCGTCGCGTATTACACTTCAGTGACTTGGCAACCATAGTACAGAAGTACTGCGCAATGGAAAGCGCCCGGAAAACTCAGGCAGCTCGCTGGGAACCACCGGTTCTAGCTCAGCCCCTCGTCCGGGCAAAAAGGACGCACCCTCGTGGGGCGCCCGACCCAATAGTAAAGAAATCTAAGCCCATTACGGGGCGCGGAACAGTTCTGGAGGGATGGCTTGATAGGCCATGTAAAATACAAACAACACTGGATACCACACCAACCCATAGCCTTAGAGCATGTTGGATACTCCGGCAAGTGGCCAAGAGCGGCGAGGATCTCCTCACCAAAAATACCCCAGAACAACACCCCCTGGAAGACAACGACCTTAGAGTATTGAGGGTCTTCGAAACTTTTGCTTCAAAAAATCAGCGCAAAAGGGCACTCCGCGACCTCGCCGAAGTCTGCCAAGTCGCAACAATAAACCCCTGGAACGACACGGCCATAACTTTCAATGCCGGTGACGAACCAAAATTCAGGACAGTCCGGGCACCAGTCGCCTTCGTCGTCATCAAAACCAGGCACGTCGAGTCATTGATAGACGAGCTATGTCTCACATTCGACAACCTCCGTACATATGACATCAAGCTCAATCCGGAAAAGTGTGTTTTCGGCGTCCCCGCCGGAAAACTGCTGGGCTTCATCGTTTCCAATAGAGGAATTGAGGCAAATCCAGCCAAAATCCGAGCTTTGTCACAATTGGCTACGCCAACAGACCTTAAACAGGTCCAAAAACTCGCGGGATGCGTGGCAGCTTTAAGCCGCTTTATCTCCAAATTGGGAGAAAAAGCATTGCCACTCTATCGCCTTCTCCGATGCACCGACCACTTCGAGTGGACGGACGCGGCAACGGCCGGACTGGAGGAAATAAAGGCCCTTTTAGCGAGCAACCCAATCCTGGCCGCACCGAACGTCGGCGAATCCATGTTATTATACATATCAGCAACACACCAGGTGGTGAGCGCCGTGCTCGTCGTTGAGCGAGAGCAGGACGGACACAAATTCCCGCTCTAGAAACCGGTATACTATGTATCCACTGTCCTCACACCATGCAAATCCCGATACCCTCATTACCAAAAGATAGCATACGCGGTCTTCATGGCATCCCGGAAGCTGCGACACTACTTTCAAGAGTGCTCGATTACGGTGGCTTCCAAGGTACCGCTCAATGACATAATAAACAACCGCGATGCCACGGGCCGGATTGCTAAGTGGGCCATCGAGCTCCTTCCATTCGACATAGCATACAAACCGTGCTGCACCATTAAATCCCAAGTACTGGCTGACTTCGTCGCCGAATGGACCGAGGCCGAACTCCCTAAAGAGTACGGCACGTATTCCAACTGGGTTATGTACTTTGATGGTTCCAAAATGTTGGCGGGGTTAGGAGCGGGCGTTGTCTTAACGTCCCACACGGGAGACGTAGTTCAGTATGTACTCCAAATATTATACACAGACTCCAACAATGCAGCCGAATATGAGGCCTTATTGCATGGTCTTCGGATGGCTGTCTCCATGGGCATACAATGCCTGGAAGTGCGCGGGGACTCAAACCTCGCAATATCTCAAATAAATGGAGATTTCGATGCCAGAGACCCGAAAATGGCGGCTTACCGTAACGCCGTTCTCAAAATCTCGGTTCGGTTCGAGGGGCTCGAGTTTCATCATGTGGCTCGAGAAAGTAATCAAGCGGTGGACGTCCTTGCTCGCATTAGCGCCAAGCGCGACCCCGTCCCACCTAACATTTTTCTGGAAAGGCTTTTTAAGCTGTCCATGGTGTGGCAAGGGGAGAGCAGCAACACCAGTCCGGATCCGACTATAACCCCAGATGCCGAACACACCGATATCATCGGGGGCTCAGCCACCGAAATAACACCGTCGGCCCATCTCATCATGGCAGTCATTGCCCCATGGACCGAACCCTTCTTGGCCTACCTTAATAGGCGAGAACTCCCTGAGGATCAGAATGAGGCCCGCCGCGTTGTCTGACGCTCAAAAGCCTACAAGGTTCACGACGGAGAACTCTACAAGAAAAGCGCTACCGGAGTACTCCAAAGATGTATCTCCGAGGAAGAGGGGCGGCAGCTCTTGGCTGAAATTCATGCCGGTCTCGGTGGTCACCACGCCGCAGCTCGGGCCCTTGTAAGCAAGGCCTTCCGTACAGGTTTCTATTGGCCGACGGCCCGAGCAGATGCACAAGACCTTGTCCAACGTTGCGTCGGATGCCAGCTTTTCGCCAACCAAAGCCATATGCCACCCACTGCTCTACAAACAATCCCCATCATCTGGCCTTTTGCGGTCTGGGGGCTTGATATGGTTGGACCCCTTAAAGGAGGAAGCCATAAGAAAAAATATCTGCTGGTCATGGTGGATAAATTCACTAAGTGGATAGAGGCCAAACCAGTTAAAACGGCCGAAGCTGGACCAGTGTTAGACTTTATATCCGGCGTTGTACACCGTTATGGTGTCCCACATAGCATCATCACCGATAACGGCTCCAATTTCACAGCCGATGAGGTGAAAAACTGGTGCGCTAATCGGGGCATTAAGATCGATTACGCCTCCGTCTATCACCCGCAAACAAACGGTCAAGTCGAACGAGCCAATGATCTTATTATGAGCGGCATCAAGCCTAGACTAGTGCGGTCTTTGAAAGAATCAGACAAGCACTGGGTTGAGGAGCTCGACTCCGTACTCTGGGGCTGCGGACCACGCCCAATCGCACTACCGGATATACACCTTTCTTTATGGTGTACGGCGCAGAGGCTGTGTTACCCTGCAACATTATTCATGACTCACCTCGAGTGCGCATGTACGAAGAGAGAGAGGCCGAGCTTGATCGGTAGGACAGCTTAGATGCCCTGGAGGAGGAGCGCGACATTGCAAAAGCCTGTTCCGCATTTTATCAACAACAGGCTTGCAGGTATCAAAGGAGAGAAGTGCGGGCCAAGACTTATAATATTGGCGAACTTGTTCTACGCCTGCCGGAGAAGAAAAAGGACAAACTCAAGCCCAAGTGGGAGGGTCCCTTCATAATTGACGAAGTTCTCACTGGAGGAGCGTACCGCCTGCGTGATGCATCAGACAATCACCTAGAGCCGAACCCCTGGAACGCGGCCATACTCCAAAGATTCTATGCCTAGCGCCGAACTCTTTGTTCGTCTCCTTCTCCCTATTGTTTCCATTACTTTTTCCTCTCTTTTCGCTTTTTCCTTTTTAGCCTTAAAGCTCTTCGTGTGGCTAAACCGTGCACCTGTGACATACACATCCTCAAATATGTACGTCCATTATACCTGGGGGCTTCTTTGACAGAAGCTTATTATTGTTATTTTCCGAGCATCAAGCTCATCACATATGCGTTTTTCCTCATATGTACCTTTTCTTCGCCATTATATGAATCGATATGACTTAAGTTTTGGCCAAGCTGGGTTGCCTGGCTCCTGTGCTTATGCCCTACGTTCCCGTTAGTTCGGCTAGGGCATAAAGGGAGCACCTCTGCGATTGTTACTGCCGGGTCATCCGGATGTGTACCTCAGACTGGGTGAAGCCGAAAGCTAGCATTCTTAAGGGAATATTCGGTCGGCAAACTAAAGATGTTTTTACACTCATCAAAATATGAACCCCTAGATGTTGAATATACTGCGAATTTTTCAAATCATAGTTCGGACATGCACATTAACGCACGTACACCTAGGGAAAGGAATCCTTAACGGAACTATTCTCTCTGGAAGATGTTTATTACAATCACAATGTAATATAACATAGCTAGCCGGATACAACTTGTCTGTTCAAGCAACTATGACCCCTACGCCTGGTTTCCACACATACCCCGTTCTATTTTGCCGCTCAGGTATTCGGAAACACTCCGCACCTTCGGGTCCAGAGGTCGAAGCGAAAAGGTCTGCCATGACAATCGTTTTACAATCCGGCTAGGGACAAATATGTCAAGGAAAGTACATAGTCACTTGGACTCATAAATTTCCTCCTCTATACCGTCTAACAGGCTGTCTAATTTACAATCCTGTTGGGAATATTTGACGGCTACTTCTACTTGGTCATATACCAAATTCACAGGAATTTCTTTCCCATCTGACCCTAGAGGTCCGACCCGGGCCATATGATTTGGATCAAGCTTGGTATGCGTGTTTTGACCATGGCCCAGGCTTCTCGTGCACCTTCCCGGCAGGCCGATATCTTCCATAAGAGAAAGCGCCACCGCGCTCCCTTGAATAGCTGTATAAGCTCCTCCATCCTTCCTGGAGGAGAGGCGGATGGCCATAAAGCCTTGGCAACACTTCGCATCGCCTGCCGAGCTTGCTCGTGCATTTGCGACAGCTCTTGTAGCAGATCGCCCGAGATTCCGGACATCTCCTCTTCGGGACGGCCAGTCAGCATGCCTACAGATATAATTCTGTCAGTCCCTTTCATCTCCGAACTACACGGAGGTAAGTTTGACCACATACCAAAAATGCCGCCGCGCAGCCTCTTATTTTCCTTCACGGAATCAGCCAGCTGGGCCCGTACATCTTTCAGTTCTTCACCCAGCTGGGTATAGGAATCCTGCAGCTTGTTTTTCTCATCCCTAACTCGTGTCAGCACACGTTCGCCCGTGGAAAGTAGTCTTTTGGCTCCTTGTTCTTCCGCTTGGGCGGCTTTCAGTTGCTCCTTCAGTTGATCTGACGATCCTGCCATAAGATGAGCAACAGTGTTAGTATTGCTAGTATATAATTATGTTTTCTCGATGGAGGGGAACATTACCAGGTGATGCCTTCTTGGATTTCTCCAGTTCAGCGGTAGCAGCAGTTAGCTGGATCCGACACTTTTCTAGTTCCTGAGACAACAGGTTGTTCTTCTCCGTAAGTGCCCGGTTATACAATGATCCTTAAATCAGTTGTATCAACTGCTTCAAGTCTCAGGGGCTACTGGTATATAATTATCAGTTCTGTATAATAAACCTACCCGCATATCTTTCAAATGCTGGTCTGCGGCTCTGGTAAGCCCGTCTCGAGTACCTCGGATGTATGCATCCGCCGAGCTAAAGGCATCGAAGGCCTCTTTTGTAAAACTGGGGTCGCGAAGAACGGCTCTCCAGCGCCGATGACCCATGGCGCTCTCCACTTCCGAGTTGGTGATGGATACATCATCCGAATCCTCGGCCAAAGGACAATCCGGTGTCGCTCCCATATCAGCTCCCGTCTTTACGGCAGGGTCTGGAACCTGGCTGTTGGGAGTATGACCGGCCGGACCCCCGGACATAGTCCGACGAACGCTTTTCCTGATAAGGCACAAACGGAAAATGTCATAGTTGGATGTGACTGCCAAGGGGCATATTTACAAAACCATACCTCTTTGGTGAGGTTTCGGCCATGTTTTCGTTTGCTTTCCTCTTTGAAGGCTTGCCCGACGTGCGCGCCGCTCTCTTTGGAGTTGCCTCTAGTACAGCATGACGCGTCGAGCGCCTTCCCTTTGGAGCACGAGACAGTGCGGTGGGTGAGGCAGAATGAGGAAGCTCTTTCGGGGATGTCTCCTGGTTACTTACGTGGGAGGCAGGGAGAAGACCGGGGTAGTCGGTGGTGATGGCCACTTTCGTGTCGTCATAGCTCGCCTGGTAGAACACCCCATCCTTGAGCACCACGAATATGTCCGGATCCTCTTCGAATCCGGGGTCAAGGTCCCGGTTGTGGTCCTCTGGCTGTGGGGCGGGGTAGTGTAGCCCCTCGCTGATCTTTCGCCATTCCTATTACAAATGGACGGATTAACGTTCATTAAAATTGACTCAGGGAGTAGAATGAGTGGAGCAGCAGGGTTGGAACTCACCCAGCTAGGGGGATTGTACATGGAGAATCCATCTCTGCGCTTGATACGAATAAATTCCTCTTCCTCCCCTTTGAACAGCTCGGCCAATATTTTTGCCAAAGCGGCGGGGGTGTCCGGACCCTTCTGTCGGTGTCCTGGGAACGGGGGTCCCCAGACTTGCCTGCTGCTTGCGGCCCACGGCGTGGCTAAGTCAGCAGGCCGTACGGCCCATCTTCATCGACAAGGCATTCAAGACCCTCGCGAGGCGGACAACGCAAGACCTCCTCAGGAGCGGCCAAGCCAGGCAGGCTCACGAGGAGCGGAGATATCAAGGCGGGGCAAACCTCACGAGGCTCTCGTGACGTGAGCCATGACGATCGACACCAGGCGGGCGCCAGCGCGCGCATCGTCCTTGTTTCCTCTTTGGTGCTAAGGAAGCCAGTGCAGGCGAGGAGTACCGAGGCATCAGGCAAAGGTTGCTATATTGGTGCGACGAGACCAAGACCAGGAGGACGGCAAGACGGAGGTCATCGTGGAGCCCAAGACGGCGTCACCACCAGAGCCTTTCGCAGGCGAAGACCACTTTTGTCAGGATAGCTTGTACTAGCTATCCCCCTTCAAACTTGCCCGCCGTTGTTGGCTCCCTTCCCTCTCATTATTTGGGAAGAGGACCAGGGCCTCTATAAATAGGTCTAGCCACCACGGTAGAACGGACAACGAGAACCCAAACAGATCAAAGGCCAACACTAGCACAAGAACACCTCAACCTCAGGAGGATGTTCTTCCCCTTGTACTGTTCATCATCAGCCCAAGAGGCAATCCACCACCACCACACTGGAGTAGGGTATTACACCACAACGGTGGCCCGAACCAGTATAAACCCCGTGTCTTTCTGTGTTGTGAGTTCGTCGAGTTCGTCCGCGAGATCTTAGCGAGCTAGGGCGTAGATCGGTAGGAGGGAAAGACTTCACGCGCACCCCAGTGTTTGAACCTTAAGGGTTTGCCGGAACCCCACATCCGACATTTGGCGCGCCAGGTAGGGGTGCGCCGGAGCTTCTTCTCCGCCGACCAGCTCGCCGACGCTCCACAGCCACGATGTCCGGCGACTCAAGGGCCGGCTCCGACCGTTGGGCAGCCTGGCCAGCCCGGGCAGCGCCGCCTGCCCATGAAGACCTCGACCCCGCACTTCAGGCGGCGCGAGCGCCGCCAAACTCCGCCGGGCATGGGCAGCGCGGCCAGGCGTCGTCCACCCTCACCCCGCGGCAAGTACGGGCCGCTGCAAGAGCAGCGAGCCATGCCGCAGCAACGGCGCCGCACTCACGGCGGGAGCAAGCAAACATGCGGGTAGTGCTCACCGTGGCAAGGGAGCTGCTGTGATGCAGGCTGATGGAAAGCGGCCGGGATGCACTGCTAGAGCGTGTGTTTTTTTTACTATATACTGCAAGGCAACAGCCTCACAGTCCTTTATTAATAACTAAAAGAAAGCAGTATAGTTACAATTATACAAATTTACAGAAAAAAGAGAGAAAAGATACTTACAAGCAAAGAGGCTAAGAAAGGTTAGCTATCCAAGACAATAAACTATCTTTATATTTACACCTAATCCTATGAGACAGAAGAGAAATGTCATGGATAAAGTTCCTTCTCCAAGCTCTAAAAGAAGGTTGCTCATTTCTGAAGATCTTCACAATCCTTTGTGTCCAAACATTCCAAGTAGCAGTGAAGACAACCTCAGTGAAGAAAGGATGACCGAAATCCCTCCTAACTGATTGAGCCATCTCATATGTGGTTTGGTTCGGTTGAACGGACCAAGAAATCCCAAGATAGTTCCAAACCCTTTGGCTAAAATTGCAAGCAAAGAAAAGATGGGCCCGATCCTCATGTTGTGCAAGGTTGCATAGCACACATGTGTCATCCTGGATGATCCAATGACGACGTTGCATCATATCCCTAGTGTTCAAATGATCCATTAATAGAAGC
The DNA here is from genome assembly GCF_002575655.3 of Aegilops tauschii subsp. strangulata. Classification (NCBI taxonomy): domain Eukaryota; kingdom Viridiplantae; phylum Streptophyta; class Magnoliopsida; order Poales; family Poaceae; genus Aegilops; species Aegilops tauschii. The sequence continues at coordinate 87,989,360 of NC_053041.3, read as the reverse complement.
CAGCCAAACACTTTGAACTTGAGTGTGCATGCACACTTCCAAATCCATTTAAAGATGGGGTCAACCACTAGGTGTGAGAAGCAAGAGTCATAGTATATCTTTGACATAAAAACACCAGACTTCGAAGGCCACTTCCAAATGTCTTTGCTCTCACCATCCAGATTGATCAAAGGCAGCAGGGCCTAGAGTTGTGTTAATTCTGAGTAGGCCTCCTGTGACAGAGGAAAATGGAAATGATCCAAGACATCAGGCCGCTCCATAAACTCCTTGGCAGTGATTGCATCATCAACTACAAATGAATGTAGCCTCGGGAAATAGTCGTGTAAAAGAACAGCACGATTTCCCAGCTGCCAACGGTCAAGCCAAAAAAGCACCGTGTCGCCTACATGAACTTGTGGAACAGCAAGCTTGCAGAAATTAGGGTATAAACGCATGACATCACGCCACCAAAAGGAGCCACAGTTCTGGGTGCTTTGAGGTGGTGACGATGCATAATAAGTGTCCCAAATTAATGATACCCAAGGCACATCCACTTTATTATAGAACTTGAAGAGATGCTTTAGTAACAAAGCCTCATTTTGAATCCCAAGTTAAGAACACCCAAACCGCCGAATTTCTTAGGGCGACAGACTAAATCCCAAGCCGCCAATGATTGACGCGGGTTATCTGTGTTGCCCCTCCACAGACATTGCCTCATGATTCGCTCTAACTGCTGCAAAATGCCCTTGGGAAGAGATAAGGTACACAAGAAGTATATTGGTATGGAGCACAACACTGACTGTAGAAGTTGCAGTCGGCTTCCTTGATTTAGCAGGCATGAGGAAGCAGATAAGCGTCGCTCAACACGATCAACCAGAGGCAGCAGATCATAGATTGTAGGCCTAGAAGTTCCCATTGGCAAGCCTAAATACGTGAATGGCATTGACCCAACATCACATCCGAGCAAAGAAGCCACCCTAGCACCTTCCGCGTCAGTCATGTTTATTGGAATGAGTGAGGACTTACTAAAGTTTACACGTAGTCCTGTTGACGCCGCAAATGTGTCAAGCATCTCCTTGAAAGCAATAAGTTGATCATCGATCGTAGGCAGAACAATTAAAGTGCCGTCGGCATATTGTACAATCGGGTAGTCGCTGGAGTTGGTTGGGATTGGCAGTGAGAGGATATTCCTGGAGCACATCTCGTTGACTACAGATTGCAATAAGTCAACCGCAATCACAAAGAACAACGGTGAGAGAGGATCCCCCTGACGCACGCCCGTTCTGCAAACAAAGTGATTGCCAGGCACGCCGTTGAGAAGCACAGAAGAAGATCCCGTAGACAATATGCTATTGATCCATCCAGTCCACCGGGAGTCAAAACCCTTGCTTTGAAATTTTTTAAGAATAAGTTCATGCTCAATTGTGTCGAAGGCCTTCGTGAAATCCAGCTTAAGAAGGACGATGGGTCGCTTCGAAGCTTTGCATTGGTGTATATACTCAAAACACCAGGCCAGGCAATCTTGAATAGAACGACACCGAAGAAAACCATATTGATTGCGGTGGATGCATCTTAGTATCACTTTCTGAAGGCGGTTAGCAAGCAGTGTTGCCGAGCTACTGGATGCGGCGGCATCGGGAGCACCACCTTTCTGCTACCGACTTTCTCCGCAGGCCACTTCAGGGCCACACGGCGGGCCTCACCACAACCGCGCGCCATCAGCTACGCCCGGGGGCTCCATCAACATCAGCACGACCAGCGGCGTAGGGGGCTCCGCAGCCCCTATGCCGCCCGCGACAAGCGTGGGCGCAAGCGCGCCCCCATGGTCCTAGCCAGGTTCCACGCTACCACCCTCAGGAAGCCACCCTGGGCCGAGCAACATGGGGCGTGGGGCACTACGGCGAGGTGTTCGGGGTGACGGCCCCGGAGGCCTACATGCCCCGCATGATGGACCAAGAGTACGCACCGGAGGACGACCATGGCTCGTTCGTTGGAGAAGATTGGGGAGAGGGGGCGCTAGGAGCCAAGGCTTTCCAAGAACCGACGGAGAACCACGACGATCGCGCCGGCAACGGCAACTACAGGGTACCGCTAATCTCTCAGGAACAGGCTTACACTAACCATGGGCTGCAGATGAATCAAGTTGCAGCGTCGATCGACGACCCTGGCACGGCAGCACCCCTCCCAACAAGGGAAACGTGCCGGGGGCCGCCAGGAGGGAGCCAGGAGCAAGGCCACTCCCCGCGTCGCGCGACGCCAGGCGACACCCGGAGGTAGGCCCTCTGTCGGGGAGGCCTCGACGACCCTTCCCCCAGCAGAGGACCTGTGGTCGCCGAGGGCACCGTTGGCATCCTCTTTCCCTCTTTTGTGTCGTCCCGGTGACCGGTCGGCTCAAAGGAGGTCAAGGGTGGCGCAAGGCGGGGCCCTCGTCTGGCGATATGAAGCAAGGCCGGTACCTGTGAAGAAGGCTCGGTGCCTGTGAAGCTCGCCGCCCGTGACACTCTCACGTAATAATGAGTTGGGGCTGTACACGCCCCAAAGTCTCAGGGGTGCTGGCCTCAGGCCCTGGGGCTCCCTCCCACGCCTAGTGGCAGCACTTAGCTCCGCGTTGGTGAGAAGACTTGAAGACCAGAAGACTAGACTAGGTGCCGGACGCGGCCTTTTGCTTTGGATCTCTCTTTCTGTAGCTTTGCTTTCTGAATATGGATTTAAGTTGAAGCCGAATTTTTATCGATGCGCACGGGGGGAGCCTTTTATCGTTTGAGCAATTTCTTGCCTTCTGGATCTCGTTTTGTCTGGGACTCATGTCCATCGCCTTCCCCTCACGAGCTCCTCGCAAGCAGGACAGCGCGAAGCACGCGCACGCCGAGCGCGCGCTAGCACTGCAACTGGTGCTCACCTCTTGCGAGGCCACTTCTGATGGGGCAACAAGCTCCGCGGGATTCTCAGAAGCTCGACGCCCTGTGACCCAGCTCCAAGCTGGCGCTGACTAAGGTAAACCATGACAGAAAACTCGCACCTGGATTCACGAGCCCGCGAGGACACAAACTCACACCACATAGGAAAGTAAAACTGCAGTTTGCTTACATGAGGGGCTCCCCCTCTCAAAATGCTCTTACAAGTTTTCCAAGGGCCACGCCCGAGTTTTGTGTGCAGGATGAAACGACAGGAGAACATGGGATCGGCTAGAAATGTCGCTCGCTGCATCACCCGCGGATGCGTCACTCGCGTCGTCATCGTCTTCGTCAGCATCGTCGCCACCATCGGCGACGCCCCCGTCGCCGTCGTCAACCACATCGCCTTCGTCTGTGGCGACCAGCACCGCGTCATCCTCCGAGGTGAATGCCCTGACCAACGCGTCCACATTGTCCTCAACCCAACGCGCCAGGTCGCCCCGGACAGCCGTGGGTACGGGGGCGATGGCGGCGGCAAAATCAAAGTTGGGGTCGGCATTCAGGAGGTGGCTGAAGGCACGGGAGAAAGCGCGCTCAAGCAGGCCACAACCCCTTTCCTCCACAAGCTGGCGAGCTCTGGCAGATCGAGCCTCCAGGTGCGTCACCACCTCGGTGAAGAAGGTCAGGTGGCTGGCATAATCATTCGAGTGAGGGGACGGCGCCTCCAGGTCGCAAATATGGCCCAAGGCGATATTGGCCCTCTTCCGGAGATCCAGAATCATAGGGGCATGCTCGCGCTCCAGTGTTCGTCGTTGGAGCACTTCCTCCGTGCTTTGCCGTACAACGGCCTCAGCGTCATCGACCCGCCTCCAAAGGGAACGCAGCTCGGCACGGGCGGAGGCCAAGTCCACCTGCGCCGTAACCAAGGCGGCGGCTGTGGCCTCCGCGCGCCTCTCAGCCTCATCCAACCTAGGCCTGAGGGCAGCGGCCCTGCCCGCATCCTCCGTACCCGCGAGCTTCAGCTTCAGGTCATACCTGCCCTCCAGGTCTGCGCGAACCTTGGCCACCCGGTGATTGACCTCCTCCTCGACTCTGGCCTCGCGAGCCCCGACGGCATCTTCTGCTTGAGCAACTTGACGCTCCCTCGTCTCCAGTTGCTTGAGCTCGAGGCTGCGCTCCACGGCTTCCAGAGCCAGCGCCTTGTCACGCTTCCGGACCTCCTCTTCCTCCCCGGGCGTCCCCCTCAGCGATGCAAGAGTGGCCCTGTGCGCCTCCACCCGCTGCTCAAGGGACGCGCTCCAGGCCTGGAGCTCCCACGCGCGCTTCTCCGCAGCCTCGCGACGACGGCCAGCCTCGCGAGCCTCTTCCAAGGCTCGCGAGCGGGCTTCATGGGCGATCTTGAGGGACGCCTCGGCCTTCGCATTCTCAAGGTCGCGCTGATAGCGGCCGAGGTTGATGGCCACCTTCAGCTTGCGCCGCTCCTCCGCCAGTCGGAGACCTTCAGCCTCAAGGCGCGAGTCGACACCAACGTGCTCTTCACCCAGTTGACTCATCGCGCCCATCGCCTCCTGGAAGAGCTCATGACGAACTACGCTCCGCCCGCGCTCAAGCTCAAACGCTCGGCCCACCTCGTCCTCCACCTCTGGGGCAGCGGGCGGGGCGCTGAGTGGCACGCCACCCCCCGGCAGGGGGCTGGGGGCTGACGCCGCACCCGACGTCAGCCAGACCTCGCGAGAAGCCCGAGCCGATCGGGGCATGCTGCATGAATAGGAGCCGAAGATCGAAGCCAACCAGCTGTTGTCCATAAGCAAGGGAGGGGTCTTGGGCACGCCCGCCAGGCTCCACGCTGGACCTTGGGGGAGGAATGGCCAAGCCGCAGGCTCAGCGCGCCATGAAGACGGAGATGCTCCCCCAACCAACCCTGCTCTAGGGGCGGTAAGCAGACCAGGAATGCTCAAGGCCGATGGAGGAGTTGAGGAAGGAGGAGGCCGTTTCTCAGGAGGCGCAGCCGCCTCGATGGAAGGAGCCCTGAAGAACTGACGTCGGGAGATGGAAAATAGCACACAAGGAGCCACAGCGATAAGATACTTACACGTCAACGGCGATGTACTTCCTCCGCTATCCGAAGATGTTGTTGCCGCTCGGGGATCCTTTCCTCTTGTGGAGCTCCGAGAAATCGACGCAGAGTCGGCCGTATCGCTGGACGTGGCGGCCTGCACGGGGCGAAGAGCTTGGAGAGACAATTTTAGGAGTGCCCGGATGCGGCAAACAGCCGGGCACCGCCTCACCACCAATTCCTGAGGCTTCCGGGGCCTTAGCCTCGGGAGCCGCATGCCGCATCTCCTCAGCGACCGGCGTTTCAAGAAGGGGGTCGCAAGCTCCCGAGGATGACGCCCCAGGATCACCACTCAGCATGTGCTCCATAGCACTTGGGCCACCAGCCTCCGTCGGAGCTCGCCCTCCTGCACCCCCACTTGGGGTGAGCTCGGCACCGGCGGCAAGGAAGGGAACCACGATGACGGGGTTCTCGCGGGGCCCCACCAGATCGATCGGCCGCAGCCCCCATTCGTCAAAGGAAGGCATGCTCGCTGCAAACTCATCCTTGTTCTTGCAACGATACAACAGGCAATTCTTCCCAGGCATTTCAGCCGGCAAAGGGACACCCGTCAAGACCTTGAGCACTGTCTGCCGCGTCCCGAGAGGGAGCCCAGACTCCTGGAACCTCATGTGGTCCTGACTGTTGAGCAAAGCCCACATTGGGCGAGAGTGGCGCCGGAGCGGAGCAACCCGGTGCTTGACGAACTCCTTCACCACCATAGGCGCGGTCACGACGCGGTCCTTCAGCAGCCTCAGCCTGAGCAAGGCGAGGGCTCGAGAGCCTCTGGTGGCCCCAGCCGGAGTTTGGAATAGCGGGCCCCGCCGGAACTTGGAGCAGAGGGCTGAGCACGCCGGCATCAATAAACACCCACCGCATACGAAACTCGCTCGTGGATGAAGAGAGCTCGAAGTCAATCCCCGCGCCCGCGGTCGCGGCCACGGCCTGGAAGCTCACACACCCTGAGCTCTGTCGGGGACCAGTCAGATGCAATGAGAAGAAATGGCAAAGCAGGGCCACGGAAGGAGCGATGCCCACCATGGCCTCGCACAAGAAGGCGAAGACGGCAAGAAGGGTCACAGATTGAGGGTTGAGATGAAGCATGTGGATCTGGTAATTCTCGAGCACCGCGTTGAAGAAGGCGGAGAAGGGAGGAATCGAGCTAGCCCAAAGGGCATCAATGAAGATCGGGACCTCAGTGGCTACCCGATCCATGCGAGTAAGGGACGCGGGCCAAGCCACCGTCTCTCCCCACTCGTTGAAGCTGGAGGCAAGCATGGGGCGCACCTTGTCCATGGCCTCGTCGTTGAGCACCCGAGGCCGGCCGAGCGCCGGCTCAAAAGATGGAGGCGCAGTTGGCAACGACAGGGGTTTCTTCCCCTTTTCAGCTTGTTTCGGCGCCATGGCGATGAAGCAAGCGGAGCGTAAGCCGGATTGGCAGGGCAGAGCAGGGCCTCGAGGAAGCAGGGAGATTGGAAGAAACAGGCGTGGGCGAAGGAGGAATAACTATGTACACCGCGGGGGGCGCATAGCTAGGCGGATTCAGAGGCAGCGTAGGGAAGCGGGGACGCCCACATCCAATCAACCGCCACGCGTCAACCTAGGCCGCATGCTTTTGGGGCCCGCGGTGCTCCGTACTTGGCCCTTGGCTTCGCCGCGAAGCCAAGCCCGAGCGCACCTTGGGCCCGGGGGCTACTGTCGGCGTCCTGGGAATGGGGGACCCCGGACTTGCCTGCCTGCGGCCCACGGCGTGGCTAAGTCAGCAGGCCGTACAACCCATCTTCATCGACAAGGCATTCAAGACCCTCGTGAGGGGCCAAGCCTCGCGAGGCGGACGACGCAAGACCTCCTCAGGAGCGGCCAAGCTAGGCAGGCTCAGGAGGAGCGGAGATATCAAGGCGGGGCAAACCTCACGAGGCTCTCGTGACGTGAGCCATGACGATCGACACCAGGCGGGCGCCAGCGCGCGCATCGTCCTTGTTTCCTCTTTGGTGCTAAGGAAGCTAGTGCAGGCGAGGAGTACCGAGGCATCAGGAAAAGGTTGCTATATTGGTGCAACGAGACCAATACCAGGAGGACGGCAAGACGGAGGTCATCGTGGAGCCCAAGACGGCGTCACCACCAGAGCCTTTCGCAGGCGAAGACCACTTTTGTCAGGATAGCTTGTACTAGCTGTCCCCCTTCAAACTTGCCCGCCGTTGTTGGCTCCCTTCTCGCTCATTATTTGGGAAGAGGACTAGGGCCTCTATAAATAGTTTTAGCCACCATAGTAGAACGGACAACGAGAACCCAAACAGATCAAAGGCCAACACTAGCACAAGAACACCTCAACCTCAGGAGGCTGTTCTTCCCCTTGTACTGTTCATCATCATCCCAAGAGGCAATCCACCACCACCACACTGGAGTAGGGTATTACACCACAACGGTGGCCCGAACCAGTATAAACCCCGTGTCTTTCTGTGTTGCGAGTTCGTCGAGTTCGTCCGCGAGATCTTAGCGAGATAGGGCATAGATCGGTAGGAGGGAAAGACTTCGCGCGCACCCCAATGTTCGAACCTTAAGGGTTTGCCGGAACCCCACATCTGACACCTTCCGACCGCAGTGGGAGGCGTCATCTTCCCCATTATAGTGCAACATGGGGAGCCCTCTGTATTGGAGTGGTTGGACCCCTCGCACTATGGAAGTTGCCATTACCTCGACTATTGATAATCCGGACTGGGCAAGCGTCTTTATCTTGCTCATCAGTTGACGGACTTCCGCGCTATCTTCCTCCTCGAGGCTCCGAGGGCGCCAGCTGTGGCGTTTCTTCAACGGAACACTTGCGAATTCGGGAAGACCCATTTGGACTGGGTCAGGAAGGGCGATGTCCTCAATATAGAACCATTCGGAAGGCCACTCTTTGCTTGCCTTCTTTGGTGTGCCGGACAGGTATCCGGTCCCGGCGACGCGCCATACCTCGGCTCCGCCCACTTCAAATATTGATCCCTCTTGGTTACGAGGGACGAGGCAGAATAGCTTCCTCCACAATTCAAAGTGGGCCTCACAACCCAGGAATAGCTCACAAAGAGTGACGTAACCCGCGATGTGCAGAATGGAGGCAGGAGTGAAATTGTGAAGTTGAAGACCATAATACTCCAGAAGTCCTCGGAGGAACGGATGAATTGGAAAACCGACGCCTCTTAGCAGGTAGGGAACGAAGCACACTTGTTCCCCCCTGGATAGATTGGGGAAATTCTCAACCTGAGCCCCACCGTTGAAGGAAGTCAATCCTGCTCGAACGGGGACTAGATCCGCGGGGGGAAGAAATCCCTGTGTTTGCAGCTTCACTAGTTGACCGTGGGATATGGAACATCTCTCCCAATCGCCTTTTTCAAGGCCGTGGGGACGGGAGGAAGAACTGGGAGTGCTAGCCATGTTGGAGCGGTCTCTCCAAGCAAGCTCGGAGGATTTTCCGCGTGGTGTGAAGCGGATCTGAGATCCAATCCCTTTAAATAGACGCTTTTCTTACATGGCCGGGGTGTTATATGCAAAACATACCCTGACCTCTCGTATTCGCTCGACACATGGAAGCTGAAGCAATGGATGCACAGAAGCCGATGTGTATGACACTAAATGAAAGGCCGAATACAGCTCTTTGGAGTCATCGGAGGAGGAACCCGCCTTGCGATGCCGAAGACAATCTGCGCGCCGGACACATCGTCATTGAAAGCCTGGTTTGGGGGCTACTGAGGGAGTCCTGGACTAAGGGGTCCTCGGGCGTCCGGACTACAGTACGTGGGCCGGACTGATGGGCTGTGAAGATACAAAACCGAAGACTCTCTCCCGTGTCTGGATAGGACTCTCCTTGGCGTCCTAATATGAAGATTCCTTTCTCTGTAACCGACTTTGTACAACCCTAGTCCCCTCCGGTGTCTATATAAACCAGAGGGCTTAGTCCATAGAGGCCAGAATCATAATCACAATCATACAGGCTAGACTTCTAGGGTTTTAGCCATTACGATCTCGTGGTAGATCAACTCTTGTAATACTCATATTCATCAAGATCAATCAAGCAGGAAGTAGGGTATTACCTCCATAGAGAGGGCCCGAACTTGGGTAAACATCGTGTCCCCCATCTCCTGTTACCATCGACCTTAGACGCACAGTTCGGGACCCCCTACCCGAGATCCGCCGGTTTTGACACCGACAGCCACCTCCAAAGCTATCTTGCCCACGGGATACGCCGACTTACCAGGCACCACTCCATGAAAGACAGTATTACATGGCTTAAGATCCTTATCAGTCAAGCCCATACGACGGAAAGTATCATAGTAAAGGATATTGATGTTGCTGCCTCCATCCATGAGTACTTTAGTGAACTTGTACCCTCCATCCTGAGGTGCAACCACCAAAGCCAACTGACCTGGATTGTCAACCCGGGGCGGGTGATCCTCATGGCTCCAAAGAATAGGATGTTCAGACCATCGCAAGAAACGGGGAACCGCCGGCTCAACTACATTCACCGCCCTTTTATGAATCTTCTGATCTCGTTTGCATAAACTCGTGGTGAACACATAATATTGTCCACTATTCAACTGCTTCGGGTTACTCTGATAACCAGATTGCTGCTGTTGATTCCCTTGACCAGACTATTGATTGAAACCACCTTGATTGCCTTTGCCCTGGAAACCAGAACTTGAGCCGGCTCCACCAAAGCCAGGCCCGTGAGAGCCGGATCCTGAACCGCCATTCGGGCCATGATTGTTATGGAAAAAATTGGAATTTCTGTACTCCCTCATGATGAAGCAATCCTTCCATAGATGATTGGCTGGCTTCTCGTGCGTATCGTGCTTTGGGCAAGGCTGATTCATCATTGCCTCCATGTTGAACTTTGGCCCACCAAGCTGGGGCGGCTTTCCCTTCTGACGCTAATTATTGTTCTGTGTATTGGTGTTGGCCACAAAGTCTAAACCGCCCTCGGCCTTGCGTTTACCATTGCCACTGTGACCCGTCGTGTTATGCTGCTGTCCCTTCGCATTGCCACCCTTCTTCCCCTTACCGGCCTTCTCCTCATAAGAGTCGGGGTCTTTAGTACTATTAGAGTCGGCATATTTGACAAGAGCCGCCATGACCTCCCCCATGTCATTGCAATGGTGTTTAAGCCGCCCCAGTTTCTGCTTAAGGGGAAGGAAACGACAATTCTTTTCCAACATCAGGACTGCTGAACCGGCATTAATACTGTCCGATGAATGTATAACAACTGAGGTCCGGCGCACCCAATTGGTTGTCGACTCGCCCTCGCCTTGGACACAAGAGTCTAAATCTAGGATTGACATGGGCTGCTTGCATGTGTCTTTAAATTTTCGGATGAAACATGATTTCAACTCCGCCCATGATCTAATGGAGTTAGCGGGTAGCCCTTTCAACCAAGTACGAGTCAGTCCATCCAGCATCATGGTGAAATACTTAGCACATGCAGCATCACTAACATCCAACATCTCCATAGCCATCTCATAGCTCTCGATCCAAGCCTCCGGGGGTTGATCCGCTGTGTAATTATGCACCTTTCAAGGGCCCTTGAAATCCTTAGGCAAACGCTCGTTGCGTAGAGCCAGCACTAAACATGGCACACCCAGGGTTCTAGAGGTCACTCCTGCCTCCACAGACACTGACGGATTAACCAGGGATTGCTGTTGAGCCGCTAGCTGAGCCGCCAGCTACGCCTCCCGACGCGCCCTGCCCTGATCAACCAAAGTCTAGGCATCGTTACCACCGCGCGCCGGATCATGCCTACGAGGTTGGTTACGGTGTTTCTCACTGCTTGAAACTGCTGGCGAATCAATGTGCCTGCTATAACTCCGACTCGGTCAAGGGGTTGAGTGAGTCCGCTCGTGACTATAAGAATAAGCCGCCTGTTGGGCCACAACTGTCTGAAGAAGCTCTCTGGCCCTCCGTGTTTCTATTGCCGTCGGAGACTCGCCTTCAACTGGGAGAGCCGCCAATCGTGTCGCTGCAGCAATCATGTTCTCCAAAGGATTAGAATAATGACCCGGCGGCGTCGGAACATGCCGAGGCAGAGCCATATCCAATTGAGGCAGATCCGCAGCATGCGACTGAACCGGCGCTCCAGTCATGAACGCCTCAACCGCCCGGTTCACCACAGGCAGGTCACTGGTCCCTGCCCCAGGCGTGTTGAAGAGGTTTCTCGCATCATAAACCGGAGGTAAATGACACTGGTGTCTCCTTCTCATGATAGCATTCAAAGCGTTTTGATCCAAGGTAAGCCGGAAAGACTCTGCCTGAATCCGTTGTGCCTGAGCGTCCAAAGCAGCTCGCTCCGTAACCATCCTAGCATTTTCAGCCGCCAGCTCCTCCTTGGCTTGAGCTATCTCATCTCGTAGCTTCACCACATCAACCTTATGTTGTTCCTGAGTGTCCGGGGTCACCTCCACCCCCATCAAAGTCGCCAAACCCTCCAACAACTCTGTCAGAACTTGAGTCGGCGGGCGTGCAGAGCCGCTAGCACCAGCCATTGCCGCAGCCGTTGAGCCGGAGGTCATAGCCGCGGCATTCATTTATCCGAGCGCTGGCTGTGTACCGGCCATGAAGATCGCAACCCTGTTCGGCGGCTCATAGGGGTTCGGAATACTGTCTCCATTGGAATAGCCCCCAAGCCGACCATCTTGCAGTTGATACATTGAATTGGTCTCACCGGTTGACGATTCACCATCAGAGTAGATGGCCGCCTCACCACCAGACACCGGTCCTTCCTCAAATTCCGCCCCATGGATGAAACCAACAAAGGTGTGCTTCACGGCGGGTTGAATCTTGGTGGGTCGTGCACGCTGAACCGTCTCGATGATGTCGGTGCAGGTGTCCGGCTCAGGGCCTGATTCGCCGATCTTGCCGATGAAAACGTGGATTCCACCAAAGGGGACCCGGTACCCGTACTCAATTGAGCCGACCTCGGGGCCCCAGCCAGCGTCGTCGTTGTAGAGCTTGCCGCGATGACTCTTGGTCATCCGGCCCACAGCGTGTCCCGTGATCCCTGCGAAGTTGCCCTTCAAGAACTCGAAACCACCGTGCACTGGCCCCACGGTGAGCGCCAACTATCATGGACTTAACACGGCAGATGTCCTAGCGTAAGGACTTAGTCATGGAGCCATCGCAACTAGGTTAGCTTAAAGGGGTTAAACAGGATAAAGGACACAGAGAGTTTATACTTGTTCGGCCCCTCGCGGTGGAGGTAAAGGTTTACTCCAGTTTGGGACTATATTGCTTGGATTTCGATTACCAGGGAGCGAATACACTTGACCTAGTTCTCGATCTCTGATTTCTTGAGTTAACCCACCGCCGGGTCACCCCTTTATATACATAGGTTGATGCCCGGTGGCTTACAGAGTCCAGATCGGCTCATACACATCGTGTCCAGCTCGGTGACGAACTAAGCTTGCCTTACAATACAAGTTATTCATGTGGCGGTTCATCCCCTTGGGCCTCAAGTCGCCTCTGGGTCTTGGGTCGTCAATGGGCTTGCTATGACCCGCCATCTTCATTGATAAGTCGCCGATGGCATGACCCGGCCCCTTCTGGGCGGTTCATACTCAGTAGTTATATCCCCAACACATAGGTTCTATCATGTATGCAATGTGGTGTACCAGACATGCTGTGTGCCTTGCTATAAGTTTAGCAGGGAGGTACCAAAGTAATCCAGGAGGGGAACACTGGACAGCGGTCAAGAACATCCTGAAATACCTGAAAAGAACTAAGGATATGCTTCTCGTTTATGGAGGTGATAAAGAGCTTGTCGTAAATGGTTACATCGATGCAAGCTTTGACACTGATCCGAATGACTCTAAGTCACAAACCGGATACGTATTTATATTGAATGGTGGAGCTATCAGTTGGTGCAGTTCCAAGCAGAGCGTCATGGCGGGATCTACGTGTGAAGCGGAATACATAGCTGCTTCAGAAGCAGCAAATGAAGGAGTCTGGATGAAGGAGTTCATATCCGATCTGGGTGTAATACCTAGTGCATCGCGTCCAATGAAAATCTTTTGTGACAATACTAGAGCAATTGCCTTGGCGAAGGAATCCAAATTTCACAAGAGAATCAAACACATCAAGAGACGCTTCAATTCCGTCCGTGATCAAGTCTAGAAGGGAGACATAGAGATTTGCAAAATACGTACGGATCTGAATGTTGCAGACCCGTTGACTAAGCCTCTTCCATGAGCAAAACATGATCAGCACCAAGACTCCATGGGTGTTAGAATCATTACTATGTAATCTAGATTATTGACTCTAGTGCAAGTGGGAGACTGAAGGAAATACGTCCTAGAGGCAATAATAAAGTTATTATTTATTTCCTTATATCATGATAAATGTTTATTATTCATGCTAGAATCGTACTAACCAGAAACTTAGTACATGTGTGAATACATAGACAATACTGAGTGTCCCTAGTATGCCTCTACTTGACTAGCTCGTTAATCAAAGATGGTTAAGTTTCCTGACCATAGACATGTGTTGTCATTTGATGAACGGGATCACATCATTACATAATGATGTGATGGACAAGACCCAACCGTTAGCTTAGCATAATGATCGTTAAGTTTTATTGCTATTGCTTTCTTCATGACTTATACATATTCCTCTGACTATGAGATTATGCAACTCCCGAATACCGGAGGAACACCTTGTGTGCTATCAAACGTCACAACGTAACTGGGTGATTATAAAGATGCTCTACAGGTGTCTCCGAAGGTGTTTGTTGGGTTGGCATAGATCGAGATTAGGATTTGTCACTCCAAGTATCGGAGAGGTATCTCTGGGCCCTCTCGGTAATGCACATCACAATAAGCCTTGCAAGCAATGTGACTAATGAATTAGTTGCGAGATGATTACGGAACGAGTAAAGAGACTTTTCGGTAACAAGATTGAACTAGGTATGAGGATACCGACGATCGAATCCCGGGCAAGTAACATACCGATGACAAAGGGAATGACGTATGTTATCATGCGGTTTGACCGATAAAGATCTTCGTAGAATATGTAGGAACCAATATCAGCATCTAGGTTCCACTATTGGTTAATGACTGGAGATGTGTCTTGGTCATGTGTACATAGTTCTCGAACCCGTATGGTCCGCACGCTTAACGTTCGATGACGATTTGTATTATGAGTTGTGTGTTTTGGTGACCGAAGTTTGTTCGGAGTCCCGGATGGGATCACGGACATGACGAGGAGTCTCGAAATGGTAGAGAGGTAAAGATTGATATATTGGACGGTTATGTACGGACACCTGAATGGTTCTGAAGAGGTTCGGGGATTTTTTGGAGTACCGGGAGGTTACTGGAACGCCCCGGGAAAGTTAATGGGCCTCATGGGCCATAGTGGAGAGAGGGAGGCATGCCATAAGAGGTGGCGCCCCCCCCCATGGCAAGTCCGAATTGGACAAGGGGTGGGGGCGCGGCCCCCTTTCCTTCCCCTCTCCCCCTATTTCCCCTTCGCCCCTCTCCGTTGGAAGGAAGGGGGAGCCGACTAGGACTAGGAGTCCTAGTGGGACTCCCCCCACTTGGCGCGCCCCCTAGGGCCGGCCACTTCCTCCTCCCCTCCTTTATATACGGGGGCGGAGGGCACCCCAAAGGCACATCAATTGTTCTCTTAGCCATGTGCGGTGCCAACCTCCACAGTTTACTCCTTTGGTCATAGCGTCGTAGTGCTTAGGTGAAGCCCTGCGCGGATCACATCACCATCACCGTCACCATGCTATCATGCTGCCTGAACTCTCCCTCGAACCTCTGCTGGATCAAGAGTTCGCAGGACGTCATCGAGCTGAACGTGTGCTGAACTCGGAGGTGTCGTACGTTTGGTACTAGATCAGTTGGATCGGGACGACGTTTGACTACATCAACCGCGTTAACCTAACGCTTCCGCTTTTGGTCTAGGAGGGTACGTGGACACAATCTCCCCCTCTCATTGCTATATATCTCCTAGATAGATCTTGTGTGAGCATAGGAATTTTTTTGAAATTGCATGCTACGTTCCCCAACAGTGGCATCTGAGCCAGGTCTATGCGAAGATGATATGCACGAGTAGAACACCAAGATTTGTGGGCGATAATAGTCATACTGCTTACCACCAACGTCTTACTT
Source organism: Aegilops tauschii subsp. strangulata (assembly GCF_002575655.3). Lineage (NCBI taxonomy): Eukaryota > Viridiplantae > Streptophyta > Magnoliopsida > Poales > Poaceae > Aegilops > Aegilops tauschii. The sequence continues at coordinate 87,974,256 of NC_053041.3, read as the reverse complement.
TGATTCGGCGGTATTGTTGGATGAAGCGGCCCGGACCAACATTACATGACCACGTTCATGAGACCGGTTCTACCGACGTGCTTTGCACACAGGTGGCTGGCGGGTGTCTGTTTCTCCAACTTTAGTTGAATCGAGTTTGACTACGACCGGTCCTTGTTGAAGGTTAAAACAACACACTTGATGAAAAATCGTTGTGGTTTTGATGCATAGGGTAAGAACGGTTCTTGCTAGAAGCCCGTAGCAGCCATGTAAAACTTGCAACAACAAAGTAGAGGACGTCTAACTTCTTTTTGCAGGGCATGTTGTGATGTGATGTGGTCAAGGCATGATGTGATATACGTTATTGTATGAGATGATCATGTTTTGTAGAAGTTATCGGCAACTGGCAGGAGCCTTATGGTTGTCTCTTTATTGTATGAAATGCAATCGCCATGTAATTTCTTTACTTTATCACTATGCGGTAGCGATAATCGTAGAAGCAATAGTTGGCGAGACGACAATGATGCTACGATGGAGATCAAGGTGTCAAGCCGGTGACAATCGAGATCATAACGGTGCTTTGGAGATGGAGATCAAAGGCACAAGATGATGATGGCCATATCATGTCACATATTTTGATTGCATGTGATGTTTATCTTTTACGCATCTTATTTTGCTTAGTACGGCGGTAGCATTATAAGATGATCCCTCACTAAATTTCAAGGTGTAAGTGTTCTCCCTGAGTATGCACCGTTGCTACAGTTCGTCGTGTCGAGACACCACGTGATGATCGGGTGTGATAAGCTCTACGTTCACATACAACGGGTGCAAGACAGTTTTGCACATGCAGAATACTCGGGTTAAACTTGATGAGCCTAGCATATGCAGATATGGCCTCGGAACACTGAGACCGAAAGGTCGAATGTGGATCATATAGTAGATATGATCAACATAGAGATGTTCACCATTGAAAACTACTCCATCTCACGTGATTATCGGACATGCTTTAGTTGATATGGATCACGTGATGTCTATCTAAGTGGGAGTTCTTAAGTAATATGATTAATTGAACTTTAATTTATCATGAACTTAGTACGTGATAGTTTTTTGCATATCTATGTTGTTGTAGATCAATGGCCCGTGCTATCGTTCCATTGAATTTTAATGCGTTCCTAGAGAAAGCTAAGTTGAAAGATGATGGTAGCAACTACACGGACTGGGTCCGTAACTTGAGGATTATCCTCATTGCTGCACAGAAGAATTACGTCCTGGAAGCACCTCTAGGTGCAAGGCCCGCTGCAGGAGCAACTCCGGACGCTATGAACGTCTGGCATACTAAAGCTGATGACTACTCGATAGTTCAGTGTGCCATGCTTTATGGCTTAGAATTGGGACTTCAAAGATGTTTTGAACGTCATGGAGCATATGAGATGTTCCAGGAGTTCAAGTTAATATTTCAAGCAAATGCCCGAGTTGAGAGATATGAAGTCTCCAACAAGTTCTATAGCTGCAAGATGGAGGAGAACAGTTCTGTCAGTGAACACATACTCAGAATGTCTGGGGTATCATAACCACTTGACTCAGCTAGGAGTTAATCTTCCTGATGTAGTGTCATTGACAGAGTTCTTCAATCACTGCCACCAAGCTATAAAGGCTTCGTGATGAACTATAATATGCAAGGGATAGAAAAGACAATTCCCGAGCTCTTCGCGATGCTAAAGGCTGCGGAGGCAGAAATCAAGAAGGAGCATCAAGTGTTGATGGTTAACAAGACCACTAGTTTCAAGAAAAAGGGCAAAGGGAAGAAGGGGAACTTCAAGAAGAATAGCAAGCAAGTTGCTACTCCCGGGAAGAAGCCCAAGTTTGGACCTAAGTCTGAAACGAAGTGCTTCTACTTTAAAGGGACTGGTCACTGGAAGCGGAACTGTCCCAAGTATTTGGCGGATAAGAAGGATGGCAAAGTGAAAGGTATATTTGATATACATGTTATTGATGTGTACCTTACTAATGCTCGTAGTAGCGCTTGGGTATTTGATACTGGTTCTGTTGCTCATATTTGCAACTCAAAATAGGAGCTACGGATTAAACGAAGATTGGCTAAGGATGAGGTGACGATGCAGGTCGGAAATGGTTCCAAGGTCGCTGTGATCGCCGTCGGCACGCTGCCTCTACATCTACCTTCGGGATTAGTTTTAGACCTAAATAATTGTTATTTGGTGCCAGCGTTGAGCATGAACATTGTATCTGGATCTTGTTTGATGTGAGACGGTTATTCATTTAAATCAGAGAATAATGGTTGTTCTATTTATATGAGTAATATCTTTTATAGTCATGCACCCTTGATGAATGGTCTATTTTTGTTGAATCTCGATCGTAGTGATACACATATTCATAATATTGAAGCCCAAAGATGCAAAGTTAATAACGATAGTGCAACTTATTTGTGGCACTGCCGTTTAGGTCATATTGGTATAAAGCGCATGAAGAAACTCGATGCTGATGGTCTTTTGGAATCACTTGATTATGAATCACTTGATGCTTGCGAACCATGCCTCATGGGCAAGATGACTAAGACTCCGTTCTCCGGAACAATGGAGAGAGCAACTGGCTTATTGGAAATAATGCATACTGATGTATGCAATCCAATGAGTGTTGAGGCTCGCGGCGGGTATAGTTATTTTCTGACCTTCACAGATGATTTGAGCAGATATGGGTATATCTACTTAGTGAAACACAAGTCTTAAATATTTGAAAAGTTCAAAGAATTTCAGAGTGAAGTGGAAAATCATCTTAACAAGAAAATAAAGTTTCTACGATCTGATCGTGGAGGTGAATATTTGAGTTATGAGTTTGGTCTTCATTTGAAACAATGTGGAATAGTTTCGCAACTCACGCCACCTGGAACACCACAGCGTAATGGTGTGTCCGAACGTCGTAATCGTACTTTATTAGATCTGATGCGATTTATGATGTCTCTTACCGATTTACCGCTACCGTTTTGGGGTTATGCTTTAGAGACGGCTGCATTCACGTTAAATAGGGCACCATCTAAATCCATTGAGACGACACCATATGAACTATGGTTTGGCAAGAAACCTAAGCTGTCGTTTCTTAAAGTTTGGGGCTGCGATGCTTATGTGAAAAAGCTTCAACCTGATAAGCTCGAACCCAAATCGAAGAAATGTGTCTTCATAGGATACCCAAAGAAAACTATTGGGTACACCTTCTATCACAGATCCAAAGGCAAGACATTTGTTACTAAGAATGGATGCTTTCTAGAGAAGGAGTTTCTCTCGGAAGAAGTGGGTGGGAGGAAAGTATAACTTGATGAGGTAATTGTACCTTCTCCCGAATTGGAAAGTAGTTCATCACAGAAATCAGTTCCAGTGATGCCTACATCAATTAGTGAGGAAGTTAATGATGATGATCATAAAACTTCAGATCAAGTTACTACCGAACCTCGTAGGTCAACCAGAGTACGTTCCGCACCAGAGTGGTACGGTAGTCCTGTTCTGGAGGTCATGTTACTAGACCATGACGAACCTACAAACTATGAGGAAGCGATGATGAGCCCAGATTCCATAAAATGGCTTGAGGCCATGAAATCTGAGATGGGATCCATGTATGAGAACAAAGTGTGGATGGTTGACTTGCTCGATGATCGGCAAGCCATAGAGAATAAATGGATCTTCAAGAAGAAGAATGACGCTGACGGTAATGTTACTGTCTACAAAGCTCGACTTGTTGTGAAAGGTTTACGACAAGTTCAAGGAGTTGACTACGATGAGACCTTCTCACCCGTAGCAATTGCCGCATTTTATGATTATGAAATTTGGCAAATGGATGTCAAAAACTGCATTCCTTAATGGATTTCTGAAAGAAGAGTTGTATATGATGCAACCAGAAGGTTTTGTCGATCTTAAAGGTGCTAATAAAGTGTGTAAGCTCCAGCGATCCATTTTTGGACTGGTGCAAGCATCTCGGAGTTGGAATATACGCTTTGATAGTGTGATCAAAGCATATGGTTTTATACAGACTTTTGGAGAAGCCTGTATTTACAAGAAAGTGAGTGGGAGCTCTGTAGCATTTCTAATATTATATGTGGATGATAGATTGCTCATTAGAAATGACACAAAATTTCTGGATAGCATAAAAGGATACTTGAATAAGAATTTTTCAATGAAAGACCTCGGTGAAGCTGCCTATACATTGGGCATCAAGATCTATAGAGATAGATCAAGACGCTTAATTGGACTTTCACAAAGCACATACATTGATAAAGTTTTGAAGAAGTTCAAAATGGATCAGTCAAATAAAGGGTTCTTGCCTGTATTACAAGGTGTGAAGTTGAGTCAGACTCAATGCCCGACCACTTCAGAAGATAGAGAGAAAATGAAAGTCATTCCCTATGCATCAACCATAGGTTCTATCATGTATGCAATGTTGTGTACCAGACCTGATGTGTGCCTTGCTATAAGTTTAGAAGGGAAACCAAAGTAATCCAGGAGTTGATCACTGGACAACGGTCAAGAACATCCTGAAATACCTGAAAGGACTAAGGATATGTTTCTCGTTTATGGAGGTGATAAAGAGCTTGTCATAAATGGTTACGTCGATACAAGCTTTGGCACTGATCCGGATGACTCTAAGTCGCAAACCGGGTACGTATTTATATTGAATGGTGGAGCTGTCAGTTGGTGCAGTTCCAAGCAGAGCGTCATGGCGAGATCTACGTGTGAAGCGGAATACATAGCCGCTTCTGAAGCAGCAAATGAAGGAGTCTGGATGAAGGAGTTCATATCCGATCTAGGTGTAATACCTAGTGCATCGGGTCCAATGAAAATCTTTTGTGACAATACTGGAACAATTGCCCTGGCGAAGGAATCCAGATTTCACAAGAGAACCAAACACATCAAGAGACGCTTCAATTCCATCCGCGATCAAGTCAAGGAGGGAGACATAGAGATTTGCAAAATACATACAGATCTGAATGTTGCAGACCCGTTAACTAAGCCTCTTCCACAAGCAAAACATGATCAACACCAAGACTCCATGGGTGTTAGAATCATTACTATGTAATCTAGATTATTGACTCTAGTGCAAGTGGGAGACTGAAGAAAATATGCCCTAGAGGCAATAATACAGTTATTATTTATTTCCTTATATCATGATAAATGTTTTTTATTCATGCTAGAATTGTATTAACCGGAAACTTAGTACATGTGTGAATACATAGACAATACTGAGTGTCCCTAGTATGCCTCTACTTGACTAGCTCGTTAATCAAAGATGGTTAAGTTTCCTGACCATAGACATGTGTTGTCATTTGATGAACGGGGTCACATCATTAGAGAATGATGTGATGGACAAGACCCATCCTTTAGCTTAGCATAATGATCGTTAAGTTTTATTGCTATTGCTTTCTTCATGACTTATACATATTCCTCTGACTATGAGATTATGCAACTCCCGTATACCGGAGGAACACCTTGTGTGCTATCAAATGTCACAATGTAACTGGGTGATTATAAAGATGCTCTACAGGTGTCTCCGAAGGTGTTTGTTGGGTTGGCAAAGATCGAGATTAGGATTTGTCACTCCGAGTATCGGAGAGGTACTCTGGGCCCTCTTGGTGATGCACATCACTATAAGCCTTGCAAGCAATGTGACTAATGAGTTAGTTGCGGGATGATGCATTACGGAACGAGTAAAGAGACTTTCAGGTAACGAGATTGAACTAGGTATGAGGATACCGACGATCGAATCTCGGGCAAGTAACATACCAATGACAAAGGGAATGACGTTTGTTATCATGCGGTTTGACCGATAAAGATCTTCGTAGAATATGTAGGAACCAATATGAGCATCCAGGTTCCGATATTGGTTATTGACCGGAGATGTGTCTCGGTCATGTCTACATTGTTCTCGAACCCGTAGGGTCCGCACGCTTAACGTTCGATGACGATTTGTATTATGAGTTGTGTGTTTTGGTGACCGAAGTTTGTTTGGAGTCTCGGATGATATCACGGACATGACGAGGAGTCTCGAAATGGTCGAGAGGTAAAGATTGATATATTGTAAGGTTATGTACCGACACCGAAATGGTTCCGAAGAGGTTCGGGGGCTTTTCGGAGTACCGGGAGGTTACCAGAACCCCCCGGGAAAGTTTAATGGGCCTCATGGGCCATAGTGGAGAGAGGAAGGCAGGCCGCAAGAGGTGCCCCCCCATGGCAAGTCCGAATTGGACAAGGGGTGGGGGGCGCGGCCCCCCTTTCCTTCTCCCTCTCCCCCTCTTTCCCCTTTCCCCCTCTCCGTTGGAAGGAAGGGGGACCCGACTAGGACTAGGAGTCCTAGTGGGACTCCCCCCACTTGGCGCGCCCCCTAGGGCCGGCCACCTCCTCCTCCCCTTCTTTATATACGGGGGCGGGGGGCACCCCAAAGGCACATCAATTGTTCTCTTAGCCATGTGCGGTGCCCCCTCCACAGTTTACTCCTTAGGTCATAGCGTCGTAGTGCGTAGGCGAAGCCCTGCGCGGATCACATTACCATCACCGTCACCACACCATCGTGCTGACAGAACTCTCCCTCGACCCTCTGCTGGATCAAGAGTTCGAGGGACGTCATCGAGCTGAACGTGTGTTGAACTCGGAGGTGCCGTACGTTCGGTACTAGATCGGTTGGATCGTGAAGACGTTCGACTACATCAACCACGTTAACCTAACGCTTCCGCTTTCGGTCTACGAGGGTACGTGGACACACTCTCCCCCTCTCGTTGCTATACATCTCCTAGATAGATCTTGCGTGAGCGTAGATCTTTTTTGAAATTGCATGCTACGTTCCCCAACATTTCCTTCCCACCAGAAAATGAGAGGAACCCTAGATCTAGGCGCTTTGTTTGCCGCCCAGAAGTGGGAGAGGTTGGACTCGCCATCGAGAATGGGAGCGAAGGGGCGATATCGAGGTTCTGTAGCGGGTGGCTCACGGCGGATATCCGCGCCACCCACGTGTCGCCCATTCGCCAGTGTCCCATCGTGCACCACAGTCGATCATGCATCAAGGAGCCCAATCACACAAACGTGGGGGAGGCACACATGTGCATGTCTCCCTCATATGTGTTGGTGTCATCCAAGGAGGTGCGGGCGGAGGTGGATTGCCGACTGGCGAGCATGATATACGTGACATCATCCTCTTTTTCAATCGCCTCTCATATATAAGTTCGCTTTGCGCATATAATCTGAAGAGCCCCCCTAAGATTGGTCACCCCTGGACTCTACAAGATCGCCACCAGAAAGTAGAGAATGGAGATGAAGGAGCCCCAGAAGGAGAAGTGGATCCGTTCGGTCCCCCGCCTGACGTCCCAACCCCAACTACAGGAGTTCATTGCTCTCACATAGGGTATCTCCCAGGTTGCGCTGACCCTGGACCATGATGATTCCATCTCTTGGCGGTGGCCCCCCAATGGTACCTACTTCACTGCTTCGGCCTACTCGGCCGAATTCTATGGAACCTTCCCCAGGTTCTCTCCAGTCACACGTGGAATCCAAGTGCAAGTTCTTCAGCTGGCTCATGCTCCATGGAAAGATCCTCACGGCGGACATGCTGGCCGTTCGCGGCGAGCCGCATGACCCTCGAGCCTTGGAGACGACAATTCACTTGTGCCAGGACTGCCCGTTTGCCATTTTTGTTTGGTTCCACGTCCAGGCCTGGATTGGGGAGGCCCTTGGGGCCACACCCATGCTGCCCCCTCCCATGGGGATGACTGGTGGGACTTGCTCACCGCCACTTTGTCCAAAGACAACAGAAGAAGGCTTAGCGACCGCTTCCTCTACACCATCTGGAACATCTGGAAGGAGCGCAACCGACGTATCTTCAATGAAACTCGCCTCACTCACCTCGAGGTCATTGCTCTCGCCTTTGATGACACCAAGCAGAGGACCCTGCCTTTTGGTCGGGCACAGGTGGCAGCCAGTATTTGGTTGATTCGAGCTAACTTGCGGGATGGTTAGGGGTTTTTGTTAGGTTTCCCACCAGAAAGACATGTTATCTATGTACATAAACATTATTTTCTTCGTCTAATATGAAAGGCAGTGCTCTTGCCGGTTCCCCGAAAAAGAAAATCCCTGCTCAGTTTAAGTGAGTTGAAACCATGCAATTTATTCTTTTGAATCTTCGCTGGAATCGATCGCCGCTTCATATATAATGCCTGTTAGTCTACTCAACCTAAGTTTGCTCTGTGTTTGTATGCCAATCCCTACAAATCAATTGCTTTTTTTTACGGAAAGGCCTTCATGGCTAGCTTTGTTAATTATCAAATAATGCTTACATGGCCTACAAATCAATTGCTTAACTGAACTTATTTTCTCAAAACATTAACAGGTGTAAAAGATTAGCCGAGGTGCCCTCCGTTTTCGCGCTAATGCGAAATGATTTTCGCGCGAAAAACCGGCGCGCGACTTTTTGGCGGTAAGGCGAAACGATCTTGGCGCGATTCATCCGAAACATCTTGGCGCTAAAAGGCGAATGAAAAGGAAATCCCTTCCTCACAAGAGAGAGCGGTTGCGGAGTTCCAAATTCCAATCTCTCGAGGAAGAAATGGAGCCATGGGAGTAGAGCGAGGGAGGGAGCGTCAAGAGGCCGACGGTCCCGCCTGTGGCCGCACTCGGCGCCGAACTCCTGGGGAAGGTACTACGCCGCCTCCCCGACATGGCGTCGCTCGCCAGCGCCGCCTGCGTCTGCAAGCGCTGGGGCCGCGTGGCCTCCGACCCCGCCGTCTTCCGCCGCTTCGGCTCCCTCCGCAGGCCCCCGCTCGTCGGCGTCCTCGTCACCGACCGTGGCCGCGAGAAGTTTCCCCTTTACTACCATGATACCTGCTTCATCAAGGCGCCCTCTCGCAACAACCCCGAGCTGGCCTCCGCCGCGGCGAACGGCGACTTCTACTTCATGCACCACCCCGACGTCGACGACGACGACGAGTGGCGCCTCCGTGGCTGCGACGGCGGCTTCCTCCTCTTCTCCCTCGGCCGCTACAGCACGGACCTCGCCGTGTACGACCCTCTCGACCGGACCGCCGTCTTCTTCAAGCCGCCCCACGACTTCCGCCCGTTCCGCTACGCCATCGTCGCCGACGAGGCCGACGCCTCGTTCCAGGTCATCGCCATACAGCCCGACCCCTGGGGCGACGATGCCTCGGTCGTCTTCTCCTCCCGCACCCGCAGCTGGGTGGAGAACGGCTCGGTGCGCTACAGATTTGCCTGGCCCTACACCGACGGCATTGCCGCCGGGCGGTTTGCCTACTGGCGGTCCAACACCAAGAAGGATTGTTATTGTGAACCGAAGGAGGAGATATTGGTGGTTGACACGAAGACCATGGTGTGGTCGTACATGACCGCGCCGGCGCCGGTCGGCGAATCGTACTGCGTGGCGCACATGCCGGAGCACGGCGGGCTGTGCATCGTGTCCAGCAAAGAGCAACGCGTGCTGCTCTGGGTCAGTGACGCCAATGGTGGATGGGTGGTCAAGAAGGAGGTCTCGCTGCTGAATCACTTTCCCTACTTGAAGAAGCTTCGTCGTGACCAGTGGATGAAGAGGGTGCGCATCCTGGCGATGAGGGCCGGCTATGTTTACATGGAGTTCTGGTCCATAAGGAAGACCGACTCCTATCTTCTTGTGCTCAACCTCAACACCGTCAAGCTGGAAATTTTTCTGAACAATGGGCTCAACAATGAGGATAGGCCTTACAGAGGCCCTGCTTTTCCGTTCTTTTTGCGGATGGCACCTCTGCCTGCCGCAGATGATGACAAGAAGCTTCAAGATGCTTGATGCATGGAGTAGGTAATCTCCTATTTGTTAGATTTATTTCTCTTGTTTCTACTTCAGGATGCCTGATTGCATTTAGCATGTAATCTACTACTACCCCTGTTTTTAAATATAAGATATTTTGGCGGTTTAAATTGAACTGCCAAAACGTCTTATATTTAGGAACAAAGGATGTATTTGTTAGATTTACTTATCTAGTTTCTACTTTGGTCGATCTAGATATTTAACTACCTGTGCAAATTGCTCACCAAGCCACTTGGATAATGATGTTCTCTCTTCTGAAAATTGCATAGAGTTTCTCTGTTCTGAAAATTGCAGAGTTTATCTGTTCTGAAAATTGCAGAGTTTCATGAATTTGTTAGTATTATAAATAGTTGTACAATGCATGTTTTGTTACTAGGCACTCCAGCTTCCTTGGTGCCTACCAGTTTCCTAGATTATTTTCCTAGAACTCACAATATTCTAAAATCTGTTGCTTTATTTATGACTTGTTCACTTCAATGAATGTGCCCCTATTTTCCAGATTTTTGTTTGGAAATCACCACCATGTAGACGTAGAAGTTGATTTGTTTTCAGAAGCTGTTGATTTAATTATTAGGCTACTGATATACTGATCAAAAGTTTAAGAAGGGACTACTCAGTTGTTTATTAGTACTACATGATTTGCTTTTCTCAGATGTTACAAACATATCATGAGAGTTAAGTGATTACGTCTTGAAATGGCACCATCATTTCAGATAGCTGATTTTTTTTTTCTTGTTGCTATTTCTTTTGTCATTTGAGACTTCACTTATAGTCTGTAGTTAGCAGCTGAATTCTTTAAGGATACATCAAGGCTTGGAATTGGATAATTTGCACCCTTGTGTATGCTTCACTATATTTCTTCAGTTATCTTAGTAAAAATGGCACACTTAAGTTACATCATTGTTCTTTACCGAACAATTTTGTAGAATGCTCAGGTATTAGATTACTTTGGAATGCATGAATCATGATCAAATCGTCAAGCATGCTTCCCAATTTCTGTGTATGTAGTAGTGAAGAAAAATGATGTGTTTCTCTATCAAGTGACTTTAAGGTCATCAATGCATATTAGTTTCTACATTTTCATGCATAGCCATAAAAAAATCACCATATGTGCTCTGAAGGTAATAAATCAAGAGCTTTGAATTTCAGGTCAAGTTGGTAGAAGTAACTTAATTTGGAGCGTGAGGTGTCATCCACTCATCCTTTTGAAAGGGAATTGCAGCAGTTGTTTGGTACGGAGTACATCTTTTCCGATTGACATGGGAATGGAAGCGTGTAGCTATTTTGCAAGCCATATATGGTCTATTTTGTGGAAATAGCTTCAATGTAATCTGAATTTAGTCCCTTTCCGGTTATGAGACCTGTTTGATGTTAGTTAAATGAAACTTCAACTAAGATGGTTTAATTTAATTTTGGTTTTGTGCTTGTGTTTCATGTTAATTAGACCAGCATGGCATCATAATTCAGTTGGGGAGTAGAGCTCTACATTTTTTATACTAGTCTACTGTTTTTTATAGAAATGCTAATATGACATAAACCTGTAGAATTGCTAGGTATGCATTATGGCTTTCGACCGCATGTCCCGTGGTAATTGTTATAAGAAATCTAGAAGTTATCCATGATGTGTACATAGTTTAATCCCAGATTGCCAGTGAAGGGAGAGCTACTTTACTCTCCTTTACAGCACGAGGAAAGAGAGTAGAACGTGCACACTCGCTCATGACGCACGCGTGGTGGTGTGTGTGAATTGATTTTGATTTTGAACTAGTTGAGAGCTGGACATACAAGGGTTGAATGCCCGAGCTTCTGACTAACTGCTATGACTACTTTATCTTCAGTGGACGACTATGTCGTCTCCACTGACCACTGCCATGGCTTCCAATGCTGCACACCAGACCTTTTTGCGAACTCTATGTGTTGTTCATCTCCTTGTTGGCATGCACATTTGATTCATGTGTGCACATGTTTTGATGTTCCTAGTTCGTGGTTTGTGATTTGTCTTGTCAGCGCGTTCCTTTGTTGGGTTGCTGTCACGGATCTCACCGACATTGTCATCGCCTTGGGCGCTGCAGCCATTGATGCGAATCCCTTCCAGCGAACTATCGAATGCCAGTAGATACGTAGCAAATGTGTAGCATATTCAGGTTTCTGTCGATATAGTTTGTCTTGTGGTTCTTGTAGTTTTTGCTGTAGTGGCCTTTTGAGTAGTTGTTCTGATTCTAGGATTAAGGTGACCTGGCCTCTCAAACTTCTGCGGACCTGCCCAGACCACGCGTGTCTGTTTTGAGTTTTGACCTGAGTATTTGACAAAAAACTACCACATTAAGGGTTGCCGTCCCACAGAACTGCCACATTTAAAAAAGTGATTGATAACTACCAAAAATTTCTAATTTTGTGACTAAAGACTATCACTTTGAAAAATGGCTAGTTTGGACGATTTAAACACATTTATGACATGCGAGACCCACCTGTCAGGGCTGACGTGGCGGCAAAGTCAACTCCGTTTTTTTACCGTTAAGCTGACCGTTATGACAGGTGGGGCCCACACGTCGGTCCCTTCAAAAAAATAAAAACAAACAGGTCCCTATAACTTTTAAAAAAACAATCAAATCCTTGCAAGTTTTATAAAAACGCAATCAGGCCATTTTTAGTTTTTTAGAAAAAGCAATCAGGTCCCTGCCGACGAGCTCGTCGCTGGAGCCGGCTGGCATTGGTCTGGCGAGCTCGAGGGCGTGCCAGCTCCTGTGTGCAGAGTGGCCGAGCTCCAAGTGCTGCATAGCCCCGTTCTGGAGGTGTTGCACGCGACACGGTAGGGCTGGAGGGTTGCCGCAACCACGGCGGGCGACGCCATGCCCATCTAGCTCCTTCCCGCTACTGCTTGCCACTGCTGCTCCTTCCCGCTGCTTGCCACCGCTGCTGCTGCTCTTTTCCGATGCTGCTGCTTGCGGCTGCTGCTCTTTGCCATTGTTGCTTGCCGCTGCTCCTTGCGACGGCTGCTCTGCTCCGGCAGCCACGGTACCGAGGTCCAGGCAGCAGCAGCACGACGAAATTCTCGCCGATGTCGCCCATATTGCCGTGGTCGACCAACTGCGCATCGGAGCTAACCTGGGCGAGCGTAGGAGTTGGGGAAGGGGACGACTGAGTCTGGGCGTGGCGGTGACAGGCATGGCCGTGGTGGCTCGATGTAGGCTTGGCGGCGGCGACGCTGGTGAGAGTGGCATGGCCATGGTGGCTCGGGATAGAGAGTTCAGGGAAGAGAGATAGAGAGAGGAAGAAGAAGAATGACGTGTGGGCCCCAGCTGTCATAACGGTCAGCTCAACGATCAAAATAAACGGAATTGACTTTGCCGCCACGTCAGCCCTGACAGGTGGGTCCCGCATGTCATAAACGTGTTTAAATCGTCTAAACTGGCCATTTTTCAGAAGTGGTAGTTTTTAGTCATAAAATTAGAAAGTTTTGGTAGTTATCAGTCACTTTTTTGAATGTGGTAGTTCTGTGGGACGGCAACCCCTAATGTGATAGTTTTTGTCAAATACTCTTTTGACCTCCCATATTTTCTGCCAAACAACCACACCTCTCAAATAGTCCTCTTCACTTTAAGGCATTTTGACGAGCACTTTATGTGCAACCTCGTTAGAGCACGTAGCACCCACCGACTTGGCGGTGGCTGGACCTCCAACGCGCAACCATTTTTCTTTTTTTTTGTGTGTGTGGTGGTGGCGAGCTCCACAGGCACGGGCACCCCCGCTCCTCCCGTGTGCGCTTTGGGCCGGCCCATGTGTGGGGCGGGCGCCCCTATTTTTTTCTTTCCTGTTATTATTTTTTGCTTCATTAAGAAATGTTTCGGGATTTCAAAATAAAAAATGAATTTTAAAGGTTCTTGAATTCAAAAAATGTTCTCAAATTTAAAAAATATTTGCGATTTCAAAAAATGTTTATGAATTTGAAATACTGTTCGCGAATTTAAAAAATGTTCATGCTTTTTAAAAATGTTTAGGAATTCAAAAAATATTCACGAATTCAAAAATGTCCATGAATTTCAATATTAATCAGATGGTCGTAATATATTAGCAACATTTGGATTGCCCCCTTCCTCTTTTTATTCACTTTATTACTTATATTCTAGACTCTATCCCTATGGTTTATTCTTTATGAAATATCATATAAAATAGAAGGTATGAAATACCATATAAAATAGAATGTACAAGAAATGGATATAATGAAATTATTGATTCGATCTTACGACCTAATTTATCTTATTAATGTATCAACAACCAAACCACCCATTTTCTGAAAAAGAATGAGCATGGTCTTGTTCAAATTCAAAGGGGTCCTAATCTTCAACCCGTTATGTGCTTGAATACAATTTCCCGGAGTAAGCACTGTGGCTTGTTTCCAATGCTCAGCAGCTCAGCACTAAACCAACTGTAAAGCAAAATAACCAATCAGACTTTAAACACCACAATATCCACTCGCCCCTTGAAATGAGATCTAGAAATCGCATGCCGCAGAACAACAGTTTACAAAAAATACCAGGCATACATAATATGGAGACCCAGAGCTTGACAGATGGTTAAGCTGACAATTGTCAGTTTTGTAAGTCCTCTTGAAAACGGTCAAGAAAATAAAATTGTAGTAGCAATTAGCATAATAATGTATTATCGTAATGAATACTTAAGCACAAGGCCAGAGCGAGGTTTGTCGCAATAGCCATATGCCGCCGCTTCACGCTTTCTAGCTGCGTCAAACTTTACTCTGTACTCATAATCCTATTTTTATTTTAGATGCAATTTAAATTAGTCTTTGGATACAAATCACCAGAATGTATATTCTTCCTCAATATGCTATTGAGAGGAAAATGATTTAATCCTTTATAAGAACTAAAGTTTTCATTGGAATATAAAAATAAAAAACTTAAGGATGCCTTAAGTATATCATTTCAAATTCAGTTATTAATAGAACGAATCACGCTTTTACCATAAGTCTATTACTAAGGAGGTGACACCATCTTCGTTTAGAAAAATCTGCTTCTCTTCGCACCACCCCTTCGTCCAGCTCGTCTCAGGCGAGTCGTCGCAGCATGTCAGCGAGCACAAGGCCTTGTACCTGTGCTTCCAGAGCTCGCTGTCGTGGTCGGCCACGAGGCACCTCAGCTCCGTGCAAGTGCTCGCCACCCCCAAGAGGTCCAAGACGTCGGCGAGCCTCGCCAGGACTGCCAGCGTGACGTCGCCGGGGAGCGACACGAACGCGTTCTCACGGCACAGCACCACGTCGTTCTCACGGCAAAGGTCGACGAGGGCGCCCCGGCACAGCTTCTCCGCGAGTTCCCTCCAGAGCGCGGGCAGCCCGCAGGCGCCTACGCCCGCCAGGGCGCGCGCCGTGCCGTCCAGGCCGCCGGACATTAGCGGCGCCGCGGCGAGCGCGTCCACGCACGCCCAGTGCACTCCTGGTCCTGGGTCTGGCAGTGCGAGCCTGGGCACGCACACGTAGAACACGATCCGCATCCCGTGCGTCCGCATCCTCAGCGCGACGGCGGCGTCTGGCAGGCGCGGCGCGGCGTAGACGAGAGGCAGGGTCGAGGCCGTGGCGCCCACCCGCCTCGGGACCCGCCGGTGCTTCGGGACGCCGTGGGCGTGGGGCGCGAAGCCGGCGCCGAGGAAAGCGGCGTGGACGACGACTATGAGGCGGCCGAGGAGGCGCTCCGCGTCCCACCGGCGGGCGTCGATTACCCGGTGGAGGGGCGAGGTCTCCGCGATGGCCATGGCGTGACCGATGATTTCTAGGAGTTGTGCGCGTGGGATCTAATACAAGTGACGGCGTGCTGGATGCATGGATGGAACTTTGAGCGGCGGGCCAGCTAGGGCAAAGGCAGGAATGCACGAGCAAGACGAACGCGCGGCCTGACATCTCTTGACCAGGCAAACGGAGCCCGTCCAGCCCACCTCGTCGCACGGTCGCCTCTCTTTGGTTCAGGCCTCCTTTAGAGCAACTCCAGACCCGCGTCTCGCCGGCCCGCAAAACGCGTTTACAGTTCGTGTAAAACCGTTTTTGCGGGTTGGCACAGATGCAGACCCCCCAAACGGAGGAATATACCTTTTTACGGGTCGGCTTTGCGGGGTCTGCTCTTTGTGTTGCTGCATCCCGCATATCATCAACCCGCAAATATCAAATCCAACATAATTCAACAATCGGAAACAAACTGAATTATTTAAATCAAACATAATACAATAATCATTCGCATTACAAATAATTATTCAAATCACCGTAGCAAACTTAAATAATGCAATACAAAACTTGTCATGAATACAAATACAAATGAATACAAAAATTAGTCATTGTCCAGCCCTTTGCCAATGGTGCTCAATGAGATCTTTCTGAAGTTGAAAGTGTGTGCCTGCATTTTCAATCTCCTTGTATGCTGAAGAAAAGCTCTAATGTGGTTTCGGTCTAGCTGGTTTGACACGGCTACCCACATTGTCGTAAAAGAATTCTAAGTTCATTCCTCTCTCATCTTCAAAAATCAAATTGTGCAGAATAACACAACATGTCATGATGTTCTTCAAAGTTTTCTTATCCCAAAAACGAGCAGGACCACGGACAATGGCAAACCTAGATTGCAAAACACCGAATGCACTTTCAATGTCTTTTCGAGCTGCCTCTTGCACCCTTGCAAATTCACATTGTTTTTTTGTTTTGAGTTCTTTGATGCTCTTGACAAATGTGCACCAAGGAGGGTATATACATCTGCGAGATAGTACCCCTTTGTGTATTCATGCCCATTGATAGTGTAGTTGCAAGCAGGAGCATCACCACTAGCAAGCCTAGCAAACAAATGAGACCGTTGCAACACATTGATATCATTGAGAGTGCCCGGCATACCAAAAAAGCAATGCCAAATCCATAAATCCTCGGATGCCACGGCCTCTAGCACAATTGTTGCATCACGAGACTTGCCACAATACATTCCTTGCCAAGGCTTGGGGCAATTTTTCCAGTTCCAATGCATACATCAATGCTACCTAGCATGCCAGGCCAACCTCTCCTCTCATTAGATGCCATCAATTTCTTTGTGTCATCTTCATTGGGTGCCTGAAGATACTCAGGACCAAAGACACGGACGATCACTTTCGCAAATCTACGCACAGACTCAATTGTGCTATCTTCACCAATGCGAAGATACTCATCGACATAGTCAGCCGGAACGCCATATGCAATCACCCGCATAGCTGCGGATATTTTTTGATATGCACTAAATCCCTTTAAGCCCGCGACATTCCTTCTTTGAGTAAAATACTGGCAATTTGCCTCGCAAGCTTGAACAAGTTTCACAAAGAGGGATCGGCGCATTCGGTACCTTCTCCGGAAGAGGTGCGGAGGATATGTAGGATTCTCTGTGAAATAGTCTTGCATCAACATCTCGTTCCCAAGATGGCGATTCTGAGGAATGCACAGACGCCCGACAGTCGATCCTCGCCTCCTCTTCCGGTGCTCGTCTTCATGCTCCTTCACGGCAAGCGCCATGACTAATGGTTGCTGCCGAAATGTCACAAGCATGGTCTCAACATCCGAGTCGCCCGAATCGGACGAATCGGAGAGCAAGAACTTCTCGCACGGGCTCAACTCCATCTACACGCACACCGGCTCGTCAATCAACTACACAGCTCGCAAAAATCACAAAAAAGGACTAACTGATGGCGGGTGATCCCAGGCGGAGACGAGGGGGCGCGCTCGACGGTGGTCGATCCCCGACGGCGGCGACGACGGGGGGCGGCTCTTCTCGCCGGATCCTGAGGGGCGATGCAGCGGCTCGGTGCGGGAGGGTGTGGGGCGGCCCCGCGGCGCGATTCCGCCCGCATATATGGCCGGAATCGCCGGCAGCGGGCGGAAGCAAGGGCGGGCGGCGGCGGAAGGAGGGGGAAAAGAGCGCGGGGCCGAAATGTCCCTCCCGCCAACTGCTTCTCTCTGATGCAGGGCACCGCAGCCGCGAGGGGGAAACCCGCGTTTTCCCGGGTTGGGGTCGGGAATTTGCCGCGCCCCTCAAATTTTTTTGCGGGCCGGAGCGGGATGCAGGGTCTGGTCGGGCAGGTTTTCCGGCCCGTATCCGCATTTTAACGGTTATTTTGCGGGTCGGGGACGGATGCGGGGTCTGCTAGAGTTGCTCTTATGTGGTGCTCAGGCCTCCCCAGCTTTCTTCTCTTTGGTTGACGTGGCCCAAGTAAAACTAACCAACGCTTTAAAAAGATCAAGATCAATTGTGTATGGCAGCATCTTTAAGGAGATCAAATCAACTTCAGCCCAATTCATGTCTCGTACTTTCATTTTCGAGGGACCTAAGACTAATATTAAGGCACATAGCCTCGCTAAGCACGTTTTGGGACTTTTTTTAGGACGTCATTTGTGGCTCCTCGAACCTTCGGACTTTAATTGTATTCCAATGTATTTGGACTATAATAATTAAATAAAGTGTGTTTAGACTAAAAAAAGCTAAACAAGGCTCAACCTCTAAAAAAAAGCTAAGACCATCTCCAATAGATGATGTATTTTATATTACCAAACTATTGTTGGAGTAAAATATACATTATTGAAAAATGCTTTTTTACATCACCAAAAACGTAAAAATACGTCAAGGCTCCAAAGCTGAACCTATTCTTGTCTATGAACTTAACTATCAAAACTGAATTTACTGTCGAAATGTAAAAAATTAAACAAAATTGGAGTGGCTAAACTAAATTAAAATGGAGCATCCAAAACCGAACCTAAATCGAAGCGGCTGGTACTAGTACCGAACCCAAAACTGAACGCTGCTTGTTCGTCATCCGCTCGCACGTTCGTCGTCCAGCCCGGCTTGCTTCTCGTCGTCTGCTCACACGTCCACCGGTGCTGGATCAATGGTTTTATTCGTGTTGGGGAGGAGCACTGAAGGGCAGTGGCGGAGCCAGGAAACTTGGACGAGGGGGCCAAGTGGTGTCAAAATAGCTTGGGGAGGGCCAAACAATAGGACAATAGGTTTTAAGCAGCAAATGATCACTCATTCTACATTGTTCATCAACAATTTAGCAGCAAATTTCAGATGTTAGGGGGGGGGGGGAGGGGGGCAGGGCCCCTGCTGGTCCCTTGTCTCCGCCATTGCTGAAGGGTGCCGTTGGGATCAAGCACGGCCGGGGCTCCGACGGCTCGAGATCGAGCACTAGCAGGGCGACCAAGGCTTCAGTGGCTCAGGATCAAGCACCGGCTGGGAGACCAGGGATCGAGCGCTGGCGGGGCGGCCGAGGCTCGGGTGGCTCGGGATCGAGCACTGGCGGGGAGGCCGGGGATCCAGCATCTAGGGATCGAGCACTGGTGAGGAGGCCGGGGATCCGGCATCTAGGGATCGAGCACTGGTGGGCCGGTCATGGCTCGGGTGGCTCGGGATCGAGCATCGGCGGAGCGGCCGGGGCTCCGACGGCCATCCAGGGTTGGCAAGGTGGAGCGGCGGTGGCAGAGGAGGGGGGGGGGGGGGGGGGGGGAGGTGGAGGAGCGGCTGCAATGGCGTTTTTACTCCGGCGCGGCGAAATGATGGCAATCGGCTCCCCCTTGCCCATTTGTGGTCATGAGAACAACCTCTTCCCCAACATCAGTGCCATTCAAACCGGAGCAACAATCATAAGCTTGTCACCATGGCAGGTACCATTAAAAGCTTTACAATTTTCTCGACTTGGCTCCCGTGTTCAGCCTAGGTGGCAAGATATTGCTGACGTTTAACACAACAGCAAAAACGAAGAATTGTACTAGTACATCATAATACACATGGTTTCCATAATTACACTCTTCTCATACACGAAAAATATTAGGCCAACTTTCAACAGGTTGCTGTACTATCTTTTTCATGGCATCTGCTTATCCCCTCCCAAAGGAGATCAGATCCCTTATTCACAGACTGACGCTTCAATGCCAGGCCTGTTCTGTTATTATTGTATCTTCTTGATTAACATCTGCATATATCTCCTTCCGAAGGAGATGAGATCCCTCACTCACAGCTGCTTCTTAGCCAGATCTTTGTTCTGCTCAATGTACGGGTAGGCTCTCTGGTACTGCAGTATCGCCCAGACGAGGTGCCTCCAGGAGAACTCAGGCCAGAGGGGGTCTGGGTTCTGCAGATGGCTAAACGTCGTCTGCCACAGGAGGAAGTTGCTCAGCCGGGTCTCGCCCGAGGTCCGGATCACAATGTCCGGGTCTGGGCAGCCGGCGGTGTACATGTGGCGATCCAGGTCGGACACCGAGATATCCGAACATGCGCCGCCATTTGCAGGGCGGCCGTTGCGGCCGCTGGCCTGCTGCCCCTGCATCATATCCCTCCGTTCTTTGCAGAGCTCGGTGACGGCGTTGGCGATCTCTGAGGTTGAGTTGTACGGCATGCAGACGGAGAAGACCAGTCCTGTGTTCTCGGCGGTGCTCGCCATCAGCTTTTGGGCCGCCAGCCGCACTGGTTCAGGAAGCATGTCCAGGATCCCCCAGAAGTTGATCTTGCAGTTAACCTTGTTGATGACGTTCTTGTTTTCCAACAGCTCGTTGATCTTTTCCTCCATTAATTCCATCAAGGTCTTGACTTCACTAGGGTCGCGTTTGAAATTGTCGATGCTGAATGCATACACCGTGATGTACTTGACACCCATCTCGTAACAGTAGATAAGACTTGCCATTAGAGCAGCGAAGCCCACGCTGTGACCGGTGCCTTGCTTGATACTTCTGGACTTGGCGTATCTGCGGTTCCCGTCCATGATAAACGCGATGTGCTTAGGCATTGGGCCATATGAGAGGACAGCTATGATGCACTTGCGCAGAAAATTCTGCAGACTTTCAACAACACCACTCGCAATTATCTCATCAGGCTTCTTCTCAGTCAACACCTTTGGGTCCTGGGCCAACAAGATAAATATGGCACATCAGTGCTTTTACTAAGTGTCAGATAAAGTGAAGATGACAGCACAGCAAAAAACGAGTCAGAGCTGTTTGAAGATCTTATTACATGGCTAATAAGTGAATCAAGCATTTCCACAAGTAGGGGTCAACCAAGCAATGCACCGATCTCAAACCTGCAAACAGGAAAAAAAACATAGGTTTCAGACTTCCTTGCATGGGAAAGGTAAACAAGTGAACGATCACCATCAGCAAATGTGTGCGAGATGTATATTATAAGTACTACGGGATTAAGTGAGATCGACACTGAGAAGAAAAGCAGATGTCAAGGCAACAGTTCATGGCTTATGCTTCCCCCAGGACTTCTCTTTATTTTGAGAAGTCACCGGGGGGCAAGACGCCCCACCTGAATATGTATTTCTCACGCAGCAAACCCAGAGTCCTGGGAGAGTACAGATAAGAGTTTTGTGGCTTTCTACCCAACAAAAGTTCAGGCAGGGAAAGAAATAAGCAGAACTACAGGGAGATCACAGGTCCAGGTTTTGGAGGAATGGGCTCCAAACTGACAGGTCTCCACGGTTTCAGGCTTCAGGCGGAAGGACCAAAGTTTGAGGTCACCGGCAGCAGCGGCGACGGCACGGCTGACAGCAGGACGTTTGCTTTGGAACACCACATCGTGCCGATGATTCCAAATTCGCTCAAGGAGAAGTCGCACAGCAGGCCAGTGCTTTTGAGGTGCAAGAGGAGGAGACGGGACCTCCCAGATATCGCCGCAGTGGAGGCCACGGTCGACGCCAAGGGCACACCAGACGTGCGCGACGCGGCAGCAGGTAAAGAGCAGATGATCTGTTGTCTTGGACTCCCTGCCACAGAGTTCCTCCAGGACTGTATGAACACGTACAAAAGACACGTGATCCTTCTTGTACTATCAAATAGATCCTATAGAAAAAATGGAACTGGGACGGAAAGACGGACTCCAGACTTGCAGCACCAGATTTCAGCTGCCCAAAAGATCGCCTAAAGTGACACAACGATGAGGTCCCCTGGGATTGAGACTAGCAGCCAAGGTTTTCGAGTCGATGATTGACGAGTTGTTCTTGGGTAGAGACTTTTGACGAGTCGTGCCTGGCCGATGGACTAGTCGCGACTAGTCTCGACTAGTCGAGAGGTTGAGTCGACATCTGGCAGTGGGACTCTTTTTTTTTTTTCCGAAACAGAGGCAAAAGCTTTGCCTCATATCATTAATAAAGAAGAAGAGAATTGCCCAGTTAATTCACGGAAAACCGAGCTAAAACCGTGCAGTGGGACTCATGGACTAGTTGACGACTAGTCGCGCGACTCAAAAACAGTGCTAGCAGCAACAGCTAACAGGGCACCTATCCAGACAACAACATGTAATCAACTTCCTGAACAAGCGACTTTCCTGCTGAAACTACTTAGCTTATGCACATACCACAAAGCATGTTTTTTTTTTCTTTACCCACATGGTCAAATTCCTATCGGCAGAAGCTTCAAAATTGCTGCTCAGTCACAACTAATTCCGATCGGATAGCCTCCAAGCAGCACCCGTAACAATCAGGATGGGATGGCCAGCAGCAGCTCAAGAAAAGCAAAAGCACACGCGTGCACCGCATACACATCAACCTCATGGCTATTCCATCGAACACATGGCGGGCACGGGCAGGCGACTCGCGGCCCGCCCATGGAGCGACCACGGAGAGAGGTCAGCTTCAGCTTACCTGCGGGATGACGGTCCGGGGGCGGAGGAGGGGCGCCGCCGGGGGGACTCTTGGATGAGAGATCTGAGCCCGAGGATGCAAGTGGCTCAGCTGTGCAAGAAGAGACGGCGGGCGAACTTGTAGTGGAACGGGATAGTGCAGGACAGCGAGTGGCTGGCAGTTGGGCTCGTGCGGAATCTCGCCAGGACGAGCGCGACGGCGACGGCGACGGCGGGGGAGGGGGAGGGGAGCCGGACGGGAGGCGGGCGGCGCGACACGGAGCGATAGCTCGCGAAGGTTCTCTCCTTTCTGTTGCCGTGCGTGCGTTCGTGCCCCGGCAGACGGCGACTTCCGCCGTGACGCATCACAGCCGTCTATTTCCTGATCGGCATCGGTCCAGACTCCAGACTGATACTGCTAGATCGTGACGACTTCCTACCCAGGTGGAAGCCACGGCAGAGATTAATCCGTAGATCTCGTACGCACGGAATTTTCTACAGGTTGTGGAATTACATCGTGACGTCCTTTGATTGGCATTTGTAGACTGTCTGCCGGGGCACGAACGCACGCACGGCAACAGACATCAAACCTGTCCACATATTTTGAAGGCACACGTGCCCTAATATGGGTGCCATCTACTGCCCCTATACATCCCTAGAAAAAAAATTAAACTTGTGTGAATTAGAATGAACTTAGTTTGGAAATTAACTAGTATAACACACTGGTAGAGTTACCTCAAAGTAGGGATAAAATCTGTTTGGGTTGGTAGTGATCTTAGCATGTGTATCTGTAGACCGAGTGCAGATTATTTCACGGGCTAACTTCACAAGGGCGCGTAGGACGATGTTAAAATACCTACTCACTGTCTCTTCGGATCGCCACAATGCAAATCCTACAGAGGAATGAGTGTGATATTGCCCAACAATTTTCAGAAACATAGCTACCTGCTCCTCTACGGACACATGAATTGTGTCAGCCAAAAGCTTTTTGTCCCTAAGGTGAGCACACAACTTGTAGAAAACAGCCGGATACATCCTGAGCTGGCGCAAACACGTCCTTTCCGAGGTGTCGATCAGTCTAATTAGTTCACTACTCCTCCAAATATCTCTCTTCACAAGTGGAGCATACTTGACACGTTTAGCTCCATTCTTCCTCTCTTTTTTCTTGCTCCACCAAAGGACCAACATTACAAAAAGGACAAGTAGTGTGCTTTGCTTCCACATACAGTAATATAGATATTGTTGTTGAGCATTATCCATCTGAGTAAAGATAAGATGCATAATAAGCATAAAAGAAAATGGAAAACCAATGCAAAGCATGTACCAGCAGATAGTTAATAATCTGTCAATACATCAAAAAAAATTCAAAGAATATATATGTCGTGGTATTCTCACGGGGGCGGTGTGAGGCGACAGATGCCACAAGGGCTTTGTGTGAGGGTAAGACTGCTGCTGATAGGACCGGGAGCGGGTAAGCGAGTAGCACACGCTAGTTTACCCAGGTTCGGGGCTCTCCGGAGAGATAATACCCCTACTCCTGCATGTCTGAGTATATATATCTGGGGTGTACAAGCAATAATCTACTAAAAAAATGGATATTCTCAAATAATACTAAGAAAATAGTATTGATTTCTATTTATTTTAATATGTGCGCCTTTGTTTAGAGGATTCTATGTCTAAACGGGCAGTACAAAGTGCTCCTAGAGCTGTATCTGGGGGCAGTGCCATGGGCATCTGGCTCCATATATGCATGCACAAAGCATGCTTTAGTGGTCGGCCATGAGCATGGCCGCATGTGGTGCTTGGGCATGCTTGCCCGTCGGAATGGATGGATGGATGGCTAGCTAGCTCTCTTGCTAGCTAGCTTGCTTGTTGTGTGCGTGTGAGTCCATGCATGGATGGATGGATGTGTGTCTCCTTTTATAGGAGAGGGTAGCTTTGTATCTAAGCTAAGTGGAGGTATGGGAGCAAGGCATGGTGCATGTCATGCTTGTCCCCTAGGTCACTTCATGAATAGTGTCAGGGGACAAGTGACACTATACATGACGGTGTTGCGGTACGGTTGTCTTGTCCGTGGTATGGCCGTCTCGTCGGGGCTTGTCGATGCCGGGTCGGACTGCAGTCGGCAGCCGGCTAGTCGGCGCAGTCGGTCAGCTGGCAGCCGGCCAGGTGGAGCAGTCGGACGGGGAGCCGGCAGGAGCGGCCGGGCAGTCGGACTGAGGGGCTTTGCTAGCCCCGATGTCTTGAAATATTGTCTTGCCGTCTTCGGGATACCCGTGTCCAATTACTCCGACAGTAGCCCCCAAGCCTCCGGGCAACTTGGCAAAGTCGGGCGGAGGTTTTTTCGCGAGTGTTCATGGAAATGATCATGCAAAACACAAAGTTAGTCAATGCAGATATATCAAATTATTGCTTTTTAGCACTGCAAGTTTTATGCAGAGGGTGCCGACTCGGTTTCGTCCGAGCCCCCTTCAATCTTTTTCATGTTCCCTCCGCTCTTTGGCTTGTGCTCTCGCTTGCCGGACAGCCGCTCTGCGGTCTGTGGCTGAGAGTGGGCCGCGGAGTGGAGTGTACAATACTCAGACTCTGGGAGCGAATTTAACCGAGTAGATACTCATAAAGAAAACGGTCGGGTCGCCCGAAGCGTTTTTCTTCCCGGACATTTTTCGCGTGGGTGGCCTTCAGCGTTCACTCTTGCCAGTCGGACAGCCGCTCTGCGGTCTGTGACTAAGAGTGGGCTTTTCATACCGCGCACGCTACTAAGCCGTCTGCGGGAACTAACGTCTCAGGCCAAGCGGCCAGCCCCCGGGCCAACTCTGGCTGGCGCCGGGGCGAACAGTGATGCAACTGTAATGAAATGCGAAGATAGCCCCCGAGCATCGCTCGAGGTTATCCGTGCTCTCGCGGTGAAAAAATCTGCGGGTGAGGAGCTCACATTGGTTTTCGTGTAGCCGAGGCGGAGTTTGCCGAAGAGAGCCGGCGCACCCGCTGGGTGTAGCCTTCGAGCCCCCGGTCGCTCGAAGGAGGGTCCCGGCCGGTCAGGCTCGACCGGCCAGGCGGCGAGGTGTCTTGCGGCGCCCTTTTTCTTCTTCTGCCGGCTGCTGGCGGCCGGACGAAACTCTTCTCTTGTCTCCGTGGGGGCGCACCAGCGCACCCACTGGGTGTAGCCCCCGAGATTTGGGCCGACTGCTGAGCAGTCGGGCCGGATCTTCCGGCAGCGACTTTGTCTTCCTTCTTCCTCGCGGGGGCGCGTCAGCGCACCCGCTGGGTGTAGCCCCCGAGATTCGGGCCGACTGCTGAGCAGTCGGGCCGGATCTCCGGCAACTGCTTTGTCTTCTCTCCTCGCGGGGGCGCGTCAGCGCACCCGCTGGGTGTAGCCCCCGAGATTCGGGCCGACTGCTGAGCAGTCGGGCCGGATCTCCGGCAACTGCTTTGT
This sequence comes from Aegilops tauschii subsp. strangulata, assembly GCF_002575655.3. Taxonomy (NCBI): domain Eukaryota; kingdom Viridiplantae; phylum Streptophyta; class Magnoliopsida; order Poales; family Poaceae; genus Aegilops; species Aegilops tauschii. Next base: position 87,948,387 of record NC_053041.3, on the reverse strand, counting down.
CTTCTCTCCTCGCGGGGGCGCGTCAGCGCACCCGCTGGGTGTAGCCCCGAGATTCGGGCCGACTGCTGAGCAGTCGGGCCGGATCTCCGGCAACTGCTTTGTCTTCTCTCCTCGCGGGGGCGCGTCAGCGCACCCGCTGGGTGTGCCGTCGGAGCCGGAGGCAGACCAGCCGGCTTGGCACTGCCGACAGCGCGGATCACGAGTGACCGTCCGAGTGGCGAAGCAGGCGGACGAATTATCCGGACGGGTGTTTCTTTTCTTCTCTTTGTCCCAGCCGACCTCTTTCTCTTTTTTTTGGGCAGTCGGCCCTTGACTTTTCTTCCCAGCCGGCTTCTACTCCTTTCTTCTTTTAGTGGCTGTCTCCAGCACGCAGCAGAACGAGCGGGCGCAGGGGCCGGCCTGGAGCAGCGGCCACCAGGAGGCGGAGGCGCCGCGGCCGGGCACGGGGCGGCCACCCGGAGCCGGCCGGACGGGGGCGGCTCGTCGGAGCGGAGCCGGCGAGCGGGTGCCTCAGGGAGCGGAGCCGGCCGGGCGCAGCGGAGGTGACTGACGGGCGCGGCGAGGAGGTGGGGATGAGCCGGCGCGGGGCGAGCGGGAGTCGGCCACAGGGCGGGGGAGGAGGCCGGAGCCGGCCGGGCCCGGCGCAGCCGGCGCGGGAGCGGAGCCGCAGTCGGCCATGGGCGGAGGCGGAGGCGGCCACAGGCGGGCGCGGCGACTGCGGGGGCCGGCCGAAGCGAGCAGACGGCCGTGGGCGGAGGCGGAGGAGGGGGCCGGAGCCGGCCGGGCCCGGCGCAGCCGGTCGCGGGAGTGGAGCCGCAGTCGGCCGGGGCGGCGGAGGCCGGCTACAGCGGCGAGGCGGACGGCCTCCCACTCGAGGCGGCGTGCGAGGAAGTCGGCACGGGGAGGAACCGGCGCAGGGCGGCCCAGCCGGCGCCGGGTTGTGCGCGGGCGCCGGATGCGGAGGCCGGCTCCCGGCGACTCGGCGGACCGGCGCGGGAGTGGCGCAGGCGGGGGACTCCGGTAGCAGGGGACGCCACTGAACCCGGCGTGGTGCGCGGGAGCCGGCAGCAGGGGACGCCGCAACAGCCGGCGACGGGACACGCGCGGGCGGCGAGCCGGCGAAGCGGCGCGGGCCTGCGGTCAACGAGGCGCAGCCGGCTGGAGCTTCCAGCCGGCGGGCGGGACGCGGAGCAGTCGGTCCGTGGTGATGCGAGCGCGCGGAGGGAGCGGGGGTGGCTCGCGGGCGCGCGGCCGTGGACGTGCTCGCCGGAGCAGGGGGACGACGCGGCAGTCCGCAGCGCAGCGGACGCGCGTCCGTGGGAGCGGCAGGGCGGAGGAGTCGGAGTCCGGGCGATGGGCCGCCTGCGTCCGGGAACTGGGCAGCCGGTGCGAGGGCGAAGTCGGGCGCAGGACTGCCCAGGCGGCCGGCTTGGGCGAAGGGCGGCGAGCGAACCCGGCCGAAGAGGCGCGTGGCCAAGCGCGGAGCCGGCCCAGGCGAGAAGCGGCAAGCGGACCCGGCGCCGGCAGGCTGCGCGGCCATGGGGACGCAGCAGCAAGCGGCAGGCGGGGCTGCAGCCGGACGCCGCAAGCAGGGGCCGAGCGGCGCACGCGCTCGGAGGAAGGCCAGGCGCGGGAGGAGCTCGTGGGCAGCAGCTGCTCAGGAGGAGCAAGGAGGCGGAGGAGCTAGGTACGCGGCACCGGTGCTACTGGATTTTGCCACGGCCGCGGTGGTTTCAGGCGGAACGCGCGGAGCAGAGTGAGCAGCGTGGAGATAGCAGTAGCAAACCAACGCCACTGTTTGGGCATGGTCAGTGTTTGTATGGGTAGTGTATAGGCAATATCTGGCTATTATCTGTCTTGAAGGCGGCGAAGCCGGCGGCGAGGACGCGCCGTCCCGCGCGGCCGCTCCGGGGGCGGGTCGAAGTCGAGCCCCCGAGCGCTATCGGAGAGACGGTGCGACACCGCGACGATGATGGCGAAGGCGAGGCCGACGGCGAAGACGCGCCATCCCGCGCGGCCGCTCCAGGGGCGGGTCGAAGTCGAGCCCCCGAGCGATACCAGAGAGACGGCGCGACGCCGCGGCGGTGATGGCGAAGATGGTCCCGACGGCGAGGACGCGCCGCCCCTCGCGGCCATTCCGAGGGCGTGTCAATATCGAGCCCTCGACCGCTATCGGAAGGACGGCGCGACGCCACGGTGATGATGACGAAGATGGTCCCGACGGCGAGGACGCGCCGCCCCTCGCGGCCATTCCGAGGGCGTGTCGATATCGAGCCCTCGACCGCTATCAGAGGGACGGCGCGACGCCGCGGTGGCGATGGCGAAGATGGTCCCGCCCGGACTGCGAAACCAGCAGCAGCGCGGTAGCATAGTACCGCACCACGGTGGGCGCCAACTGTCGTGGTATTCTCACGGGGGCGGTGTGAGGCGACAGATGCCACAAGGGCTTTGTGTGAGGGTAAGACTGCTGCTGATAGGACCGGGAGCGAGTAAGCGAGTAGCACGCGCTAGTTTACCCAGGTTCGGGGCTCTCCGGAGAGATAATACCCCTACTCCTGCATGTCTGAGTATATATATCTGGGGTGTACATCGGGCAGTACAAAGTGCTCCTAGAGCTGTATCTGGGGGCAGTGCCATGGGCATCTGGCTCCATATATGCATGCACAAAGCATGCTTTAGTGGTCGGCCATGAGCATGGCCGCATGTGGTGCTTGGGCATGCTTGCCCGTCGGAATGGATGGATGGATGGCTAGCTAGCTCTCTTGCTAGCTAGCTTGCTTGTTGTGTGCGTGTGAGTCCATGCACGGATGGATGGATGTGTGTCTCCTTTTATAGGAGAGGGTAGCTTTGTATCTAAGCTAAGTGGAGGTATGGGAGCAAGGCATGGTGCATGTCATGCTTGTCCCCTAGGTCACTTCATGAATAGTGCCAGGGGACAAGTGACACTATACATGACGGTGTTGCGGTACGGTTGTCTTGTCCGTGGTATGGCCGTCTCATCGGGGTCTTGTCGATGCCGGGTCGGACTGCAGTCGGCAGCCGGCTAGTCGGCGCAGTCGGTCAGCTGGCAGCCGGCCGGGCAGCCAGCCGGGTGGAGCAGTCGGACGGGGAGCCGGCAGGAGCGGCCGGGCAGTCGGACTGAGGGGCTTTGCTAGCCCCGATGTCTTGAAATATTGTCTTGCCGTCTTCGGGATACCCGTGTCCAATTACTCCGACAATATATGTTCCATAGTACATCATACATATATGCAGAGGTATGTGACTTCCTACGTTGCATCGATACGGCGATACCGATACGGCGACACGAGTACGGTGATACGTGATACGGCAATTTCTAGAAATAACAATATGCGATACGGCAAGTATATATATAAATAATTAATAAAATTACATGTTCTACTTCTATAGACATCAGCAACATCATCAGCAAGTAATAATTTAATCCCACAAACATCAGCAAGTAGCACCACAGCAAGCATACACGTAAGCCAGCAAGCAACCAAACATGAAGCACACATCAAAATCAAGCAGCCAAGCATACATCAGATCCAAATTAATATAGTAATACTACTACCTAATGAAAGCCAGCAAGCAGCCAAGCATACATCAAGATCAAGCACACATCAGTACATCACTAGGGGCTCGAGGTAATTGTTCTTTACCTTTCGAGTTGCACGGCAGTGGAGAAGAGAAGAAGACACAGGCAAAGAGGCGATTCCAGGGGGTGGGGGCGCCGGCGGTGAGCCGCTCTTGGCGGAGGAGGAGGCAGCGCCGGCAGTGAGCCGCTCTAGGCGGAGGAGGAGGCAGCGCCGGCGGCGGCCCTGGGTCGCCCTCGAACCCTAGGTCTCAGTGTAGTCGACCAGAGAAGAGAGGACGCGAGAGAGGCAGAGGAATAGGTCGTGGTCGTGGCCTCATGGGCTATTGGGCTCGCTCAGGCTGCGTTCTGCGCTCGCCGTGTCCCAGCCGTATCGCTAGCGTATCGCCAGCGTATCTGAATTTTTTTCTTTTTTTTAAATAAGAAAAGGGGATACTTGTGGGATACGCGTATCGAAGCAGTATCGGGCGTATCGGAGACATTTTGAACGGCGATACGGCAACTTCTGAAGTATCGGTGCTTCGTAGGTGACTTCTGTAGTCAATCAAAAGCAAGATGATACTGTTCTGTCTTTTAGGCCCTCAAATCAATTAGAAGAGTATTAGGTGCCAGCCCTCCCACCATGCAGAAGCAAAGTACGAGAGGACATGTTCTACTGATATACTAGCATCAATTAGTCCAGGATCTTTAAGCAACATATTTAGCTTGAAATTTATGCAGATGTAAGGCACTTTAATAATCTGATTCGTGCCTGAATCTCGTTCCGAGTACAAGACAGAGAAAATATTAGCAAACAATAAGCACATACGCACTCGCATCTAGAAACAATAAGCACGTACATCCGCTTGTGGAGTCAGATGAGAGAGTGGTGATTGGGTACAGTACACGGGGAAAGAAGAGAAGTCCCATGACATTTGGGCACGAACTAACCTTGACTGCTCCGGTGGATCTGGCCCTGCTCGGCAGCTGGCCGAGGACTTCCCGCCGGAGGTCCTTGAGCTTTTCTGGTCACCGGTGGCGCAGGGGCAGGGGCGGTGGAAGGAGGCGCTAGGGGATGGGGTTAGGGCGAAGGAGGAGGACAGGGTTAGATCTGGTGGGGCGAACCGTGAGGGGAGAGCGGTGGGGGCAGGAGTTGGTTCTGGAAGCGGTGCGTGAGGCCACCAATATTTGGCTAGCTCGCGTGTTGGCGCGCCCACGGTTCGAGCCGAACCAATCGCCCGCCAATTTTTGGTAAGCGCCAATAGTTGGCTTGCCAATTTTTGGCTGCAAACCAATTAGGCTCGTAGTCCCATCGACCCATCCCATAGGTCGGGCGTCAACCCCCATTTTTCTTTTTTGAACACAGCAGCAGCACAGATGCAAACGCTCATACATGTGCGTGTATGCTTACCCCTACGAACGCATACGCGCGCACCCTATCCCTATGAGCACCTTCGAAAGACTGAGCCGCCATATCATCTTGAGATTTGCAAGGTCACCGTAGGCGCCTCGTCATTGAAGGAAACATCTTCTCTCACTGAAAGCGCATCGCAGAAAATTCTGAAATAAATCCAGAAATAATGCGAGCACCAGGACTTGAACCCTGATGGGCTGGGGATACCATTGTCCCTCTAACCATCCAACCGCTGGTTGGTTCGAGTCGACCCCCATTTTTCTTTGACTTTCAATTTTATTGTCGGAGTAAATGACCACAGGTAGCCTAACCGACTGCCCCTGGTTCTTCTGAAAAAATTATCAGGCCATCGGGCCTCCAAGCACTCCGAGCATTGGGCCGCCTTCCCTGGCCGGCTACCTCTGAAGCCGACTCCCGGAAGGCGACCCAACCTGAAGCAACCCTTCCCCAGGACGACTACGGGGTGGCCGACTCCAAGAAGCCGGCCAAGAAGGACGCCGACTCCTAGGAGCCGGCCGAGACCACAACCACCAAAGCTGTTCCCACATAACGGCGACAAGATGGGGAGTGGCCACAGTGCGGCCCACTACCCCCGAAGCCCGAGGCGGGCATGGCTACAGGAAGCCGTACGGGACGGCTGTCCCCCGTGCGGCTCGGCACTGTAGCCATGCTAGCCTCGACGTCATCCACGACCGACTCCCGTACGACCCACGGGCGGCGGGCCCCTCTAGCCAGAGAGAGGCGTGAAGGCGGCCCGGCCTTTCCCAGTCGGCCAAGAGCGTAGCCGGCCTCCAGAAGCCGGCTACCCCCTTCCTCGAAGCAGGAGCCCCATTAAGGAGACAAGACGAGGTAAGGCTACAGTGATAGCCCCCGAGGCGGCCCACTGTAGCCACGCTTACCTCGACAAAGCCCTCGTCATCAGAGGCGAGGCTACAGTAAGCAGCCGCCGACAAGACCCTAGGCGGTGGGGCCGGCCTGTCGACCAAGGAGCCGGCAGCCGGCGGGACCCACCAGCTGGCGGGACCCAATTGCCGGCGGAGAAGCCGGCAAGCGTAGACACTGACGGCTGGGGCCAGCTCCCAGTCGGATTACCATTGTACCCCCGGGGGGTAGGCCTATATAAACCCCCCGGAGCACCCATGCAAAGGGTTGGCCTCTGATCATAGTTGGCTTCTAAGCATAGCACACACACCATAGACAGAGAGAAGATAGAGCTAGCCTTGTTCTTCTTCTCCCTTGAACCCAAACAGCTCTAGGAGCGATTGTAGCTACTTTCACCGATCTAGTGATCATGCGGAGACCCCACAGAGCAGGACTAGGGGTGTTATCTCCTCGGAGAGCCCCGAACCTGGGTAAGATCCGCCGGCGTGCATGTCTCCGCCTCATCCCGTTTCCAGGCACCGGCGACGTTTTATTGGCTCCCACAATGATAAGCCATCCCTTGGCATATGTCGCACCAACCACCCGATATTTGGCGCCCACCGTGGGGCCAGGTGCACCGTCGTCCGGAGACTTGTTCTGGACGGGAACCCTCTTCCTCCCCCGCGAGCGCAGCCAGCCTGCTGCGCCCGATGGCGTTTGCCTTGACGCGCTGCAAGGCGTCGACGATGGCTGCGCAGCGAGCTGCCTCGCCGATCTGCTCGGCGAGACTCGCATCTCCGACGAGCCTGCGTCCGACGCAGGCACCGACTACCCCGAGAGCCGCCTCGTCAGCCTCCTCGACCAGCTTCATGTCTCCAGCGAGCCTGCTGCAGATGTGGAGTCGGTCGGCTCCACCGACCCGATGCTCGTCGACTCCGACACCGCATCGCTTGACGCCTACCCCTCCGACGTGGTGGTCTTCGACGACCCCCTCCCTCGAGCTGATAGCGGCAGCAGCGCTGTCACCGAACTGCTGGTCATCAGCCACGTCGCCAACTCGGGCTAGAACGCCCACGACGCCCTGCAAGCGGCAATGCACGACCTCTCCGTCCCCATCCCGGCCGACGCCGATGCCGAGACCCTGGAGGCACGCCGCCTTGCCCTCATCGCGGAGGGCCAGAAGATAGCCTCCATGAGACGCCTCACCGAGGCCCACCAGCGCGAAGTCGACCGCGCCGCCTTCGGTACGCCGCCGCCTAGCGGCCCGAGCCGAGCCGGCTTCGTCCAGAAGCGCGGCGCGGCCGTTGCCAGCATGCTGGGCGCAGATCGCCCCGTCTACGCCACCCCGCTCGAGAACCTGCGAGCCGCTCAGGCGGCCGCAGAGGAGCTCAATGGGCTGGGAGCCGACGAGCTCCCCTACATGACAAGACGGATCCAGCAGCTGATCGACGCGGCTGCAGAACGGCACGAAGCCGGCGCCCGTGCTGATAGTCATCCCCCGCGCCGGGAACACGCCGCGACGTCCCGCTCGCCGACTGCGAGCGGCGCGCGCCAGAAGAAAGACAAGGAGCCGGCTGCCAGCCGCAGCCGGACTCGCATCACCATCGAGCGCGACGCGGAGGGCCGCCCTCGAGCAGTAGAGCACCAAGGAAACCTGCCTCCTCCCCCGCCTCGAAGAGAAAGACGCCTCACTCCGCCGCCTGTCACGCATCCGACTCTTGGCGACCGACTCGGCCGCCGAGAAGGAATCGGCGAGAACGACGCCCGGCACAGGATCGACCGCCTTGCTCGATCCTTGGCGTTAGAAGAAGAAGACGATGTCGGCCCGCCATGCTTTGGCCCCCGCATCCGCGACGAGCCCTTCCCTAAAGGGTTCTCGCTCCCCAGAGACACGCCCAAGTACAACGGCTCGGTGAAGCCGGAAGATTGGCTCATTGACTACTCCACGGCCGTCAGCATAGCCAACGGCAATCGGCGTGTCGCCGTGAAGTACGTCCCCCTCATGCTGCAAGGCACGGCGCGCACATGGCTCAACAGCCTCAAGCCCTACAGCATCAACAGTTGGTGGACTTCACCGAAGTCTTCATCCGCAACTTCACCAGCACCTACAAGCGGCCTCCCAAGCCTCGCCAGCTCTCCCTCTGCATCCAAGGGCCCAACGAGTCGACCCGCGACTACCTCACACGATGGGACGAGCTCCGCAACTCCTGCGAGGGAGTGCACGAGGTCCAGGCCATCGAGTACTTCACCGCCGGGTGCCGAGAAGGCACCCTCCTCAAGCACCGACTCCTCTGCAACGAGCCGGCTACCCTCGACGAGTTACTAGTCATCACCGACAAGTACGCCACCGCCGACTCCTCGATGAAGACTGAGCTCCGAGTAGACGCCTCGGGAAAGGTGATTACTCCGGCTCCCAAGACGCCAGCTGGCGACCCTAATCGGCGCCCCTACCAGAACGACCACAAGCGCAAGGGCCCCATGTCGACTTCCTCCAGTCGGCAGGTGGCCACAGTTGAAGACGAGCAGCCCGAAGATCGGCCCGCTCCTAAGAAGAAGGGTGGCCGGCCGCCTTGGCAGCCGTCTTTATCCTACGAGCAAGCTCTTGATGCCCCCTGCAAGTTCCACAGCGGCGCGAAGCCGTCCAACCACACAACCCGGAAATGCCACTGGCTCACCCGCATCACCAAGGGCGAAGGGATGTTGCCGCCTCCGCCTCCAGCCCCCCAGCAGCCGGCGGCTCGGCCGGCAGTCGGCGCCATCCAAGACGAATTTCCCGAAGAGCACGCCGCCTACGTCGTCTTCACCAGTCAAGCCGACGACAAGCGCAGTCGGCGCCGGCAGCACCAAGAAGTGAACGCAGTCGCCTCTAGCACCGCCGAGTTCATGCACTGGTCAGAAAAGCTAATCAGCTGGAGCCAGGCCGACCACCCAGAGGTGATGCCTTCGCCTGGCTCCTATGCAATGGTCTTGGACGTCACCCTCGCAACGGAGAGGCGAGCTGCCAGATTTTCCCGCGTCCTGATAGACGGCGGAAGCAGTATCAACATACTGTACCGCGATACCATGGATAAGCTGAACATCAAAGCGAAGCAGCTCATGCCGAGCCGCACCGTCTTCCATGGTATCGTACCCGGCCTATCTTGCTCTCCAATCGGCAAGATCAAAATGGATGTTCTCTTCGGAGACAAAGATCATTTTCGCCGGGAAGCAATATGGTTCGAGGTAGTGGATTTGGAGAGCCCCTATCATGCATTGCTTGGCCGACCTGCTTTGCCCAAGTTCATGGCTGTGCCCCACTACGCCTACCTGAAAATGAAGATGCCGAGCTCGAAGGGGATCATCACAGTAGCCGGCGACTACAAGAAGTCCATCGAGTGCGCCATGGCCAGTAGCCAGCTGGCCGAGTCCCTCGTGGTGGCAGAAGAGAAGAAGATGTTGGAACGGGTTGTGGCATGGCCGGCAAGCAGCCGGCCTTGTCCCCCAACCCCAAGGATTGTGATGCGCAGGGCTCCTTCCAGCCTGCAAAAGAGACGAAGAAGATACCTCTGGACCCGGAGCACCCGGAGAGGTTCACTGTCATTGGGGCGAGCTTGGACAGTAAATAGGAAGGCGAGCTCGTCGACTTCCTCCGTGAGAATCGAGGCATCTTTGCATGGTCCCCAAAGGACATGCCGGGTGTCCCGAAGGATTTCGCCGAGCACAAATTACATGTCCGAGATGATGCGAAGCCGGTCAAGCAGCCCCTCCGCCGACTGTCAGAAGAGAAGCGAAGAATTGTGGGAGAAGAGATAGCCCGGCTCCTTGCCGCCGGCTTTATCATGGAAGTGTTCTTTCCAGAATGGCTTGCCAACCCAGTTCTGGTTCTGAAGAAGAATAACAAGTGGCGTATGTGTATAGACTACACGAGTTTGAACAAGGCCTGCCCAAAGGATCCGTTTGCTCTGCCGCGGATTGACCAAGTGATAGACTCCACAGCCGGATGCGAGCTGTTAAGTTTTTTGGATGCATACTCAGGGTATCATCAGATCAAGTTGGACCCGGCTGACCGCCTGAAGACTGCCTTCATCACACCCTTTGGAGCTTTCTGCTACCTGACAATGACATTCGGCTTGAGAAATGCCGGTGCCACTTTTCAGCGTTGCATGCAGAAATGTCTCTTGAAACAACTCGGCAGAAATGCCCACGTCTACGTAGACGACATTGTGGTGAAGACAGAGAAGCGCGGTACCTTGCTGGAAGACCTGAGAGAAACATTCGCCAACTTGCGCCGATTCCAGATCAAGCTCAACCCCGAGAAGTGCGTGTTCGGAGTGCCAGCCGGCCAGCTGCTAGGCTTCCTGGTCTCCGAACGCGGCATTGAGTGCAACCCCGTCAAGATCAAGGCCATCGAGAGGATGGAGATTCCCACCAAGCTGCGAGATGTGCAGAAGTTCACTGGCTGCTTAGCCTCCCTGAATCGTTTTATCAGCCGACTAGGAGAAAAGGCTTTCCCCCTGTACCGACTCATGAAGAAGTCCACTCACTTCGAGTGGAATGATCAAGCTGACCAAGCCTTCCATGAGTTGAAGAAAATGTTGACCACTCCGCCTGTCCTGGCTGCGCCGACTGAGAAGGAGCCCATGCTCCTCTACATCGCCGCGACAAGCCGAGTCGTCAGCACTGTTGTTGTGGTCCAGCGCCCGGAGGAAGGCCGAGCCCAGTTAGTCCAGAGGCCGGTCTACTATCTCAGCGAAGTACTATCCAGCTCAAAGCAAAACTACCCGCACTACCAGAAGATGTGCTATGGAGTATACTTCGCTGCCAAGAAACTGAAGCCCTACTTCCAAGAGCACCCCATCACGGTCGTGTGCACTGCCCCGCTCGCCGAGATCATAGGCAGCCGGGATGCATCCAGCCGGGTGGCCAAATGGGCCATTGCATTGGCGCCCTATACGATCTTCTATCAACCCCGCACCGCCATCAAGTCGCAAGCATTGGCCGACTTCCTCGTCGACTGGGCCGAGACCCAGTACTTACCGCCGGCTCCCGACTCTACCCATTGGCGGATGGACTTTGACGGGTCCAAGATGCGCACCGGCTTGGGAGCCGCCATCGTCCTCACCTCTCCCAAGGGCGACAAGCTCAAGTACACGCTGCAGATCCACTTCGCCGCCTCCAACAACGTGGCCGAGTATGAGGCGCTCGTACACGGGCTTCGGCTAGCCAAAGAGCTTGGCATACGCCGGATCCTGTGCTACGGCGACTCAGACTTGGTGGTCCAGCAATCTTCTGGCGATTGGGACGCCAAGGACGCGAACATGGCGAGCTACCGTTTCCTCGTCCAGCAGATAAGCGGATACTTCGAAGGGTGCGAGTTCCTTCACGTGCCAAGGGCCGACAACGACCAAGCAGATGCCCTAGCACGGATCGGCTCCACCCGACAAGCCATACCGACTGGCGTCTCCCTCCAGCGCCTCCTCAAGCCGTCCATCAAGCCGTCTCCAGAGTCGGATTCCATCTTCGTACCGCCTGCGCCAGATACAGCCGGATCTGACTGGAGAAACCCCGCAGGAGGCACGGGGACTTCGACAACTGGCCCGGGGACTGCCGTAGTCGCACCCGGCCCGGGGACTTCCGAACCCGGCTCGGGGACTGCAGCAGTCGGCCCGGGGACTGCAACGACACAAGAAGCGATGGCCGACTCACCCAACCCGCCCACCCGAGTCATGGTGGCCACACTAACAGAAGAAGAAGTCACAGCTCCCTCATGGGCCCAACCTATCCTCAAGTTCCTAATCAGCAGAGAGCTGCCGGCTGACGAGATCTCAGCAAGACTAGTGCAACGACGAGCCGCAGCATACACAATAATCAACAGAGAGCTTGTGAAGCGCAGCGTCACTGGAGTCTTCCAGCGTTGTGTCGAGCCAGAAAAAGGAGTGGCAATCCTCAAAGACATCCACCAAGGCGAATGCGGCCACCACGCAACCTCAAGATCCCTTGTGGCCAAGGCTTTCCACCATGGTTTCTTCTGGCCGACTGCCTTGGAGGATGCTAAAGATATAGTCAAGAGCTGCAGAGGATGCCAAGTTTTTAGTTCCAAGCAACACCTACCGGCTTCTGCACTCAAGACCATTCCCCTCACCTGGCCTTTTGCCGTCTGGGGACTGGACATGGTGGGCCCCTTCAAGACAGCCCGCGGCGGCCTGACACATCTACTTGTCGCTGTGGACAAGTTCACAAAGTGGATCGAAGCTAAACCGATTAAGAAGCTGAACGGGCCGACTGCCGTGACATTCATCACTGACATCACTACTCGGTACGGCGTGCCGCACAGCATCATCACCGACAACGGCACGAACTTCGCCAAAGGAGCACTGGCACGTTTCTGCGCGACGCAGGGCATCCGACTGGACTTGGCGTCCGTTGCCCACCCGCAGTCAAACGGCCAGGTCGAGCGAGCAAATGGACTCATCCTCTCCGGCATCAAACCCCGACTGGTTGTACCACTAGAGCGATCGGCCGGCTGCTGGCTCGAAGAGCTGCCGGCTGTCCTCTGGAGTCTGCGCACTACACCCAACAAGTCAACCGGCTTCACTCCATTTTTCCTCGTGTACGGTGCCGAGGCTGTCATCCCAACAGACATCGAGTTCGACTCGCCTCGGATCACCATGTACACAGAGGAGGAGGCCAAAGAAGCAAGAGAAGACGACGTGGACCTACTGGAAGAAGGCCGGCTATTGGCACTCAGCCGGTCCGCCATCTACCAGCAAGGGCTGCGCCGCTACTACAACCGCAAGGTCAAGCCAAGATCCTTCCAAGAGGGCGACCTTGTGCTCCGGCTGATCCAGCGAACAGCCGGCCAGCACAAGCTCTCGGCCCCTTGGGAAGGCCCCTTCGTCGTCAGCAAGGCACTCGGCAACGACTCCTACTACTTGATCGACGCGCAAAAACCAAGAGCACGCAAGAGAGACGACTCCGGCAAGGAGTCGGAGCGCCCATGGAACGCAAACCTCCTAAGACGGTTTTACAGCTGAAAAGCAGTATGTATCACGTTACCCTTTTGTATTAAGTACAAACCAACAGGGCCCCCGAACAGTACTCGGGGACTGCCTTTTATTTATCTATGAATGACGAGTGTCATATCCATGAATGTATTATTACATTTTGAATTTTTGTCCGGCACCGGGTTCGACTAGTCGGCCCGGGGACTGGCCGCCTTGAGCTATATCGAAAGTTTTTCCTAAAGTCAGAAAAGTAGTGCGCCGGCTCCCGAGTCCTCTGTTGTTGAAAGTCGCAGCTCAAAGAACTGACTGTCCGACTAGCAAGAGGAAAGACAGAAAGGACGCCCACACGAAAAACGGCTAAGGAACAACGAACCTATATAGCAAAGAGACGGCCTCCAAACATGCCTGCCGGCTACCAGAGCAGCCTGCTGGCCGGCTTCCTAAAAAACTTAGCTTTAGTCCAGCAGAGCTAAAGTACTTCCCCCTCCCCAATCGGCCAGGCACTCCCCCGGCTACAGATTGCAGAGCAACTGTTTGACTGGGGAGGCGGCAACCAAGGGAGGGCGGCAAAGGAAAAAGCAGAAGGACAAAAAGCAAAAAGTACAAGGAAAGGCCAAATGCATAAGTCATATATATACATAAAGCCGCCAACAGGCCGGCAACAGACATAAGTTCGAATACACCCAGAGGGTGGAATTGTGCGAATTTAACCAAACATTGTTCTAAAGAGTAACAAGACAGGAAAAGCAAAAGACGGCAGACTAGGGCGCGACATGAAGGCCGAGCTGGTCGGTGAAGGCGGCCTCGCCGGCTGAAGGAGTGGCCGCCTAGCGGGTCTCGGCTTGACCACCACCTACGGCAGGCGACGCACTCGCGCGTGACATGGTGCTGGAGGTGCGGTCAGGCTGAGGCTGGCCGGCTGCTCCACCAGCCGGCTCGGCGTCCTCACCCTCCTCCTCCTCTTCTTCACCCTCGTCGCTGGAGTCGATCTCCTCCGCCGAGTCTTCGCCATGCTCCGGGTCCAGCCCGAACCACTCCTCCGGCTGGGCGACTCCATTGTCGTCCACCTTGGGGGCGAAGACGCTAGTGTCGGTGTAGTCGGCGATCGCCGAAGCCCGCCGAATGATGGCCGGCCGCGCCGGCTCCAGCTCCGTGTTGGCTTGCTGCCGCCAGGTAGCCAGCTGGTCCAGGCTCAGGCCGGGATACCAGGCCTTGATGAACTCCAGCGCCCGCCTGGCGCCGGAGCGAGCCGCCGAGGCCTTCCAAGCCTCGAAGCGGCCGACTGCCACCTCCAGCCAGTCGGCAGTCCGACTGGGGGTGCGAGAGACCACTTGGCCGGGCCAGAGGGCGGCCAAGACCTGTGACCCGGCACGCTGAAGCCGGCGGAGCAGCCGGTGAGCCGGCTGGATGCGAGCCTGGATCGCCAGGAGTTGTTCCTCCAGCGAGCGGCCGACGGTTGGCGAGATCTCAAAGCCAGCCTGCCTTCGCGCTTGGCGACGGGCCTCGATGGTCTGGTTGGCAGCAGTAGAATAGCCGGGGAAATACTCTGTGCAAGAAGAAAGGAAGAGAAGAACACCGAAATCAAAAAGCAAGCCAAAGTGGCAGACGGCAAGAAAGGACGGAGAGGTAGGCGGCTTACCGTCAACCAGATCTTCGATCTGGCCGTAGCCAGAGACCAGAGGCTGCCTAGCCTCAGCCCAGCCAGCCGCCTCCATCTCGAACTCGGCCTGGAGAGTGGCTTCGCGGTCTTGCGCCGCCTTCAGCGCCGCCTTGTGGCTTTCCTCCTGGTCGGCCAGCTTCTTGACCAGGCGGTCGCGCTCCTGCACCAAGGCGGCGAGCTCGGCATCCTTGGCACGAAGAGCAGTCTGGGACTCCCCCAGCTGTGCCCTCAGACTGGCGTTGGCCGCTGCAGAAACGTCAGAAGAAGAAGAAAAGTAAGAAGTCGTCAAGGAAGGTCCGACCCGACTGCTCAGCAGTCGGCCCGAATCTCGGGGACTACACCCAGTGGGTGCGCTGATGCGCCCCCACATGAGATAAAGATCAAGTCACGTACCTCGGCTCTCAGTAAGGTCGGCGGTCTTCTGAGTCAGCTCCCGAGCCTGGGAGTTGAAGGCGGCCGCTCGAAGGTTGTGGTAGTCCTGCAAGATGGACAGAAGACCGAAGTGAGAACAAAAACAACAAAGACAAAACCTCCAAGAAGTTCCAAGCCGCCTGCTCAGCAGCCGACTCGGAACTCGGGGACTACACCCAGTGGGTGCGCTAACGCGCCCCCATGGAAGAAATCAAGATCAAGAGGAGAAATCGAGATCAAGAAGAAACAAGACGGGAATACTAACCCGGATGGCCGCCCGCGTTGTGAGGAACTCATCGGTGAACTACCTCAGCGCCGCGGCTTGGCTTTGGAGCCGGGTCCGGACGTCTTGGGCAGCCACGTTCACTACGGCTGTCCCTCCGCCTGGCATCCACCCCGAGGTAGCGCTGGCCGCCTCCGCGTCTCGGGCCGAAGAGCTGGAGCCCACGGCCGGCTGTGGCTCCGACGCGGCCTTCCCCGCCCGCCGGCTCGGCGGCACCCGGACCGCCACCTCAGCCCTCGCGGCCGGCTCGCCCTCCGCCGACTGTGCAGGCGGCGGATCAGGCCGGCCGCCTTGGGCCGCCCCAGTTGGCGGGGTCGGCTCCGGCGCCTTCTCCAGAATGATGACGTCGTTGCCGCTTCCTCCCAGCCCCGGCTGGGAGCCGCTGGCTCCCCCTGGCGAGGGCTCCACGTCCCCAGGCGCCATGACGCGCAGGGGGGTGACCATCAAAACCTCCCCTGCCGCCGCCGCGGCCTCAGCCTCTGCCTGGGCCCTGGCTGCGGCCTCGGCGAGTGCCTTCGCCGCCTCCTCCTCCCGTGCCGCCTGGGCGGCGGCTGCCTTCCGTGCCTCCGCCTCCCGTGCCTCCTGCTCCTCCCGCGCCTCCCGCGTGTTCCTTTCCGTCGCCTCCTGGAGGTCGGCACGGGGGTCCACGCGGCGGGTGGTGCTCCCAGAGCCCCTTGGCGACTCGACGACGGAGCCGGCAGCCGCCCGCTCAAGTGACAACGGAGCTCTGATCGTTGAAGAAAAAGACAAAGGTTTCAAGAACCACCAAAGGAAAGAAAGAAAGAGAGTACACAAAGAAAGATTCGGACTTACGCCGACATGGTCTGCGGTTGCTTCACCACCTTGCAGAAACGAGCCGCCTTCGCGGCCGCCTCCTCCCGCCTGGCGGCTGCCGCCCCGCCTCTGGGTTTCTTCGTTCGGCTGCCGAACAAGCCCTGGGCGGCGCGACGCTTCTGACCTCCACCCCGAGCAGGCTGCGCGGCGGAGGAGCCCGCGCCGCGTCCAGATGCCGGCTGGCGGCGCGGGACGGCTTTGAATTCATCGTCGTCCGGCCAGTCGTCAAAGGTGGCAGTGAACCCGGAGCCGCCTGTTTCGCCGCCGGCTTGGCCTCCGCCCAGCTCGACGTCGTCGTCCATATGGACCGCCCCCAGGTCGGGGTCCTCCAGGTCATGTTCGGTCCGGTCGGGGACGAAGCGGCGCTCCGCGTCTGACCCGCCGGCCGGCCGAAGCAGAGGGCTCTGTCGAAGAACAAGCCGACTAAGTCAGAGTTGGCCAAGAGATGCTCGGCAACAAGGCTGAGAGAGAGAGAAAAAGACACAGGGAGAGCATACCGTAGGCGGCGGATTGGCTCGGCTATACGGCTCCTTGCCGAACTGCCACTCTTCGGTGAGTTTGCAGTTCGCAAGGTAGTTCACCATGTAGGCGACCTCCTCGCGCGGCATCTCCTTGGTGCACATTCGGCTCGGATCGAGCTGGCCGCTCATCTGACAGATCAGATGAGGCCGGCTCTGGAGCGGAAGAACCCGACGCGTGACGAACGCGGCCAGAAGGTCGGGCCCCGTCAGGCCTTCCGACTGGACCATCACCCGCAGTCGGGCGATGGCGGCGTTTCCCGCCGGCGACAGCGTCACAGCCCGGAAGGACCACTGGGGCAGCCTGCCCGCCGGTGGGCCGGCTACGTAAGCCGGCAGGTTGATGTAGTCGCCCCGTGGAGCGATGTTCCGCACGTAGAAGTACGACTTCTGCCACTTCTTCACCGATTGGATCAGCGTGATGACGGGGAAGGGGTTGTCGGCAGCCGATCTCCGCGACGCGATAAAGGCGCCAGTATGAGACGGCACGCCCTTAATGCGCGTGCCCAGCTTCGACTTGAAGAACTCCCCCCAGAGCTCAAGGGTGGGGAGGACGCCGAGATAGCCCTCGCACAGGGTGACGAAGGCGGACAGCAGCACCACTGCGTTGGGGGTGAGATGGTGCGGCTGGAGCTGATAGAATTCGAGCCAGGAGCGGAAGAAGGCGCTCACTGGCAGGCCGAAGCCGCGCAAGAAGTGCGAGCGGAAGACCACCCGCTCGCCCTCCTGCGGCCTCGGCGAGATTTCCTTCGCCGGCGCGAGGCGGACCTCCACTTTGTCCGCGCTGGGCAGCCGCCGCGTGTCGCGGAGGAAGTCGACGTGGTCGTCATGGACGTTGGAGCCGTCCCAATCCCCGCCAAGCTGCTCTACGGTGGGAGGCATGGCGAAAGCTAGCCCGGCGGCGGAGGAGCGTGCGGTGGAAGAGCGCGGCGGCGAGGCGCTGTCGCAGAAACTGGCAAGAGGAAGAAGACGGTGGAAGTAGGAGGAGCGTGTGAGGGCCTGCCGCCCTCCACCTCCCCCTACTTATAGCCTCACGAGGCCGAAGAGGCCGGACGTGGGGGGGGGGACGTGGGATTAACTACGCCCACTCCCCCCACGTCTCACGATTATTGCGCATAAATGCGAGCCGAAACTGCCGCACGGAACGTGCGGGCGGTTTCGGGATACAAAGGATCCGCGCCTGGGCCGGGGCGCGGATGTGGCGGGCCCCCTCCCTGCGGCGACGTCCCGTCACGCGCGTGGGCTGGCAGGCTTTCCGGCCACGTGGTTCGCCGACGGCCCGTGGCCAGCCCGCGGCCCGGTGCACGTGCCAGCGGGCTCCCGCCCTCCGACTCCAGAAGATTTCGACTCAGGCAGCGCGCCTAACCAAGGCCGGCTCCCAGCTGCCGGCTTGTCACAATAGGAAGCTGATCGAGCTTCTCAACCCCCACTCCACCTCGAAGCCCAATCAGCTTCGGGGACTACTGTCGGAGTAAATGGCCACGGGTAGCCTAACCGACTGCCCCTGGTTCTTCTGAAAAAATTATCAGGCCTTCGGGCCTCCAAGCACTCCGAGCATTGGGCCGCCTTCCCTGGCCGGCTACCTCTGAAGCCGACTCCCGGAAGGTGACCCAACCTCAAGCAACCCTTCCCCAGGACGACTACGGGGTGGCCGACTCCAAGAAGCCGGCCAAGAAGGACGCCGACTCCTAGGAGCCGGCCGAGACCACAACCACCAAAGCTGTTCCCACATAACGGCGACATGATGGGGAGTGGCCACAGTGCGGCCCACTACCCCCGAAGCCCGAGGCGGGCATGGCTACAGGAAGCCGTACGGGACGGCTGTCCCCCGTGCGGCTCGGCACTGTAGCCATGCTAGCCTCGACGTCATCCACGACCGACTCCCGTACGGCCCACGGGCGGCGGGCCCCTCTAGCCAGAGAGAGGCGTGAAGGCGGCCCGGCCTTTCCCAGTCGGCCAAGAGCGTAGCCGGCCTCCAGAAGCCGGCTACCCCCTTCCTCGAAGCAGGAGCCCCATTAAGGAGACAAGACGAGGTAAGGCTACAGTGATAGCCCCCGAGGCGGCCCACTGTAGCCACGCTTACCTCGACAAAGCCCTCGTCATCAGAGGCGAGGCTACAGTAAGCAGCCGCCGACAAGACCCTAGGCGGTGGGGCCGGCCTGTCGACCAAGGAGCCGGCAGCTGGCGGGACCCACCAGCTGGCGGGACCCAATTGCCGGCGGAGAAGCCGGCAAGCGTAGACACTGACGGCTGGGGCCAGCTCCCAGTCGGATTACCATTGTACCCCCGGGGGTAGGCCTATATAAACCCCCCGGAGCACCCATGCAAAGGGTTGGCCTCTGATCATAGTTGGCTTCTAAGCATAGCACACACACCATAGACAGAGAGAAGATAGAGCTAGCCTTGTTCTTCTTCTCCCTTGAACCCAAACAGCTCTAGGAGCGATTGTAGCTACTTTCACCGATCTAGTGATCATGCGGAGACCCCGCAGAGCAGGACTAGGGGTGTTATCTCCTCGGAGAGCCCCGAACCTGGGTAAGATCCGCCGGCGTGCATGTCTTCGCCTCATCCCGTTTCCAGGCACCGGCGACGTTTTATTGGCTCCCACAATGATAAGCCATCCCTTGGCATATGTCGCACCAACCACCCGACATTTATTTTTTTAATACTTTTTGAACAAAAAAATAATCTAAATTATGGTTTGTTTGTATATTCGTGTTGTTTATACCGAGGGCTTTGAAATAAGATCATTTTTCCATACGTTTTTGATATTAAAACTTTATCAAGTTTCAACCGAGTAAACAACAGAATCATCAAATTTCAGAGACTAAAAAATAATGATAAGATTCCTGCCATTCCACGTGCGTCTTGGAGCCGCCGCCCCCGGCACCACGCGCAACAACGACGACTTCGGCCTTCTCGTGCCTCCGGGCGTCGTGGCCATCCGTCCGTCCGTCCCTCCCTCCCCCTCCCACCTTCTCTTTTTTTCTTCCTTTAATTATTAGGTTTTCTGCCCTTATTTTTAGCAGGTTTACATTCATACAAAGATTGAATATAACCTTGTGTTAACAAATTCTTGTGAATATATATGTTATGTACAAGCCCAAATACCTGCTTAACAGATTCTTGCGGGGTTTTTTGAAACAGAGGCAAAAGCTTTGCCACATTCACTCATTAAGAAGAAGAGAGTTGCCCACTTAATTACGGGATACTGGGCGAAAACCGTTACAACTTGACCACGAAAGGCAACCACAAGTGAAAACATGAAAACACCCCCAACATGCTACCCCTACCAACTTCCGGCATATGAGACGCATCCTCACAGAATTACCCCCACAAAATAACCTGAGAAAAAGACATCATCAAAGGCAACAGGCACGAGCACACCCATGATGAGAGAGCAACACAATGAGAGCCAACAATCATCATCATCATGAAGCAACCGCGAATGCCTTTTTTATAGCGTCACTCTTCTTGCTTCTGCACTTATCTGATTTCTCCTTCAAGATGATGGGCCGCGAGCTAGCACCGGCTCTCTTCTTATCCCTCATAGCCTTCCCCTACAGGAGACAACCCTAAACCGAGCTAGCACCACCTGTTGGGGAACGTAGCATGCAATTTCAAAAAAATTCCTACGATCACGCAAGAACTATCTAGGAGATGCACAGCAATGAGAGGGGAAGAGTATGCCCACGTACCCTCGAAGACCGAAAGCGGAAGCGTTAGGTTAACGCGGTTGTTGTAGTCGAACGTTTTCACGATCCAACCGATCCAAGTACCGAACATACGGCACCTCCGTGTTCAGCACACGTTCAACTCGATGACGTCCCTCGAACTCTTGATCCAGCAGAGGGTAGAGGTAGAGTTCCATCAGCACGACAGCGTGGTGACGGTGTTGGTGATGTGATCCTGCAGGGCTTCGCCTAAGCACTACGACGCTATGACCGGAGGAGTAAACTGTGGAGGGGGCACCGCACACGGCTAAGAGAACAATTGATGTCCTTTGGGGTAACTCCTGCCCACGTATATAAAGGAGGGGAGGAGGAGGCCTGCGGCTAGGAGGGGCGCGCCATGGGGGGAGTCCTACTAGGACTCCCAGTCCTAGTAGGATTCGCCCCCCTCCTTTTCCTTTCTCCACCGGAGGGAAAAGGAAGGAGAGGGAGAGGGAGAGGAAAAGGGGGGCGCCGCCCCCTCCCCCTAGTCCAATTCAGACTGCCATGGGGGGGGGGGACGCCGGCCACCCCTTGCGGCCCTCCTCTCTCTCCACTAAGGCCCACTAAGGCCCAATATTTCCCCTGGGGGGTTCCGGTAACCCCTCGGTACTCCGGTAAAATACCCGAACCACTCGAAACCATTCCGATGTTCGAATACTACCTTCCAATATATGAATCTTTACCTCTCGACCATTTCGAGACTCCTCGTCATGTCCGTGATCTCAACCGGGACTCCGAAGAAACTTCGGTCACCAAAACACACAACTCATAATACACATCGTCATCGAACGTTAAGTGTGCGGATCCTACGGGTTCGAGAACTATGTAGACATGACCGAGACACATCACCGGTCAATAGCCAATAGCGGAACCTGGATGCTCATATTGGTTCGTACATATTCTACGAAGATCTTTATCGGTAAAACCGCATAACAACATATGTCATTCCCTTTGTCATCGGTATGTTACTTGCCCAAGATTCGATCGTCGGTATCATCATACCTAGTTCAATCTCGTTACCGGCAAGTCTCTTTACTCGTTCTGTAATGCATCATCCCACAACTAACTCATTAGTCACATTGCTTGCAAGGCTTATAGTGATGTGCATTACCGAGAGGGCCCAGAGATACCTCTCCGATACACGGAGTGACAAATCCTAATCTTGATCTATGCCAACCCAACAAACACCTTCAGAGACACCTGTAGAGCATCTTTATAATCACCCAGTTACGTTGTGACGTTTGATAGCACACAAGGTGTTCCTCCGGTATTCGGGAGTTGCATAATCTCATAGTCAGAGGAATATGTATAAGTCATGAAGAAAGCAATAGCAATAAAACTAAACGATCATAATGCTAAGCTAACGGATGGGTCTTGTGCATCACATCATTCTCTAATGATGTGACCCCGTTCATCAAATGACAACACATGTCTATGGTCAGGAAACTTAACCATCTTTGATTAATGAGCTAGTCAAGTAGAGGTATACTAGGGACACTCAGTTTTGTCTATGTATTCACACATGTACTAAGTTTCCGGTTAATACAGTTCTAGCATGAATAATAAACATTTATCATGATATAAGGAAATATAAATAACAACTTTATTATTGCCTCTGGGGCATATTTCATTTAGTCTCCCACTTGCACTAGAGTCCGTAATCTAGATTACATAGTAATGATTCTAACACCCATGGAGTCTTGGTGTTGATCATGTTTTGCTCGTGGAAGAGGCTTAGTCAACGGGTCTGCAACATTCAGATCCGTATGTATTTTGCAAATCTCTATGTCTCCCTCCTTGACTTGATCGCGGATGGAATTGAAGAGTCTCTTGATGTGTTTGGTTCTCTTGTGAAATCTGGATTCCTTCGCCAAGGCAATTGCTCCAGTATTGTCACAAAAGATTTTCATTGGACCCGATGCACTAGGTATTACACCTAGATCGGATATGAACTCCTTCATTCGCTGCTTCCGAAGAAGCTATCTACTCCGCTTCACACGTAGATCCCGCCACGACGCTCTGCTTGGAACTGCACCAACAGACAGCTCCACCATTCAATACAAATATGTACCCGGTTTGTGACTTAGAGTCATCCGGATCAGTGTCAAAGCTTGCATCGACGTAACAATTTACGACAAGCTCTTTGTCACCTCCATAAACGAGAAACATATCCTTAGTCCTTTTTAGGTATTTCAGGATGTTCTTGACCGCTGTCCAGTGATCCACTCCTGGATTACTTTGGTACCTCCCTGCTAAACTTATAGCAAGGTACACATCAGGTCTGGTATACAGCATTGCATACATGATAGAACCTATGGCTGAGGCATAGGGAATGACTTTCATTTTCTCTCTATCTTCTGCAGTGGTCGGGCATTGAGTCTGACTCAACTTCACACCTTGTAACACAGGCAAGAACCCTTTCTTGGACTGATCCATTTTGAACTTCTTCAAAACTTTATCAAGGTATGTGCTTTGTGAAAGTCCAATTAAGCGTCTCGATCTATCTCTATAGATCTTGATGCCCAATATGTAAGCAGCTTCACCGAGGTCTTTCATTGAAAAATTCTTATTCAAGTATCCTTTTATGCTATCCAGAAATTCTATATCATTTCCAATCAACAATATGTCATCCACATATAATATCAAAAATGCAACAGAGATCCCACTCACTTTCTTGTAAATACAGGCTTCTCCAAAAGTCTGTATAAAACCATATGCTTTGATCACACTATCAAAGCGTATATTCCAACTCCGAGAGGCTTGTACCAGTCCATAAATGGATCGCTGGAGCCTGCACACTTTGTTAGCACCTTTAGGATCGACAAAACCTTATGGTTGCATCATATACAAATCTTCTTTAAGAAATCCATTAAGGAACGCAGTTTTGACATCCATTTGCCAAATTTCATAATCATAAAATGCAGCAAATTGCTAACATGATTTAGACAGACTTAAGCATTGCTACGGGTGAGAAGGTCTCATCATAGTCAACTCCTTGAACTTGTCGAAAACCTTTCGCAACAAGTCGTGCTTTGTAGATAGTAACGTTACCGTCAGCGTCAGTCTTCTTCTTGAAGATCCATTTATTCTCTATGGCTTGCCGATCATCGGGCAAGTCAACCAAAGCCCACACTTTGTTCTCATACATGGATCCTGATACGTCCATTTTTCATCATGTTTTCTTACTGTTATTTATGATGTTTTCATCCATAATAATGATTTTGGAGTAATTCTAATGCCTTTTCTCTCATAATATGCAAGGTATACACAAAGAGGGATAATTCCGGCAGCTGGAAATCTGGACCTGGAAAAGCTAAGTCAGGCCACCTATTCTGCATAACTTCAAACAAGCTGAAACTTCACGAGGATTTTTATGGAATATTTGAGAATTATTGGAGCAAATAACTACCAGAGGGGCCCCACCAGGTGGGCACAACCCACCTGGGCGACAGGGAGCCCAGGCGCGCCCTGGTGGGTTGTGCTCACCCAGGCCCACCTCCAGTGCCCATCTTCTGGTATATAGGTCATTTTGACCTAGAAAAAATAAGGAGAAGACTTTTGGGATGGAGCGTCGCCGTCTCGAGGCAGAACTTGGGCAGGAGCACTTTTGCCCTCCGGCGGAGCGATTCCGTCGGGGGAACTTCCCTACTGGAGGGGGAAATCATCGTCATCATCATCACCAACAACTCTCCTATCTTGGGGAGGGTAATCTCCATCAACATCTTCAACAACACCATCTCATCTCAAACCCTAGTTCATCTCTTGTGTTCAATCTTGTTACCGGAACTATAGATTGGTGCTTGTGGGTGACTAGTAGTGTTGATTACATCTTGTAGTTGATTACTATATGGTTTATTTGGTGGAAGATTATATGTTCAGATCCATTATGCTATTTAATACCCCTCTGATCATGAGCATGATTGTCATTTGTGAGTAGTCACTTTTGTTCTTGAGGTCACGGGAGAAATCATGTTGCAAGTAATCATGTGAACTTGATATGTGTTCGATATTTTGATAGTATGTATGTTGTGATTCCCTTAGTGGTGTCATGTGAACGTCAACTACATGACACTTCACCATATTTGGGCCTAAGGGAATGCATTGTGGAGTAGAAATTAGATGATGGGTTGCGAGAGTGACGGAAGCTTAAACCCCAGTTTATGCGCTATTCCGTAAGGGACCGATTGGATCCAAAAGTTTAATGCTATGGTTAGAATTTATTCTTAATACTTTTCTCATAGTTGCGGATGCTTGCAGGAGGGTTAATCATAAGTAGGAGGTTTGTTAAAGTAAGAACAACACCTAAGCACCGGTCCACCCACATATCAAATTATCAAAGTACCGAACACAAATTGAACCAACATGATGAAAGTGACTAGATGAAATTCCCGTGTACCCTCAAGAACGCTTTGCTTATCATAAGAGACCGTTTCGGCCTGTCCTTTGCCTCAAAAGGATTGGGCTACCTTGCTACACTTTTGTTACTACTACCGTTACTTGCTCGTTACAAATTATCTTGCTATCAAACTACTCCGCTACTTACAATTTCAGCACTTGCAAACATTACCTTACTGAAAGCTACTTGTCATTTCCTTCTGCTCCTCGTTGGGTTCAACACTCTTACTTATCGAAAAGAGCTACAATTGATCCCCTATAATTGTGGGTCATCATATCCCATCTCAGATTTCATGGCCTCAAGCCATTTCGCGGAATCTGGGCTCGTCATCGCTTCCTCATAGTTCGTAGGTTCATCATGGTCTAGTAACATGACCTCCAGAATAGGATTACCGTACCACTCTGGTGCGAAACTTACTCTAGTTGATCTACAAGGTTCGATAGTAACTTGATCTGAAGTTTCATGATCATCATCATTAACTTCCTCAATAATTGGTGTAGGCATCACTGGAATTGATTTCTGTGATGAACTACTTTCCTCCCACTCACTTCTTTCGAGAGAAACTCCTTCTCTAGAAAGGATCCATTCTTACCAACGAATATCTTGCCTTCAGATATGTGATAGAAGGTGTACCCAACAGTCTCCTTTGGGTATCCTATGAAGACACATTTCTCCGATTTGGGTTCGAGCTTATCAGGTTGAAGCTTTTTCACATAAGCATCGCAGCCCCAAACTTTTAGAAATGTCAGCTTAGGTTTCTTGCCAAACCACAGTCATATGGTGTCATCTCAACGGATTTAGATGTGCCCTATTTAACATGAATGTGACCGTCTCTAAAGTATAACCCCCAAAACGATAGTGGTAAATCGGTATGTGACATCATAGATCGCACCATATCTAATAAAGTATGGTTACGACGTTCGGACACACCATTACGCTGTGGTGTTCCAGGTGGCGTGAGTTGCGAAACTATTCCACATTGTTTCAAATGAAGACCAAACTCATAACTCAAATATTCACCTCCACGATCAGATCGTAGAAACTTTATTTTCTTGTTACGATGATTTTCCACTTCACTCTGAAATTCTTTGAACTTTTCAAGTGTTTCAGACTTATGTTTCATTAAGTAGATATACCCATATCTGCTCAAATCATCTGTGAAGGTCAGAAAATAATGATACCCACCGCGAGCCTCAACACTCATCGGACCGCATAGATCAGTATGTATTATTTCCAATAAGTCAGTTGCTCGCTCCATTGTTCCGAAGAACGGAGTCTTAGTCATCTTGCCCATGAGGCATGGTTCGCAAGCATCAAGTGATTCATAATCAAGTGATTCCAAAAGCCCATCAGCATGGAGTTTCTTCATGCGCTTTACGCCAATATGACCTAAACGGCAGTGCCACAAATAAGTTGCACTATCATTATTAACTTTGCATCTTTTGGCTTCAAAATTATGAATATGTGTATCACTACGATCGAGATTCAACAAAAATAGACCACTCATCAAGGGTGCATGACCATAAAAGATATTAGTCATATAAATAGACCAACCATTATTCTCTGATTTAAATGAATAACCATTTAAAGAAATAAATGATTCGCTAGGTTTGTTTTTTATCGATAATATTTACTTACGGGATACTTTTGACGTTATTCAGCGATTCTCACATAGCGGTCTTGGTTTGAAATCCCTTTTGAAACGTGAAATCATAAACAAGTTGGTTGAAGTAGTAATACCATTTTCTGATGAGAATTCTAAGTCGTACGTGTACGGTTATTTTGCTTGTCTCGCATCAAACAAGATCCAGATATAATGTTCATGCTCAACGCTGGCACCAAACAACAATTATTCAGGTCTAAAACTAATCCCGAAAGTAGATGTTTAGGTAGCATGCCGACGACGATGACATCGACTTTGGAACCATTTCCCACGCGCATCATCACCTCGTCGTTAGCCAATCTTCGTTTAATCTGTAGCCCATGTTTCGAGTTGCAAATATGAGCAACAGAACCAGTATCAAATACCCAGGCACTACTACAAGCATTAGTAAGGTACACATCAATAACATGTATATCAAATATACCTTTCACTTTGCCATCCTTCTTATCTGCCAAATACTTGGGGCAGTTCCACTTCCAGTGACCAGTCCCTTTGCAGTAGGAGCGCTCAGTTCCAGGCTTAGGTCCAGACTTGGGTTTCTTCCCAGGAGCAGCAACTTTCTTGCTATTCTTCTTGAAGTTCCCCTTCTTCCCTTTGCCCTTTTTCTTGAAACTAGTGGTCTTGTTAACCATCAACACTTGATGCTCCTTCTTGATTTCTACCTCCGCAGCCTTTAGCATCACGAAGAGCTCGGGAATTGTCTTTTCCATCCCTTGCATATTATAGTTCATCATGAAGCCTTTATAGCTTGGTGGCAGTGATTGAAGAACTTTGTCAATGACACTATCATCAGGAAGATTAACTCCCAGCTGAGTCAAGTGGTTATGGTACCCAGACATTCTGAGTATGTGTTCACTGATAGAACTATTCTCCTCCATCTTGCAGCTATAGAACTTGTTGGAGACTTCATATCTCTCAACTCGGGCATTTGCTTGAAATATTAACTTCAACTCCTGGAACATCTCATATGCTCCATGACATTCAAAATGTCTTTGAAGTCCCGATTCTAAGCCGTAAAGCATGGCACATAGAACTATTGAGTAGTCATCAGCTTTAGTCTGCCAGATGTTCATAACGTCCAGCGTTGCTCCTCCGCAGCGGGCCTTGCACCTAGCGGTGCTTCCAGGACGTAATTCTTCTGTGCAACAATGAGGATAATCCTCAAGTTACGGACCCAATCCGTGTAGTTGCCACCATCATCTTTCAACTTAGCTTTCTCTAGGAACGCATTAAAATTCAAGGGAACGGTAGCACGGGCCATTGATATACAACAACCTAGATATGCAAAAACTATCAGGTACTAAGTTCATGATAAATTAAAGTTCAATTAATCATATTACTTAAGAACTCCCACTTAGATAGACACCCCTCTAGTCATCTAAATGATCACATGATCCATATCAACTAAACCATGTCCGATCATCACGTGAGATGGAGTAGTTTTCAATGGTGAACATCTCTATGTTGATCATATCTACTATATGATTCACGTTCGACCTTTCGGTCTCAGTGTTCTGAGGCCATATCTGCATATTCTAGGCTCGTCAAGTTTAACCCGAGTATTCTGCACGTGCAAAACTGGGTTGCACCCGTTGTATGTGAACGTAGAGCTTATCACAGCAGATCATCACGTGGTGTCTCGGCACGACGAACTGTAGCAACGGTGCATACTCAAGGAGAACACTTATACCTTGAAATTTAGTGAGGGATCATCTTATAATGCTACCGCCGTACTAAGCAAAATAAGATGCATAAAAGATAAACATCACATGCAATCAAAATATGTGACATGATATGGCCATCATCATCTTGTGCCTTTGATCTCCATCTCCAAAGCACCGTCATGATCTCCATTGTCACTGGCTTGACACCTTGATCTCCATCGTAGCGTCGTTGTCGTCTTGCCAACTATTGCTTCTACAACTATCGCTACCGCATAGTGATAAAGTAAAGCAATCACATGGCGATTGCATTTCATACAATAAAGCGACAACCATAAGGCTCCTGCCAGTTGCCGATAACTATTACAAAACATGATCATCTCATACAATAAATTATATCGCATCATGTCTTGACCATATCACATCACAACATGCCCTGCAAAAACAAGTTAGACGTCCTCTACTTTGTTGTTGCAAGTTTTACGTGGCTGCTACGGGCTTCTAGCAAGAACCGTTCTTACCTACGCATCAAAACCACAACGATTTTTCGTCAAGTGTGCTGTTTTAACCTTCAACAAGGACCGGCCGTAGTCAAACTCGATTCAACTAAAGTTGGAGAACAGACACCCGCCAGCCACCTGCGTGCAAAGCACGTCGGTAGAATCGGTCTCATGAACGTGGTCATGTAATGTTGGTCCGGGTCGCTTCATCCAACAATACCGCCGAATCAAAGTAAGACGTTCGTGGTAAGCAGTATGACTATTATCGCCCACAACTCTTTGTGTTCCACTCGTGCAAATCATCTACGCATAGACCTCGCTCGGATGCCACTCTTGGGGAACATAGCATGCAATTTCAAAAAAATTCCTACAATCATTCAAGATCTATCTAGGAGATGCATAGCAACGAGAGGGGGAGAGTGTGTCCATGTGCCCTCATAGACCGATCCAAGTACCGAACGTATGGCACCTCCGTGTTCAGCACATGTTCAGCTCGATGACGTCCCTCAAACTCTTGATCCAGCAGAGGGTCGAGGGAGAGTTCAGTCAGCACGACGGCGTGGTGATGGTGTTGGTGATGTGGTCCGCACAGGGCTTCGCCTAACACTACAAAAAAAGAGACATCCGTGACATTTTGGGCCGAACTATTTTTTTTCTATCATACTTATGACACTTCTATGATGGTAATTGTGACAAAACCCGGTATCATCATAGATGTGGTGGGGTCCTACTTCTATGACAAAAAATCATGACAGAAAATGGGCTTTTCGTCCTGGGCGGGCCAGAGACGCAGCTGCATGACATTCTTTGGGCCATCCATGACGGAAAAAACCATGGTAGAAGCGAGGGCGAGGAAAATATCGGGGAGTTCCCGGTTACCGTGGCTGGTCGGGGGCCGAGCGATGCGCGTTTCTCTCATATGTACGCGTGTGTGTGTGAGGCGTTGCGCTCTAACTAAACCGGAGCGAGGCGTTGGGCTCTAACTGAACCCGAGCGATTGCACTGCAGGCTATGCATTACTGAACCCGAGCGATCGATCGATGGCTGTTAACTGAACCCGATCGAGCGATTCCTTCGCTACTGCTGCTAACTGAAGCCGATCGATGCTACCTCTGGATGAACAGTGAGCGTTGTTGGGGGGTTTGGATGAACAGTTCCCGGTGGGGGTTGGATGAACAGGAACCCGTGGTAGTAGAGGCCGTTGCCGCTGGATGAGCAGTACCCCGATCGATCGAGCCGGTGGATGAACAGGACCCCGTGGAGGGCTGGATGAACAGGGCCCCGCGGAGGGCTGGTTGAACAGGGTCCCGCGGAGGGCTGGTTGAACAGTAGCCGGTGGAGGGCTGGATGAACAGTAGCCCATGGAGGGGTGGTTGAACAGGACCCCCGTGGAGAGGGCTGGTTGAACAGTAGCCGGTGGAGGAGCGCGCGGTGGAGGCTGGATGAACAGGAGCCCGTGGATGAACAGTCGCAGGTGGAGGCTGGAGGAGGTCGACGGTGGATGAATAGGAGCCCGTGGAGGCTGGAGGAGGTCGACGGTGGAGATGAACAGTATCCCGTGGAGTCCCGTTTTGTGGTACGCCACACCCCTCCCGATGAACAGGACCCTCATTTCGACCATAGAGCTCCAACACAAGTCCGTTTCCTCTGTTTTGCGGTACGCCACACCCCTCCCGATCAACAGGACCCCGTTTCGACCGTAGGAGGTCCGTTTCCTCCGTTTTGCGGTACGCCAGACCCCTCCCGATGAACAGGATCCCGTTTAGACCATGGCCGGTCGAACACAAGGCCGTTTCCTCCATTCTGCGGTACACCAGGCCTCGTTTCCATCGGCTATTCCGTCCAAGCCGGTTGGCTCCCGATGAACAACACGCGTTCTGTTGCCTCCCGATGAACACGACGCATTCCGTTGCCTCCCCATGAACACGACGACGACGTAGTTTCTCCATTCCGACCCAGCCACAGCCATGTACACGAGCCCTGGCCGTACGTATGCGCGAGTAGGCGTTCGAGACCCCGCCCGTATGTACGTACGTGGCCGTATTAACTTTCTTGCACCCTGGCTGCTGTACGTACGTGTACATGCTACGTGCACGCCTCTACTACCACACGTGCCCTTCCTTACACGGCCACGGTTCATCGCTGCAGTCTGCAGACAGACCGATCGACCAGTATGTATGTACACGTTCGCGACCAGAATGACAACGCTACATACGCTTCGACCGGGTGGGTCCCGACTGTCAGGCACTTCCTTGCGTGCGAAGATGTAGCTGGTGGGTCCCAGCAGTCAGAGGCGAATCATTTTTTGCCCGTAATATGGATGCACTTTCTTGCGTGCGAAGATGTAGCTGGTGGGTCCCAGCAGTTAGGGGGCGAATCATTTTTTTGCCCGTAATATGGACACACTTCCTTGCGTGCGAAGATGTAGCTGGTGGGTCCCAGCAGTCAGGGGGGAACGTTTTTTTTTGCAAAATACGGTGGCCCGTCCGATGGGTCCCTGCTGTCAGGTGGAGGAATAATTATTTTCCGCGTAATAAGGAGGCACTTCCTTGCTGCGGCCGTGGACCCAGCTGTCAGCCTCTCCACGTACAGTACTCTTCCAATGGAAGTCGGTCGTTGACCACATTGACCATGCCGTGCCAAGAGCACGAAGGCGGTGGACGAGGGCGAGGCCTAGGAAGGGGACGACACGGAGCTGGGAAAGACGCGGCAGTGGATGCCCACGCGGAGAGGAGTATGAGGGTTCACTGGTTTGGCTGCGGTGTGAGGATGCCGTTGCCGCAGGGCCTGGCCAGCAGTGGGAGTGGTAGGGGGAGGTGAGGCGTCCGCGGCAGCACAGCCGGCCACGGGAGGCAGGAGCAGGTGGCACGACCGGCACTGCTTAGGGCGGCTGGAGCAAGAAGACCAGAGGTTGAAGAATCACAACGGCCGTTGGATGGACATCGTATGGTCACTGCAGCTAGAATCGTTTATATTGACTAAGTTGGCAAAGCCCTTGGTACATGTCAACTTAGTAGGCCCACAGGTCAGCCTCGAAATCGTGCGCCCCAGATGTCTGGGGGAGGAATCATTTTTTGGGCGACTGAAGCTAGAATATCCGAGATTGAAGAAGAAGCACGACATCCGTTGGATGGACATCCAACGGGCACTGCTGCTAGAATCATGTGTTGACTATAAGTTGACAAAGCCTTGCATACGCGCCAACTTAGTAGGCCCACAAGTGTGTGGCAGAGAACTTATAGCCCATTTGCGATTTGTAAGAATGCACAACCCATTTTTGAATTCTAATGGAATTTACTACAGCCCATTTACAGTTTGTTAAAAGTACAACCCATTTTTAGCTAGGACAACGATTAATAATTTCAACCAACCATTCAAAACAGAATTCAATAAAATTTCCCACATTTTGATAGGATCCGAAATATTTTTGTCCTGAAATTTCTAGTCAGATTAAATACAATTTCAATATAAATTTGTATTACGTAAAAATCCAATGAAACATTGCGCGCGCAACAATTAGTGAAATTAAAATTTTCAAAATCCAAAAGTAATATTTTATAAACTAATTACGTCTTTGGTGCATTTTTTTATAGTACTGCCCAGTTTTTATAATTACATCCCATTTATTATTTCTTAAAGCTCATTTTCTTGTTAGGCCTAATGCATCCCTCCCAGGAAAGATTTGTAGCCCAGCGGGGCGGAGAATAACAAGTTGACCCGGATTGTGTACAACTGTCGGCCCAGTTGCATTGCTGATGTTGAAAAAAGGCATGTCTAGTATAGTACAACCTTACATGGCTACTCAGCCCACATTCAGGGACGTCGGAAAGGCCCAAACAAGGCTTCTGTACAACTTTTTGAAGTCACCGAGCTCAATTAATAACTTAAGAAAAAAGTTAGAGTACAGTGGAACCTAATTAAAAACTGTCACGAGTGAAGAAATAATTCAACGGGTCCCACTTGTTGATGTCTACTACACAACATTCCTCTTGTAGACGTTGTTGGGCCTCCAAGTGCAGAGGTTTGTAGGACAGCAGCAAATTTCCGTCAAGTGGATGACCTAAGGTTTATCAATCCGTGGGAGGCGTAGGATGAAGATGGTCTCTCTCAAACAACCCTGCAACCAAATAACAAAGAGTCTCTTGTGTCCCCAACACACCCAATACAATGGTAAACTGTATAGGTGCACTAGTTCGGCGAAGAGATGGTGATACAAGTGCAATATGGATGGTAGATATAGGTTTTTGTAATCTGAAAATATAAAAACAGCAAGGTAACAAGTAATAAAAGTGAGCACAAACGGTATTGCAATGCTAGGAAACAAGGCCTAGGGTTCATACTTTCACTAGTGCAAGTTCTCTCAACAATAATAACATAATTGGATCACATAACTATCCCTCAACATGCAACAAAGAGTCACTCCAAAGTCATTAATAGCGGAGAACAAACGAAGAGATTATTGTAGGGTACGAAACCACCTCAAAGTTATCCTTTCTGATCGATCTATTCAAGAGTCCGTAGTAAAATAACACGAAGTTATTCTTTCAGTTCAATCTATCATAGAGTTCATACTAGAATAACACCTTAAGACACAAATCAACCAAAACCCTATTGTCACCTAGATACTCCAATGTCACCTCAAGTATCCGTGGGTATGATTATATGATATGCATCACACAATCTCAGATTCATCTATTCAACCAACACAAAGAACTTCAAAGAGTGCCCCAAAGTTTCTACCGGAGAGTCAAGACGAAAACGTGTGCCAACCCCTATGCATAAGTTCACAAACGGAACCCGCAAGTTGATCACCAAAACATACATCAAGTGGATCACGTGAATATCCCATTGTCACCACAGATAAGCACATGCAAGACATACATCAAGTGTTCTCAAATCCTTAAAGACTCAATCTGATAAGATAACTTCAAAGGGAAAACTCAATCCATTACAAGAGAGTAGTGGGGGAGAAACATCATAAGATCCAACTATAATAGCAAAGCTCGCGATACATCAAGATCGTACCACCTCAAGAACACGAGAGAGAGAGAGAGATCAAACACATAGCTACTGGTACATACCCTCAGCCCCGAGGGTGAACTACTCCCTCCTCATCATGGAGAGCGCCGGGATGATGAAGATGGCCACCGGTGATGGATCCCCCCTCCGGCAGGGTGCCGGAACAGGGTCCCGATTGGTTTTTGGTGGCTACAGAGGCTTGCGGCGGCAGAACTCCCGATCTATTATGTTCCCTGATGTTTTTAGGGTATATGGATATATATATAGGCGCAAGAAGTTGGTAAGGGGAGCCACGAGGGGCCCACGAGGGTGGGGGGTGCGCCCAGGGGGGCAGGCGCGCCTCCCTGCCTTGTGGCCACCTCGAAGCTTCCCTGACTTCAACTCCAAGTCTCCTGGATCACGTTCGTTCCAAAAATCACGCTCCCGAAGGTTTCATTCCGTTTGGACTCCATTTGATATTCCTTTTCTGCGAAACACTGAAACAAGGGAAAAAACAGAAACTGGCACTGGGCTCTGGGTTAATAGGTTAGTCCCAAAAATAATATAAAGGTGCATAGTAAAGCCCATTAAACATCCAAGATGGATAATATAATAGCATGAATACTTCATAAATTATAGATACGTTGGAGACATATCACTTGTGCGTGTGTGCGCGCGCGTGTGTGTGTGTGTGTGTGTGTGTGCGTGAGACCCATCGGTCGATGCTCGTAAATACATCTTTTAGCCATATGCATTGACGATGCTCAGTAAAAACTTATATAGTTGACACAATCATATAGAACATCATAGCACACTGAACTTGCATACAAAAATTTCACGTAGGCGGCACAATCAGGGTGGAAGCAGTGGATCGCTACGGGTAGGGCT
This sequence comes from Aegilops tauschii subsp. strangulata, assembly GCF_002575655.3. NCBI lineage: Eukaryota > Viridiplantae > Streptophyta > Magnoliopsida > Poales > Poaceae > Aegilops > Aegilops tauschii. The sequence goes on along the minus strand of NC_053041.3, from coordinate 87,914,030 downwards.
ATGTTGAAACCAACGAACTCGTACATAACGGTTCATCGTCTTTATCAATGATGGGGAAATATCTTGAATGCTGTGCAAAGAAAACAGACAGACAACACAATATATAAGTTCTGCTAGAACATTAAGTTGATGTACAGCCCTTTCTAAAAAAAGTTTAGGTAAAAAAATAGAACAGGTCATCTGACAAGATTCAGTTGTTACCTCAAATTAGAGCACATCCAGGCAGCCAGCCCTGCCTCTTCTCCCAAAGAAGCAGTGGCCTCCAGCGCGATGGAGTAGGCCCTGTGCCATCCATCGTTCCGAGCAACACGGGGAAAGTATGACGTTGACTCCTGTAATGGACGTCGTCGACGGACCCGGGCACCAGCGGCGGCGGCAGGACTTCGATTGATTGATTGACCACTTCTTCGACATGCACGAACACTCGATACAGGTACATCCCTAACATGGTCTGCGGCGGCCTTGGTGGCGACGAATAGTACAACCCCGGTTCCTGCACCGGTATCTCAACACCAATCACCTTCGGTATGGTGGACGGCTTCTTCATCCATGCCATAACCGTTAGAGCCCAGCTGTCTGGAGGAACACACATACTTACGAGCTCACCTCCAAGGTCGTTGATAAGCTCATTCATGGACTCGCTGTTCCAAGCACGTCGAGGCATGCCGTGGAAGGTAACCTTTGTTAAAAACTCAAGCTCAGAGGGCACCGAGCCCATCTGGGTGCCACCGATCAAAGCTCACCAGCGTGCCATCGCATAACAAACGTCAGGTTCCGGACAACTTTCGACTGCAGTGCGGAGAGCTTTGATCGGTGGCACCCAGGATCTCCGGCTCAGAGATCCGTGTTGACCGGAGACATGATAGTGCGCTTGAGTACAGGGAGTACAGGAGGGGGATTTGGGGGAACTGGAGTAGGAATCGAGATTTCAGAGGTGGGGGAGGGGCGGTTGATTGGGGATGAAAAGGTAGCATGAATTTCGAACATGCGCCAATATGCTCTCGGCGCGCAAGCACACGAAAACACCGGTGGCGCCCACATGTCGGCCTAAGAGTCCCTAATCTTTCTTTTTCTGAGAGCCCGACCTTTTTTTGAGGATCTTTTGAGAGCCCGGCCTGAGAGTCATAATTGACCTATTTGGCATTGCGTTACTACTCGGCCCATATTCAACGACACCTCACTGGCCCAAACAAGTGTACATCATCAAAAAGACACTGAGCTCAAATTATAACTTGAAAAGAGGAGATATACTCTGAACACTGGAGAATGGTGATGCTCTCATTTAGCCCACTAGCCGTTCGAGACAATAAACAGTTCAAAACAACAATATATACAACATTCAAACACTGACTAGTGACTACTACTGACATAAACAGCAAGACATGATAGTTCATAAGAAGTCTTGCTACACCACCAAAACGCGCCCATCTGCAGCTCTCAGACTCTCGTGATCCAGACAAGAATGACATTCTAAATAGAGGCAACTATTACATAGTAAGAGTGACATAGACGAGGATGACCAAATGACAAGGAATATGCATAACAAAAAAGAGAACCACCCATCCAGAACAAGCAGCAAAGACAGCAAGTCATTCGAAGAGGGATGATCCAACACCATCATAATTTGCAGCCCCGGTTCAGCCACCAGTGATCCGGAGACACCAATACTCCACCCTTTTGACGCAACAGCCCAATTACCCATCAACCTGAAGGCTTGAACCACATCACTGCCTGTCGGACTCGACACATCCAAGGATCAAAGTTAATCCAGATGCCTTTGTCATTCTCACCTTCTTTTGGCTGCAGGCTGTATCGTTGACAATCAGGGGAGTTTGCTCCCGAACTCCTAGGGCTCGCTGTGTAGACACAGTTTTCCATAGCAAACAGAGCCTCTCTGCCATCAAGGTCCTTGCCAATGGTGATCTCCTGGTTAATCGGATAATTGAGTCCGAGAAACAGAGAGTATGAACCAAGGCTGTTTACCCGCCTCCAACTCAAAAATCCTGCAGGCCCAAACAAGTTGGTATCCTGCTCATAGACGTAGCAGCCACTGTCCGGATACTCACGTATTTCACGGTGCTTGCATACATTGGGGTTTTTGCAATATAACTTTTCCGACTCATGTGTCCGAATGATCATCAGTCTTTTGCCATCCTCTGATCGAGCGAGGAACCAGTTGTGCTTCCCTATTTTTGGCAAAGGTTGGTGTGATTACAAAGGGCAGTAACTATAGGGACACTGCATCATATCAAAAAGGACAGGCATTGTTAATGTAAGATCAGCATTGTTCAGAGTATGAGTAGGATAATGCAAGAAACAACATTGATATGTCCCTGTTGGAACTGGGAGGAAAATACAGGGAAATGTATACTGGGTTCGAAAATATAGAAGTGCCATGCATGGTTATACTCATGTTATCTCACAATCGATTCTTCACAGGAAACTACCATGTCATGCATGTTATGTAATCATGTTCTGTCCTCAAAAACAAATTCTTCAAGGAAACTAACATACCATGCATTGTTATATACTCATGTTCTGTGGGCAAAATTTTTGTGAGCATATTATTCTAGCTATTGATTGCTGAAGGGCGAACATAGGTATGTACACATGGTAAGCATTACAGGATTTCACTACTTCAAAATATAGAGTTCTCCATATGCACATTTACTTCCCTAATGTATGGTTAGATGAAATGAACAGTGTGATGCATGTTTCTACATCATGAAAATGAGGAAACTAACATGGCCATTGATACACACTCATATTTAGTAGTATATAGATTACTATAAAATAATGAGAATATCAATATCTTCCTAACAGTTTGATTATTCAGGGGTACAAATTGGCTGTAATGACATGGTTACAATCGCATGAATTAACTCATTCCAAATATAGCTGATTTATGGCGTCTCTAATACATTGCCATAGTTCTACTCAAATTATGCTCAAACAGGGATATGTCAATCATCACAAAAAGTTCAAATGGTGTCATGGCGTCATCATTAACATCAGACGGAAACAACTTACACGCGCCGTCCCAACAATACGTGGTGCCATCTGCTTTGTCGATCGCGTAGATGATGCCATTGTGTTCAATAGCATCACAGAAGTGTGTATCAGCTTTGACGATGATCCACTGCGAGCTGAGCTGTCTCTAGCTAAACAAGGCACCGGCGGAAAGATAGGCGAGTCCCTTGTCGAACAACGCAATTGGCTTGAAGTCTGCGTAATCCGCATGTCGTGTGGGCACTTGGCAGATTACAATCTTCTGCAAAACAAGGTGCATCCAACTGACGACGTAATCTAGATGACTTGGACCGTGAAGGTAAAACTCTATATCGTCCAACGGAGGAAGGATAATCTCATGGGAGGTTTGGAAGTTCACGAGCACCAACTTTTCCCCGTCTTCTGTGACGGAAGCCATCCAGTGGGAGTTCATGCCGACCCAGTACATACCTGCAAGAAGTTTCGGGCGAAGGTTATCGGATCGAAGTCGAGGGAAATGATGTATGGCGACCCACTACATACCTGCAAAGAAGTTTCGGCTAATGGAGGTTGGATTGAAGTTGAGGGGCATTATGTACGCCTCTGTATCATGGTGAGCAAATCTTGCAAGACCAGATAGCAGCAAGCAGGGTGTCTTGAAAAGCTTAGGCCTCGCTTCGATGATGGCCGTGTGCATGCCCCTCGAGCATGCAGCCAGCCGCAGGGCGCTCAACATATCCATACACGAACAACAAAGGTCGAGGATGTCACTGGGGAGATTGCTCCAATCGTGGCTCATATGGATGCTGCGCGGTTCGCTTTCGACCATGGTGGAGTTTGGAAGGTGGGGTTTTGGGGGGCTTGATTTACGGGGGAGAAGGCTTTCGGTGCTGGAGCGGCTAGCGAGGGAATAGTGGTACTGGGGGAGGCGAGCGAGGCGAGGGTACGCGGGGGCACAGTGAGATGATGAAGAGTGACCTCAGGATCTCTGGCGAGACGGAGATGGAGATGGAGTGGTGCTAAGGGAGAGGGGGACAAGGCGAGGCATGCTATACAGCGACGGTGACAGTGACTGCACAGTGCACAAGGTGAGGCTGACTTTGGTAACCCGGACACGCCACCTGGACTGGTGTCACCTCGGGCGCTGGGTCTTGTCACTTCACTGTGAGGATCGGATGAATAATAGTATTTTGACCATCAAGTGTACCACAGTTGTACAACTACTACTAGTAGGAGTAGTAGGAACATGAGTAGTACTCCCTCCGGTCCTCTTTTGTCTGCGCATAACTTTTTTCAGTATTTCTCTAATTAGTCTGCGCATATACCCTTTTGCATGCGCCCATTTCCCTCCATGCCCTGCATTCACAGCATTAATTAGCGTACGCATGAGCAGCTGCAGCCAGACTCCAGCCAATAAACTGCAGCATGCAAGTGGGCCATTCTGTGCGCGTGGGAGAGAGAAAAGGTAACCGAAGAGCCGTCCAATCCATTGCATGCAGCAGTCAAACCACCGCAGCTCTCCTCATGCATGCCCATAACTTCTCCCATTTACTTCTCCATCGGGAACCGATTTTGCTCGGCTTCTTCACTAATCCTTGATCTTCATTTGCATCCAAACCACACTGCATTCACATTGTTTTAACCTCTTCACATCCTCCTGGAGTAATTCCGAAGCCCCTATAAATAATCATCTTCTTCAGTTAGACTAGCCATCTAATCCTAATTCTCTAAACCATAGCCCTCCGGTCCAGCGGTTCCAAATGGCGAAAGAGATCGAGATGCAGGTTTTTAGCGTCCAACATGTCCTCGTCAAAGGCTCGTTGATCATAGTTGCCACAGTCACCGACCACCCAAGGGTTGTTCGGAAGTGGATCAACAATGTATCCAACTCCCTCCAAAAGGTGGAGATGAATGTCATCGGTCTCGACGCAGAGTACACGGAGCGTGCCACTGGGAAGATCCAACGCGCTGCCGTCCTTCAGTTGTGCCTCGAAGATGTTGTTTTGGTGTAACACATCATACACGCGCCCTCCATACCAGGTGAGCATCACGATTTCTTGTCTCGGGAGGACATATACTTCTGTGGGGCAGCCATCGCAGGGGACAAATAGAAGTTGGAGCCGTACAACCTTGATTTGAAAAGCATCGCTGACCTACAAACCAAAATAAAATTTCCTGTAGAAGATTGTGATAAACCAACACCATCCCTATTCAACGAAGCAAATTTTGTGCTCGGAACAAATCTTTAGAAGGGTGACGAGACGCTGGCATTAAGGTCGTCTGGATGGGAAAATTATCCCTTGACGTACGAGCAGATAAAATATGCTGCCCTCGATGCTCGTGTGATTTTCAAGATAGCTGCAAGGTCCAGAGAGCTTGTTGCGAAGCCGTCTCCCACAGAAAATGAGAAGAAGAAGAAGATGCTGCACCAGCAGCAGGGCATTATGGATGGATGAACTATTTCCTCTCTTGTAAAACAAATATCCCCTCTCTATGTATATTGATATAGATGGACTATTCCGATGGTGTGCATGTCTTTGGAACAAGTAGTAGCGTGGGTCCGCTTGACTATAAGGAACTATTTATCCGCCTAGCTTTCTCTACTACTCCTTCCAGTGATTGGTTTGCAATGCATGTGTCCGTAGACATGACAGCTTGTCCATGGAAGTTCAACTATGGCAACCATCACGTTTCATCCACTGCCACTCACGATTTCCACGACGCCGCTCCAACCCACGGCACCACGTCCCCGACGTGCGCCTCACCCCTCTCGGCCGCACCGCCCCTCTGCCTTTGTGTGCATGACATGTGGGCCAACTGAAATGCGGCGAGCATCAAGTTTCTACCACAGCCACAAGCGATTCCCACGACGCCGCTCGAACCCATGACACCACACGTCCCCCGACCTGCGGCTCACCCCTCTCGGCCCCACTGCCCCTCTGCCTTCGGGAGCATTACAGGTGGACCAACCACCTATTGGGTCCACATGTTATTGACTCAAAGGCAGGTTTCGTAAGGCGCTGAAGCTCAGACCCGAGGGCCCCGAGAGGTAAATGTAACTTCTGCGCCAGGTCTTGTAGTGTTACCGCTGCACGAACTCGTGGCAAACTCGAGATTTGTTTCTTTACTATACATGCACGCAACGATTTAATGGACATTGTAATCTCAACATGTGATGGGGAGCTCTAAATTTGAATTTGAAACTTATAAAACGAAAAGATTCAAAACAAATAAACTGGGAGAGTGGGAGTATACCGTTGGATGTGTCCCATACGAAACAAGTCCCCTGGTTTGTCACCGCGAAGATGCGGTTAGAAAGGAGCATAGCGTCTTCGTACTCGTACGACAACAAATCGGCTGCAGACAGCATCGCCCACCTTTGACCGCCATGTGCAAGGTTCGTGCTATATTCTTCAATCTCACCGTGGTTCCATCGTACCAAATCAGGCGGTGGCCCATTGCATGGCTGATCCCAATGTTGGACAAAGGTTCTACGAGAATGGTGTCACCGTTGTAAATGTTGTGCAAATTGATGTTGGTACCCTCCCGTACATATGCAAGCCAATCTCCACTCGCACCGAGCCTAACCTGTGATACAGTGGGCAGGGGGAGAATTAGGAAATGGACACGGAAGTAGTCTTTAGAATGCATTTACTACGTGATCAAACTCATCTTACCTGCTCATCGGACAAAATCCGAGTGCCCCTCAACGTCGGCATCTCAAGGGGCGTCAACTTGCAACCATGGCCACGCCGTGCTGGAGAGACCCCCAACGAAACATCCTTGTGCGTTGCACAGAACATCAAGATGCATTTGTATGAGTAGTTTATCTTGTTTGAGAAAAGGATGGACGAGGGAAGGCCAAATTTGCAAATGTGGAGAGGGGTGTAGGTTTCCTTTTGCAAAATTGCCACAGTTTTCTTCCTATCCATCAGATATAAATCGGACGAAAAAAAGCAGAGTTGGTGATGATGGTGTGCCTGCCATCCTGCAATATGGGCCGTCCGATCTATATCTAATGGATAGGAAGGAAACTATGACAACTTACCCGCACTCCTCTCAACATTTGCAGATAAGGCCTTCCTTCGTTCATCCTTTTCTCCCACAAGATCTTGATGTTCCGTGCAACGCACGGGCATCTTGCTAGTATAAGAGGGGTGTGGGTATTTTTTTGCAAAATTGCCATAGTTTCCTTCGTATCCGTCAGATATAAATCGGACGGCCTATACTGCAGGATGGCAGGCACACGATCATCAACAACTCTGTATTTTATAAGAGTAGAGTAGAGATAGAGATAGAGACTACTACTACCAATGTGCCGGCCCGTGCGTTGCAATGGATCCAAAGTAGTAGAATAATACTTGTTCACGGGCTTGAAATATAAACACTCTAGTTTTGATATACATATATTAGTAAAAGTAAATCATGCTTCACTCAAAATATATTCCTCGGGCTGTTTTGATGGTTTGAAGATAACAGGTTTTAAAAAATTTGGAGCTGTTTTTTTAACATTTTGTAGCATGGCACGGCATCCGGTGCACCTAATCGTCTCAAAAGAAAATTGAGCTTGGGTCGGTGGCACACCCAGCGGCAAGATGCTCGTGTGGCCTTCTTCTATAACTAGCAAGATGCCCGTGCACTACAGGGAACATCAAGATGCATTTTTTTACAAAACACCTGTTGTGATTGACCCTTGCAGGAGTAATCCCATGTGTAAAAACTAATGATATCTCGAGAATTTTATCGGAAAAATGGTTTCTTTGGAACAAGTTTTCTCTACTACTGCTCCTTGCAGTGAGCGGTATGCAATGCATGTGTCAGCATACATGACAGCTTGTCCATGGAACTTGAACCACGGCGACCATCACATTTCTTGTTTCTACCACTGCCACACCCACATGCGATTCCCACGACGCCGCTCCAACCCACGGCACGACGTCCCCCGACGTGCGCCTCATCCCTCTCGGCCCCACCGCTCCTCTGCCTTTGTGTGCATGACATGCGGGCCAGCTGAACTGCGGCGACCATCAACTTTCTACCACAGCCACACCCGATTGGACGCGGTTTGCCTGCTCCGATCCGTACTCCCGCACCATCGAATTTTCATCCAGCGGCTGTGACACATTTCGTCCCGGGCATCAATCCTCAGTTGGAGTACTTCTGTACTACAGGTAGTACCCGCCTGTGTGGCCATCTACGCCTCGTAACGCCTCGACGCCCAGCTGTGGCACCCTCGCCACGGCCATGCCACCACCGGTCGGTTCATCTCGAATGAGTGAGTCGTGAACCACGCCACCACCATGAGAATGACATGTGGGCCAGCCGCATTTAAGGTCTGCATGCCATTGACTCATAGGCCGGTGCACTAAGCCACTGAAGCTCGGTCCCGTGGGCCCTAAGAGGGAAATGTGCCCGTGCGTTGCGACAGATAGGAAGGCCTTGTGGTGCTCCCGCAGTACGAGCTCGTGCCAAACCTGGATGAGATTTGGTAACCAACTAGTAAGCTACACATGCATTGCACGCATGAGATTTGGTAACCAAGTCTCTACTATATATATATATCTATATCTATATGTATACTCTTATAAGAAACAGAGTTACAGTGATGCATATAATTAAGCAAAGGGATCGCACATGTCGGTATTGACTAGAACCGGAATGCAATAGCATAATAATAATTAGGGCCACGATGAGGCGATCGCAGTGGTGGTTACAAGAGGAAAGAATAAAGATGCATCCAACAACGTACGACCTCCTCCTCCTCAACTTAGTGCCCCGGGCCACCGACCGGCGACTAAGGAGCGGCGGCTTTTGTGGCGAGGTCAAGGTGCTTCTCAGCAAAGGCATCCAAGGCTTCCAGCCGGTTGAGGAAGGCCAACGTCGTAGCGTCCTCAATGGCCTTGTAGATACCTATGTACACGATTTGCTCATACATGTGGATGTTGAAGGAAATATGCCCTAGAGGCAATAATAAAGTTGTTATTTATATTTCCTTATATCATGATAAATGTTTATTATTCATGCTAGAATTGTATTAACCGGAAACTTAGTACATGTGTGAATACATAGACAAACAGAGTGTCACTAGTATGCCTCTACTTGACTAGCTCGTTGAATGAAAGATGGTTAAGTTTCCTAGCCATAGACATGAGTTGTCATTTGATTAACGGGATCACATCATTAGAGAATGATGTGATTGACTTGACCCAATCCGTTAGCTTAGCACTTGATCGTTTAGTATATTGCTATTGCTTTCTTCATAACTTATACATGTTCCTATGACTATGAGATTATGCAACTCCCGAATACCGGAGGAACACTTTGTGTGCTACCAAACGTCACAACGTAACTGGGTGATTATAAAGGTGCTCTACAGGTGTCTCCGATGGTACTTGTTGAGTTGGCATAGATCGAGATTAGGATTTGTCACTCCGATTGTCGGAGAGGTATCTCTGGCCCCACTATAAGCCTTGTAAGCAATGTGACTAATGAGTTAGTTGTGGGATGATGCATTACGGAACGAGTAAAGAGACTTGCGAGTAACGAGATTGAACTAGGTATTGAGATACCAACGATCGAATCTCGGGCAAGTAACATACCGATGACAAAGGGAACAATGTATATCGTTATGCGGTTTGACCGATAAAGATCTTCGTAGAATATGTGGGAGCCAATATGAACATCCAGGTTCCGCTATTGGTTATTGACAAGAGTTGTGTCTTGGTCATGTCTACATAGTTCTCGAACCCGTAGGGTCCGCACGCTTAACGTTCGGTGGCGATCGATATTATGAGTTTATGTGTTTTGATGTACTGAAGGTAGTTCGGAGTCCCGGATATGATCACGGACATGACGAGGAGTCTCGAAATGGTCGAGACATAAAGATCGATATATTGGAAGCCTATGTTTGGACATCGGAATGGTTCCGGATGAATTCTGGCATTTACCGGAGTACCGGGAGGTAACCGGAACCCCCCGGGGAGTATATGGGCCTTATTGGGCCTTAGTGGAATAGAGGAGAGGAAGGGAAAAGGTGGAGGGCGCGCCCCCTAGCCCAATATGAATTGGGTGGGGGCTGCCCCCCCTTCCTTCCCTCTCTCCTCGCATTCCTTCTCTCCTACTCCTACTACTTGGAAGGGGGGAATCCTACTCCCGGTGGGAGTAGGACTCCCCAGGGCGCACCATAGTAGAGGGCCGGCCCTCCCCTCCTCCACTCCTTTATATACGGGGGAAGGGGGAACCCCATAGACACACAAGTTGATCATTGATCTCTTAGCCGTGTGCGGTGCCCCCCTCCACCATAATCCACCTCGGTCATATCGTTGCAATGCTTAGGCGAAGCCCTGCGCCGGTAGCTTCATCATCACCGTCATCACGCCATCATGCTGACGAAGCTCTCCCTCGACACTTTGCTGGATCATGAGTTCGTGGGACATCACCGAGCCGAACGTGTGCAGATCGCGGAGGTGCCATACTTTCGGTGCTAGGATCAGTCGATCGTGAAGACGCACGACTACATCAACCGCGTTGTCATAACGCTTCCGCTTACGGTCTACGAGGGTAGTGGACAACACTCTCCCCTCTCGTTGCTATGGATCACTATGATCTTGCATGTGCGTAGGAAATTTTTGAAATTACTACATTTCCCAACAGTGGCATCTGAGCCAGGTTTATGCGTAGATGTTATATGCACGAGTAGAACACAAGTGAGTTGTGGGCGATAATAGTCATACTGCTTACTAGCATGTCATACTTTGATTCAGCGGTATTGTTGGATGAAGCGGACGGGACCGACATTACGCGTACGCTTACGCGAGACTGGTTCTACCGACGTGCTTCGCACACAGGTGGCTGGTGGGTGTTAGTTTCTCAAACTTTAGTTGAATCGAGTGTGGCTACGCCCGGTCCTTGTTGAAGGTTAAAACAACACATACTTGATGAAAAATCGTTGTGGTTTTGATGCGTAGGTAAGAACGGTTCTTTCTCAGCCCATAGCAGCCACGTAAAACTTGCAACAACAAAGTAGAGGATGTCTAACTTGTTTTTGCAGGGCATGTTGTGATGTGATATGGTCAAGACATGATGCTAAATTTTATTGTATGAGATGATCATGTTTTGTAACGAAGTTATCGGCAACTGGCAGGAGCCATATGGTTGTCGCTTTATTGTATGAAATGCAATCGCCATGTAATTGCTTTACTTTATCAATAAGCGGTAGCGATAGTCGTAGAAGCAATAGTTGGCGAGACAGCAACGATGCTACGATGGAGATCAAGGTGTCGCGCCGGTGACGATGGTGATCATGACGGTGCTTTGGAGATGGAGATCAATGGCAAAAGATGATGATGGCCATATCATATCACTTATATTGATTGCATGTGATGTTTATCCTTTATGCATCTTATTTTGCTTAGTTCGACGGTACCATTATAAGATGATCTCTCACTAAATTTCAAGGTACAAGTGTTCTCCCTGAGTATGCACCGTTGCGAAAGTTCATCGTGCCGAGACACCACGTGATGATCGGGTGTGATAAGCTCTACGTTCACATACAACGGGTGCTAGCCAGTTTTGAATACTCGGGTTAAACTTGACGAGCCTAGCATATGCAGATATGGCCTCGGAACACTGAGACCGAAAGATCGAGTGTGAATCATATAGTAGATATGATCAACATAGTGATGTTCACCATTGAAAACTACTCCATCTCACGTGATGATCGGACATGGTTTAGTTGATATGGATCACGTGATCACTTAGATGATTAGAGGGATGTCTATCTAAGTGGGAGTTCTTTAGTAATATGATTAATTGAACTTTAATTTATCATGAACTTAGTACCTGATAGTATTTTGCATGTCTATGTTGTTGTAGATAGATGGCCCGTGTTGTTGTTCCGTTGAATTTTAATGCGTTCCTAGAGAAAGCTAAGTTGAAAGATGATGGTAGCAACTACACGGATTGGGTCTGTAACTTGAGGATTATCCTCATTGCTGCACAAAAGAATTACGTCCTGGAAGCACCGCTAGGTGCCAAACCCGTTGCAGGAGGAACGCCAGATGTTATGAACGTCTGGCAGAGCAAAGCTGATGACTACTCGATAGTTCAGTGTGCCATGCTTTACGGCTTAGAACCGGGACTTGAACGACGTTTTGAACGTCATGGAGCATATGAGATGTTCCAGGAGTTGAAGTTAATATTTCAAGCAAATGCCCGAATTGAGAGATATGAAGTCTCCAATAAGTTCTATAGCTGCAAGATGGAGGACAATAGTTCTGTCAAAGAGCATATACTCAAAACGTCTGGGTATAACAATCACTTGATTCAACTGGGAGTTAATCTTCCTGATGATAGTGTCATTGACAGAATTCTTCAATCACTACCACCAAGCTACAAGAGCTTCGTGATGAACTATAACATGCAAGGGACACTACAAAAAAAATACACTTCCATGATGATACGTGTTGGTCACAGTAGGTCACGTTTTTTGTGATGCATGTACATCCATGACAAATTTATGACAGAATCAAGATAGTCATACCTGTGCTGTCGTAGAAGTGTTCCATGACATCACCAAAATTATCATCACGGAAGTGTCCACTTCCATGACGATAAATCGCGCGTCACAGAAGTGCTTTCGTCAAGGGTGACCGACACGTGGCATCCACCGTAACGGAATGCCGTTAAGCTATCGGGTCGGGTTTTGGATCCGATAACCCGTTAACAGCGCCGACCAATGGGGATTTTCCACGTGTAAAATCATCATTGGCTGGAGGAAACACGTGTCGGCTCATCGCTGGGACAGATGTCATCCACTCATTGGACAGAAGGCGCCTATGATACGTCGACACGTGGCACGGCCCAACAGTGGCCCATTCCTATGAAAAGGCCGGCCTGTTTGACTTGGTCAAAAGCTGGCGGGCCGGCCCATGGAAAGCCTGTTAACGGCCTGTTCGCATATAGCCCATTTATAGCCCGCTAACCCAAGGCCCGTTACGCCCTATTCGAATTAGGCTCAGTAGCGTCATCTGGGCCATCCAATATGATTCCAGCCCGTTTTCACTTCTGGCCCATGTATGGCCCATGACGTCTTTCGGCCCATATGAGGCCCTATGTAACTCTTGGCCTATTAACGGCCCGTGGTGAAACTGGCCCATAATGAACAGTGTATTACTTTACACCCATTAACGGCCCGTGGTGAAACTGGCCCGTAATGAACAGTGTATCACTTTATACCCATTAACGGCCTGTTATTTCGTTGGGCCGTTTCCAGCCCATGTTATCTTTCGGCCTTCTCAGAGCCCATTTATTCTTGGGCTATTTTTCAGCATTCGTTTACTTACGGCCCGTTACTGTCATTTTCTGCTTGTGGGCCAAATTCAGCCCGTCGTTACAGTCGGCCCGTTTGTGGTCCGTTAATACGTTGGGCCGTTTTCATAGCGTCATCAAATACGGCCTATTAACGATAGCCCGTTATGGTCGGCCCATGAACGGACGATTCAACTCTAGCCCGTTTACGGCCAGAATGCGGTCTGTTTGGCCCATGTTTGGCCAATCGATCATACGGCCCGTATAAGGCCCATTGATGATACGGCCCATAGAAGGCCCATTGTTTCTACGGCCCGTAGAAGGCCCACTGTTTCTATGGCCCATAGAAGGCCCACTGTTTCTATGGCCCGTAGAAGGCCCACTGTTTCTGCGGCCCTTAGGAGGCCCAGTGTCACTACAGTAAATATTAGCCCATGGTTATTGTGGCCTAGTTTTAAAAAATAGGTTATTGCAGCCACTAGCAAACCGCAGAAAAAGAACTGCACTGACTACAAGCAAACAAAAAACCAGACAACAAGGAAATAAATAAGCAAGCAACTTACACTAGGCTATCACAGACACATATTACATCCACTGGACATCAAAGTTCGCCACCAGTGCAAATATAGGGAACACAGCAGCATATAAACGCCGCAGCAAAACAAGTCCAGAACTGAAACCACTTCAGAAGAGCTCAAGAAACAATATCCTGGGTACCCATAATGCTGGCAAGATGCTTAGCAAGCTTATTAACTTTCTCTTGTTTGGCGCTTAAGTCCTCCAGCGCTTGCTGTTGCAACAGAAAGTATGCATCTGAATTCTGCAGGGACTTCCTAAGTCCTTTGGCTTCCTGTCGCATAACATCTGATCGATGTCTTTCAACTTGAAGTTGAGACTCAAGAAGCCGAACTGATTCAGGCAACAAGTTCGAAGAGCTGGTGCCAGCAATGGTAGCCAGTAACTCGAACACTACATCAAGACAGGACTTTGGGGTTGTCTCAGTGTCTTCAATGTAGTTTTTATCAGCTTTCTTGGAGACCAACAGGGATGTCTCACTATCTTGAACCTTATCTGCATTACTTCCTTTACCATTGCATAATAGGGTACTCTTCTCCAATATTTTATCCGCGTTCTAAAAGAGAAACAAACAAACACATCTCAGGTTTACAATGTAGTATATGAAACTCATTTTGGTAAACCAGTTCAGTAGTAAGGTGGACAGGATAACAGCATGAAACAAACATATATCTATGTAGTATGGTCACTGTATGGTCTATATCATTCTAGTTTATGTTGCCAAATCAAGATAGATATAGTTCGAATCATATCTATTTAAGACAAAGCAGCATAGACAGAATATAAGTGTGGGAAACTACACAGCAATAACAACACTTGTAATGTGCATGGCATGAGAACATAACTGTTTATTCAATTGAAATTGAAATCAACATAGAGCAAGTTACAACAGCAAACAGCCAAACACGTTGAAGAAACAGGTTTAAAACATACCTGTTGCGCCATTGGAGTTTCAATTGCATCCTTCAAATTTGAAATTAGTTGGTATCAGTAAATACAGTGATGCAAGAGCAAAGTAGTATGAACCATAGCTACGGAACCTGACCTGAGAACAATTTTTCTTCTGCTTTAAGCGTTGACTTCGGGTTCGGAGTGGTGGTCCTCGTGATTTGGGCACTGCAGTTGCCTTACTAACTGCTCGTGTTTGGGTGCTTTGTGGTGGAGACGGTGCTGTGTCAACGGGAACTGGGTGTCTATCTGCTGGGGTTGGGGTTAGAAGGGGTGTAGCTGGTTCTCTGTCCAACTGGGTAGGGGTACAATCTGCATGAGTGTGGGTTATGTGTGGTGGGGCTGGTTCTTGGGCAAGTACAACCGTGGTTCTATCTGCATCGACAGGTAGCACGATCTTTTCTGAAGACCGTGTTTTTACTCCCACAGATACTGCCATCACTCCCTCCAATTGAAATGGCTAATAAACAAGAAAAGTAATTGAATGTACAGACATTGTAAGATAGACAGGTGCAATGGATAGTAGGGAAGAAAACAGGGCATGAAATAATTCACATTTATGTTGTCTAAGCAAACAGAATAGCAGGACATAATTTCACATATATGATGGCTAATTAAACAGGATAGCATGACACAATTTCACATGTATGATGGCTAACTAAACAGGATAGAATGACATACTTCAAAATATGATGACTATGTTAACAGGATGACATGATATAACTATATGATGTGTCTATTAAAGTGGTTGGCATGCCATAAATCACAAACATGCCGTCGATGGAAATATGATGGCATGATATAATTCACGGATAGAATGACATAATTTAAAATATGATGACTATGTAAACAGGATGAGATGATATAACTATATTATGTCTTTGGAAAATGGGTTGGCATGCCATAATTCAGATACATGTTGTCTATGTAAACATCATGGCATGACATAATTCAAATATATGATTTATATACTAAGGAAGTGAGCAGAGGGCAATCGCATATATGATGTGTCAACTAAGGAGATGGCATTCAATATTGTGTATATGATGTAAAAACTAAGTATTGCAATACAACATATGCATTATATGAGTAATATAACCCTGCCAAGTTTGAGCATACACCTCAGGGGGGTAATAGGACTTGTCATCTGCCTCTGAATCCTCCTCTGAAGAGCTATCTGTAACCAGTAAGATATCTGCTTCAGCAGGTAGCATTGTCTGCTCTGAAGACCTTGTTTTCACTCCAGATTTCTCCATCACCAATTCAAATGGCTGATGCACAAGAAGAGCAGTTGAATATACAAACATTGTCGACAAAAGCAATGAGAAATACAAAAAAGAGGACGGCATGATATAATTCACATATATGACGCTTGCCTAAACATCATGGCATTGCATAATTCACATACATAATGCCTTGCAACAAGATAACATTGCATAATTCACATATATAATGTCTTGCAACAAGATGGCATTGCATAATTCACATATATGGTAATTAGACACTAAACAGGTGGCATTCACACAAAGCATGTCTAAACTAAGCAAATGACATAGCAATGCAAGATACCATACGCACGATATGAGCAACATAACCCTGCCAAGTTAGGGCATGCACCTCGGGGGGGGGGGGATATGACTGGTCATCTGTCTCTGAATCCTCCTCTGAGGAGCTATCGGTAACCAGCAACACATGCGCTTCGTCAGATAGCATTATCTGCTCTGAAGACCTTGTTTCCACTCCAGATTTTTCCATGACCGTGCCGAATGGCTTATGCACAGGAAGAGTAATTGAATGTACTAAAATTGTTGACAAATTTAACACATAATAAAAAAATGATGGCATGATATAATTCACATATAAGATGACTGGCTAACCAGGGTGGCATTGCAAAATTCACATATATGATGCCTGGCTAGACAAGATGGCATTGCATGATTCACATATACGATAAAGAAACTAAACAGATGACACTGACACAAAGCATGTCTAAACTAAGCAGATGACATCTTTAATGTATACAGTAAGCAATGCAAGGCACCATATGCATGATATTACCAACATCAGCATGCCAAGTTAGAGCGAAGACCTCATGGGGTAAATAGGAGTGGTCTTCTCCTTCTGAATCCCCCTCAGAACAGTTATCTTCCTTTTGATTACGATCTGAAATGGGTGGAGGGGGGGCTGCCTTTGCGCCCACCATGGAACGACGTCTACATGAAATTTTATTGCCACGCAAGGCTCGTCTCTTTTGCTCTACATGATCAGTTCCATTGTGTACAATAACTGGCATGCATAGGAATAAAACATAGTGAGATTATGTAAGGAGTGCATGCACAAATCCAGAGTGATGGTAGCAAACTGTGGATAGACCCAAAACCAATGATAGCAGGCAGATAATAGCTTTAGTTAAAAAATACAGATAATGGCTCCTTTAATGTTTGTTTGCACCCAACATGAAACTCATAGTAGACACCGGAGATTAACCAGATAGTAGACAGATAGTACTGATTGCTGCCCCAATATGTACCCCACAACCATTTAAAAACTCAAGTTTCAGCATTAGTTTGGACCTGACTCGGAGTCTAATAGGTGAACACGACGATAATGTAGCATGTCATCATATTCAGCGACGCATAACGTAAGCAGACACGGAAGAGTGCGACCTTTCTTGCGGACCCGTGTAGTCCTCAAGGTCATCTGCTCAGTTGATGATGGTAATGCAGTTGCCGTGGCTGCCGGTGGCGGGGAAGAAGATCTGAGGCGGCGAAAGACAGTCTGGAGAGCGGATCCCTGCTGTGGTGAACCCTTCCATCGTTGGAGCAGCTGAGCTGGGGTGGAACACAGCGCCGCAGGAGCAGGACAAACCACACAAGGTTTTCTTTGAGACATATCTGTAACAGAAGTAATTGAGTAAGGGCTTGTTTGAATTTGAGGATTCTAACAATGCAGGGATAGGAAATAGACAGGAATAGGATAGGAATGCACGTGCAAAACAAAGAATTTAAAAACACAGGATTTCTGCCAATCTGGGTGTTTGATTCACAACAATTGGAAGATCACAGGATGCAAAAAAGCATGGTGAGATTAAGTCAAACCACAAGAAAATGTACGGTTATAATTCTATTATGCTACTATCTCTTAGTCTTGTGCTTGATGAATAGGAATATGAAAAGGAGGAGAAGTGGAAATTAGAATTCCTACGGTTTTTCTTTCAAGGAGACACTAAAGGAACAAATCCTACAGTTTTCCTTTGCTCCATTCCTTTGCACCAAATTCATGAAAAGTAGTACCATAGGAAACTTTGCAATTCCGATGTTTTTCATTCACTTTTCCTTTCAAGCACTGGCGATTCTAGTAGGCAGGCTTTAGCAAGGAAAATTCTACACTAAAAAAATGTTTTTGTGCTACTTCTATTACTTTGGACCCAGGCCACTACCATACAAGCTCAACTCCCAGGCCCATCGACAAATGCACAGCTCAAATGCGCAGAGATAAATAATGATGACGTTTAAGAGAGTCCATCACGGATAGCTAAGTTGCCTGGTACCTCACTGGTTGTCATATAGTAGGATAAAATAATCGTATTTCCCATTACTACGAGTGCTCAGTGGACAATATATATAACATGTAGAGTAAAAAAGAGATGCAACAAGTGTACAACCTCTTTGGCGAAGCCATGTCAAACTCAGCGTGATTGGGTTGGCCGGTGAGGATGCTCCGGCTGACTTGGCTGCCGGAGGAGGGGAAGAAGATCTTAGGCGT
Organism: Aegilops tauschii subsp. strangulata; assembly: GCF_002575655.3. Taxonomy (NCBI): domain Eukaryota; kingdom Viridiplantae; phylum Streptophyta; class Magnoliopsida; order Poales; family Poaceae; genus Aegilops; species Aegilops tauschii. Next base: position 87,895,445 of record NC_053041.3, on the reverse strand, counting down.
CTGGAGATGGAGCCCGAGGTACTGCTCCGCTGTGATGGAGGGTTTCGTCATTGGAGCAGCTCCGGTGAGTTGTACAACGCTGAGGCTGAAGTAGGACAAGAGAGACAACGAACAACGTTAACCTGAGTGGAATTCTAATAGCATCTCCAATACATGACGTAAAATACATAACCACAAAGTGCTAGATGTAAAATACATTAGCCGCTCATCTCTGAACTTAACTGTTGAAACTGAATTTAACTGTCGAAACTGAACTTAACTGTCGAAATTGAACTTAACTGTCGAAACTGAATTTTGCTGTCAAAACTGAATTTTGCTGTCGAAACTAAACGCACTAGCAAGGTGAGGCTACACGTCGGTCGACTGACTTTTTCATCTCTGGTCAGTCGATTTTGCAGCCGTTGGATACGAAATCAAGGGCCTGCGGTTCATCTTCAACCTCCACCCCCCTGAGCCGCCAGCCACCACCGGCCAAACAGAAGCCCCCCGCCGCCCGCGGCCGGCGGTGCGCCACCCCGCCCGCCCCGAAAACACTCCCCACCGCCGGTCCGCCGGCGCCCCGGCCATCCCTCTAGCCCCCCACCACCGTGCCGAGGTTTTTGTCCGGCGGTCCCCACGCCACCGCGCCGCCACCGCCGGCGACCACCGCCCCCATCCTGAACCCTAAGATAGATAGTGGGGTACCTCTCCGGCGAGCCCCCCTCCCCACCGCGGCTGGTTCTTCCTTCACCCCGGCGAGCCCCCCCACCCCCTAAAAATCGTCTGACCCAAAAGTCGATTCAGTCGACTGAAGTGTAGCTAAATCGGAGCAGCATCGCAAGCAAGAGCAAGGGCGAGAGCAGCAGCGCGAGCAAGAGCAATAGCAAGAGCAGACCAGGCAGGGGACCGAGAGCAAGAGTAGAGCAGCAGCGCGAGCGAGAGCTAAAGCAGCAACAGCTCATACTGATGTGGACGTCGCCGCCGAGGGAGCGACGCCGTGGAGGAAGTGGCCGGCGACGCCGCCGTGGATGGAGCCGCGCCGTGTCGGCTCGGGACCGAGCGCCGGCAGCACCGTGAGATCGAATCAAGAAGAAAATGCGGCGATTAGTGTACAACCTCTTTGGTGGCACCGATTAGGCCGCAGCTTCATCCGAGGAAACGGTGATGATGATGCTCTTCCGGTGGTGCCGGTGAAGACGGTGGTGTGGTAATGGAGGTGGCGCGAAAGACGAGGGGAACGTCGGGGCAGCTCCTTGGAGGTGGAGGACGGGGTGGCTGAACCGGCGGGATGATGAGATCGACGACGGATCCTCATCCGGTACGGTGGATGAGGGACGTCGAGGTGTTGTTGTGGACGACGTCGTCGGGGAAGAGGCTCCGGCTGGGTGGCGGACGGAGCAGGGTGTGGGGTTTCGTCGCGGGTTTTCGCGGCCTCGGTGTACGAATGGGTGGGTGGATGGGTTGGCAGTGGGGAACCATGGCTTAGAGACGCGCTTGTCCGAAATGTGGGGTAAGTTACGAAAGTACCCCCACCGATTTGAGGCGGTTCTTTTGGTTCAGGGGTACCATGGGCATTTCGCGTGTCCGGATTTCACAGGAGGTGGGAGTTTTCGTGCGCGTTGTAATTTCGGAATAGCAAGGCGCGGGTTGAGATGGAGGGAGTTGTCGGAGCACAACGAGACAAAGATATATATTAAATATTTCGGGCTAACAAGGCGCGGGTTGAAGAGGCGGGAGTTTCGCAGCACGATAGACAGAGACGCTAGCTTGAATTTTCGACATAACAAGGTGCGGCTTGAAATTTCGGAAGAACAAGCTTAACGTGTACCCAAAAAAGACACTTTGCACCTCAACACGCACAACACACACACAAACACCATTTAGACTAGAGTAAGGTACACATGCATTACACGCATGAGATTTGGCAGCCAAATTATGAATAAATACCACATTATAGCATGCAAGCTTTGAGTCATATATGCATGATGTAGATGTTCGTTTAATTCTTATAGTTCATTTCATTCAAAATCATCTAGTTTTTATAAGAAAGCTAATCTATTTTAAGATTCATGGAATTGTGCGTCGTAAGACATAAAGTAAAAACAAATAATGGCAAATCATGTAGAAAAACATTTGGGCAATTCTGATACGGAAGATTCTAGAACAAATAAGAAGTGCTTGTGTTTTGATGTTTGTGCATTATGCTTAAGTTCAACCATGGAGTCTTCTAGATTATACATGTGGCGAAATCTGGTGGAATCTAGATGATATCCAACGGCCAGTAGTGCTCAAATTTGCCATCTTTGGACCATCGGATTCGCCTCATCCAATGACCATCTTTCAAAGTTAAAGTTACCCCCACACAATATAAAAAAATTATAAAATATAATATATATAGGGGTATAGATATAGATATGTGATGCGAAAGCCGCCCATCATCTCCAATTAGAATAGTGTGTCCATGCACGGATGCGACGTGGCCAAATGATGTCTGCCATCGGTATCTCAAATTCAAATCAGTCTGACCTTGTTCAATTTGTATACATTACAACATGCTCGTTTCCAAACCACACCGCGCAGATCTCCGTTATATTCATGCATGCATGGGTTTCAAACATCAGGATCTCTTATTCAAATATTTGAATTCAACTTTACATTGATTATGACCTCACCTATTCTTTTACACCCACACAGTAGTCTTCTCTTTATAATTGTACCACTAACTTTCTCTCGTGCATGCATGCACATACACTACCAGTCGGCATTATCCATCGCACGCATGCAATCTTTTTCTTTAGGCCGGTCTCCCATGAAGGCACACACCCACACACATCCCCCTCTCCATCATATCAGGCATTCTTTATCTCTCACGCGTGCATGCACAACGATCGATGTTCCTCTATGTATGTGTGTATATATCTAGGCCTTTCATAGTTTTCCACACAAACCGATCAATCGATATATCCAGTGAGGTCTCACCCTCTTTCCCACGTCCACATCGATCAATCTATACCTCTCTATATAGGATTAACATATATAGCTAATACACCCACATTAATTATATATCCAACGTCCCCCTCTCATCATCCATGCCTCCCGCTTCATCTCTCAGACGCGTGCACAATGGCGAAGACAGGGGCAGTAAGGGCCCTGCCCCCCTCCCCCCTAACATCACTATATATCGAGGCTAATATGAATGTGATCATTAGACAATTGCTGCTAAAAATGGTTTAAGTTCATGAATTGACCCTCCTCGTAAAGGATTAGCAATGCTTGGCCCCCTAGCTCATTTATTTTTCATGGCTCCTCCACTGCGCGCAACAGCGCACGTGTTCGCCCCCTCTCTCTAAATATTGATCTCGCACTTGTGCATTCCTTCATAGTCTCCCTCCACTCGACCCCTCGCACCATCTTCTAGCCCCCACCGGATTTTGCCACATGTACAGTCTAGCAGACTCCATGGTTGAACTTAAGCATAATGCACAAACCTCAAAACAACAGTGGTTCTCTTTTGTTCTAGAATCTTCCGTATCATAACTGCCCAAACTTTTTTTCTAGTTGAATTGCCATTATTTGTTTTTACTTTATGCTTTACAATGCACAATTCCATGAATCATAAAATAGATTAAGGGCTTCTTTGATTCAAAGGATTCTCAAAGGAATTTTGGAGGATTCTAATCATTAGGAATTTTTCCTATCTTGGTTGTTTGGTTCGTAGGATTGTAAACCATAGGAATTTTTCCATATGATTCATTTGCACTAGATTTCATAGGAAACATCCCATCCACTCAAACCTCTTTGAAAGAATTCTGCGTTTTTTCTATGCACAATCAAACACTCGTACAATCTTGTAGGATTCAAGACGACATTCCACTATAATCCCATGTTTTTCCTATTCCCGCGTTCTTAGCTTTTTTATAAAAACTAATTGATTTTGAATGAGATGAACTATAAGAATTAAACGAAGGCTACATCAGGCATATATGACTCAGAGCTTACATGCTATAGTGTGGTATTTATTCATAATTTGGTTGCAAAATCTGATGCGTGCAATGCACGTGTACCTTACTAGTACTTCGAGTATGTGCAAAACACGTAAATTAGAATACCAATGGCCCGCTACACAGTGTCTCTCTTACAGTTCATGAAGCCACGTGGCACATGTGGAGGCGTTGTCGCGACCTCCTTGCGTGGATTGATCACAGTGACGTGCTGCTGGTTCCAGAAGAATGTACTCGTCCTCCCTGAGCCATACTGGCAGTACATGCATGAAGCGAAGATGTGCACGCACGCCACGCACGCACTCATTCCCTCGCACGCACACGTGGGTACACGGGCGGACGCAATTTTGTACCAAGATCAACCCCATGTGATAATTTGACGCGTGTAAAGTCGTTCACTTCATTGATGGTCAATTAATACAGCGCATGCAAATTGAGTGGACGTGAGGGCGGAAGAAAGACATTATTACTCCACTGCGCGCATGCGAGTAGTTAAATCGTGGGTTGCTAGTAGTACTTCCATTGGTCTCCTTCATATTTTGTGCCAATTTTTGACAGTAACATAATATTTACGCATTTGAGCAGTGTAGTACTTGAAATTTATGTTCCGCTAAACTCATCGGGAGCCGTTTCGGGCTCGAAACCAAAACCATCAATTAATCTTTACCTTGTTCCCATCACATTCGAAAGCCTGCTCACACCTACTAGTACGTACCAAACCTGAACGTGTTCCCACTATGCAGGTATTAGTACTAGTGCTAGTACTTAGGTTGTAAAAAGGGGAACTACCTAACCGAAAATTACTCTACCTTTCCTCCTCATAAGTGCTTCTTCTTCGTCCGTCATTGCCATGGCCGGTGAGCAGAGCTCTAGGTCGAGAACTACTTGTAGCAAGGGAGCGGCAACCAAGGCTGCGAAAAAAATAGGGCTCGCCGCCACGCAGAGACCTCGAAAGATCTCTCACGGGCAGGAGATGGCTCCCAGGAGCGCCCTAGCCGCGGAGCCGAACATGCCGAGCCGGCGGAGCTGGAGTCGTTATCCCTCGACGGCATGCCCGATCAGCTCAATAAGCAGAAGGAGTTCATCCAAGGCTTGATGGAGTTGCTGAAGGAGAGCCTCGACGACATGCCCGCTGAGCTCAATCAGCAGGGGGAGTTGACCGCCGGCTTGGTGATGCTGCTGAAGAAGAGCATTGCCTCGGAGAAGAAGGCGACCGGCGAAATCCTGCGACTTCAGGAGAACAAGGCGAAGCTCTGCCACGAGATCGACCTGTTGAAGGAGAAGAACACCGGCTGGAAGAAGCTGCATGAGAATAGTATTTCCTCGATGAAGATGTTGCAGGCCCTCGTCATGGAACAGAAGGAGGAGTTGGCGATGCTCCGCATCGAGCACCCGGCTGCTGTCAAGGTACGTAATGCGGTCGTGGAACAGATGATGAAGGCTCGCGTCAAGAAATCCCGCGTCATGGACAGAATGAAGAAGATGGCGGAGGAGACGTGCAAGGAGATGGAGGTCGTGGAGGCGATGAAGAAGCAGTTACGACTCCGCGGCGAATTAGATCATTTGGGGTGATAATCTTCCTTCTTCTTTTGCTCCTGTGTTTCATCTTTTGCTTCGGGTGTTTCGCCGCACGTGTCACGTTTTCTGCGAGGCATGAATAGAACAATGGTTTTTTTAGGGAACGAATAGAACAATGCTAACAATGAGATGACTAGCAAATTAGATCATTTTTATTGCCATATGGCACTGGGCTGCCGTGTTTCGTGCTCCTCTGTCGCAGTACTACTCCAGTGGAAAACTTGAGTATACCGCACTATTCTTTGCTCCTCCTTGATCAGGTCGTCGGCGCATTTATACGAGCAGTCAAATCACAAGGCCCCGCCTTCCAGCAGTAATGAGCCGTCAAATCACAAAGGCCCTCGCCTCTCGTGAAACCGACCAAGCTAGACTGCCCCGCCCTCTAGCCTTTTAAAAATGTATACTTTTGTACAGCAGTAGTATCGATGGATTGCGCCATGGAGCAAAAGTTGAAATGAAAAAGAGGTGGTACATATAGAGAGCACTCGTCGCCAAATTATGCATATAGTACTATTAAAAAGGCTAGTCACAATAATGGTGTCCAGCACAACCCACCCCTCAAATAAAACTAAGAGGGTGCTTGGATACGTTTTAGTCCCATGACTAAAAAGTAGTGGGACTAAAACATGCTAGCCTCACCCATGCTTGGATCCAAATACTAAAAAGGCTAAAATCAAGTTAATGAGCATTTATTATCCTCCAAACCCTCCAATCCAGAACTCGCCTGTGTTAAAGGAGAGGAGTTAAATGCGTAGAGAGAGGACTAATCCACATTTTAGTAGGGGTACCCCTGACTAAAAAATATTAGTCTCAAGACTAGTTTTAGCCCCTCTTTAGTCAAGGGTGCTTGGAACTTTAGCCTCTTAAAGAGAGTATTTTTAGTCAGACTAAAATAAGTCCCTTGGATCCAAGCACCCTCTAAGCATCCTGGAATTCTTTGACAAAACTAAGCACCCTGAAATTCTTTGACAACTAAACTGCTGGCTATATGATGTTGGCCATATATATTGTACGTATACAATGTGAAGAAACGAGTGGTAGTACTATACCAACTAAAAGATGAAATGTAAGAAATACTAGTATGTACGTACTGAAGAGTTAAAGTAACGAGAAGAAACATAACATAGTTCTTCTGGGGGCTCAGCACAACACACCCCTCAAATTAAATTAAGCACACCTGAAATTAAACATTGCAACTATTCTGGTAGACACTGCATTAGAACCACCATGAGCAATGACACTGCCACCTTACTCGGAGTCCTCATCCACGTCCTCGACTTCGTCCTTGTCCCTCTTCCTCTTGGTCGATACTTCTTTGCTTGAACAGCACACTTGGCTATTGCTCTTCATCCAACCTTGTAGATATTGAAGCAAAGGTAGCCATCCATTGCAGCATAGTGGATGTGGTCTATATCTAGTACATTCTGCTGCCATGCATGACGATGAAACGTGTATGGAGGTTTCTCCAGTTTACCGTACGAAGGATGAACCATGGCTCCTGCTAGGGTCAACATTGAAGGCTGACGAGAGGACACCAGCCGATTCTTCTGGAGGTCGAAGGTGTTGCCTACAACGAGGCCTATCTGACGCAGGACTTCTTTGTCGTTACCAAAGTCTACAGTAATGAATTTGACTAGGTTGCTCTCGAGGAAGTCCTTAAAATCCTGGCACTCAACGTCGGCATGGCATATGTGGTAGACCAAGCATAAGTCATGCACGCAAACCTGGATCACGGCGGGCTTCTTCCTCTCTTCGTCCTTTAGATCCTTCTCTCGTCCCAGGACTGTGGTGTACTCAACATCTAGCCCAGCGACCCACTCATCATCTGAGTCTTCGATCATGCGTCTGAAGCGAGGAAGGCATCCTTTCACCGTCGCGGAAGAACGGGTGTAGATGACGTCGAACTCATCACCGGTGATGGTTCTAACCTTGTACTCACTGCCGATCGTGGAGATTTGGGACGCCATGGATTTGGGAGGAGGGTTAGGATTAGTGGAACTGCCATAATGTGAATGGACGGGACGACTAGGAGCGAACCACCGTAGTATTGAAGGACGTGCGGGGACGAGTAGGAGCGAACTGCCAGCGTGCGAACGGCAGGGTAGTGGCTTTCCATTCTCCCATGATACGGGCTTCCGAGAGCCCTTGGATCTGAGATCGAACGGTTGCATGGCGTGATTCTAGACCTATGGGTGAATATCCTATCCTGGAGGGTTATTTTGCAAATTTTCAGCAACTTAGCATGCGACCGTTTGATCTCAGATCCAAGGGCTGCCAACAGCCCGTATCATGGTCGCGCCTACCACGACCGTCACGTCGCTCGCGCGGTCGCGCCCTTGGAGATTTAACACGGTGCGTTAGGCTATCTGATGTTGGCATGTCATACATAGTCATCACTTAGTCACTCGTACTACAACAAGGTTGGCTATAAGGTTGGCTATAAGTGTATTTTTTTACTCCTCTCTATCTCTTTCTTCGTACTCCCTCCGTCCCATAATATAAGAACGTTTTTGACACTAGTGTAGTGCCAAAAACGTTCTTATATTATGGGACACAGGGAGTACTAGTATTTATTGCATTTTCCAAGGAGTGACCTCTTCCAATGAAATGGTGTTGCTAAGTTTGCTTCATTTAATTAGCTATAGACTCAAAATTGTCTTTTCACCTAGGTACACGCGCTTAGCACCGTTTCTTCCTTGGGTCACCAAACTAGTCTCTCTCTTCTTGATTAACTTGCCACATCAGACTTTATGCCTATGTGGCAAGCTTAAGTACCTGTAGGAGCAAGTAAAAGTAAGTACAATAGTGCGCTTTACATGGCATTTTTGCATATGTGGAGGAAAGAGAGGCAAGGAAAAAGTGGAGAAGTGGGCTCTCATGCAAGAGCCAGCCTCTACTACATGGTGGAGCATTGGGAGAGGCACCTGTATGGAGGTGGTCAGGAATCGGGAGACTCACACCGATCGTAGCGCCGCAGTTAAAATAATAATGGCAAGTCAAATCACGGGGCCCCACCTGTCCAGCAGTAACTCGCTGTCAAATCACACAGCCCTACATTTGCAGCAGCCTACTCCCTCGTCTTCTCGTGTCTCTGTCGAACCGACTAGGCGGAACTGCCCCGCCGCCTACCGCGCAGGAAAAGCCCCGCCCTCGACTTTTAAATAGTATACAGTATACTAATTTTGTATCCATGGATTGCACCCGCGCCATGGAGCAAAGCGTCTAGAAAACGGCGGTACACATGTACGGACTATACAACACGCCCGTCGCGTTCGCGTCGCACCCCACACGGTCGGTCGGTCTGGCACGCTGCTCTCTGAATGGAACGCGCGTCATATTGCGTTTGCACACACATGTGGGACGGCAATTGAGAACCGACCATAGGCACACTCCCCGGCCCCGCAAGTCGGGTGACTTAATAGAAGAGGGAGACGAGCGATAGTACTAGAGAAGTGTTGTACTACGTTGGTGCCTGGACGATCCCTGCAAGACACGGAAGATCAGTTCGTCCATGCATGTGACCAGACTCCAGCAGACACGCCTGGATTGCCTATCGTGTACATCGTGCAGGTTGTGTTGTACATGGCTGTAGTTGTGGTGAGAAATCTAAAAAAAGGTTTCTTGTCATCTCGCAAAATTAGGTGTCATGTGCTTCGGATCAATGCGAGGGTTAAACAACGACAACTGAGTTGGGCTAGTCATTGGGGGCACATGCACGAACAGTGACTACTCGGCTGCCATCTAGGTCAAGCCGGCTATGTTAATTAGGACATCTATCGACGGACCCCTTTTCTACGAGTTTATCTTTAATTTGAGCTTTGTTCCTCGTCTAGTTTGTCCGTCGGGATTCATGTTGTCTCCTTTGGGCAGTGAGGTTATGATTTCTTGTCATGCGGCATTTTTTCGTGTTATATGTTATAATCCGGTGCTTCAGATCAAAATGACGACAACTGCGCCTCCTGGCCACGTGCATGAAGACTTCTCGACAGTCATTGACGAGGTCAAGCCGGCTCCGGTAGACAAAAGAAAACTAGTACTACTCCACTATATAGGCAGGAGCCTCCGCGCTTGCTTGCTAGTGTTGCTCTCTTCACACTGTCTCGGCCTCTCCAGATCTAAACACGACAGCGGTGGCCACACACTCTCTCTCTCTCTGCTCACCGCTGGTCACAGATCCAGCCGGATCCTCTCCGCCGGGGAAGGTGAGAAGGTGCAATTCATGCGGTCGTCCTTCGCAACGGCTCTTACCCACTGTTGGGCGCGTCCCGATCAGCCTGCCTTGCCGTTCTCTCCCAAGCACCGCTGGCGAGGGAGGGCCTCCGACCCCTTCTTCCTCGCTGCCGTAGTGTGGGCAGATCCGGGCTCCCGCCGCCCACCTAGCGATATCCCGGCGACCATCAGGTATAACTTCCTTCAAAACCGGCCTTGCTCTACTTCCCGAGCTCCCGACGTCGCTGCATTTGTATCTTTTACTATTTCTCAGGCCCCCTCATAGATAGGATCGATCGGCTGTTCGGAAACCACCTATTTTTTTTACGTTTAAGAGGTAAAACTAGTTCATGCACTCGAATCTAGTACTACTTGGTTCAAACAAGGAAGAAAGGGGGTGGGGGTGGGGGAGGATTTGTTACCTGAATCTAGGACTTGGTCGAAAGAGGAAATAATGGGGGCGAAAAGTAGCAGAGACTGGCTATCCAACTAGTCTCTAGGTCTAATAGGAAATAAAGGGAAACGCAGTACAGACTCAATATAAACCCGATCTATTGGTTGAAAAAGGAAAGAAAGTGGGGACTGGGGGACAAGTCAACAGAGTAAGTCCAGCACTAGATTTGCTAGCCTCACACAGTATAAGGTGGCTATACCGAACAAAAATGGGACCAACCCAGATATCCTGTTCTGATGTTTGTTGCCCCGAGCCACTCTTATGTAATGCCACTGGTAAAATGTAGCAGTCGCACTGTTAAAAGTAAGGACACGTTAAACCAATGTTGTTTTCAATGTAATGCCTCCAGTAATATGAATCAATGGCACTTCTTTACATGTCCTGCTAAAATTTCCCATTAAGATAAGTTGGTTCTTTTCGTTAGAAATGCAACTGTCCTGGTCCGCCTACTCTCCCGTGCCCAAAGTAATGTCGTATTTAACGGTTGTCATAGTTAATCCTAATGCCCACACTAATATCAAGCAATGCCAGTGCTTTAGAAATTGCTACTGTCCTTGTAGGATTGCCATTCAGATAAGGAACATGCTTCTTTTCATTTGATGCATGTTTCATCACTTGTTAGTCACCCTCCTTTCCACCTTTTTTGTGCAAACAGAGATATACATTTCACGCTCGATCTTAGTTGAACTGCACAAATGATATCCAAATTATAGTTGAGCATTCCAGGAGCTTCACAACCAACCTTGATGTTGCTCAATTTTATTGCATTTAATGAAGAAGAAGCTCTATGGGTTTCGTTTTCTGATGGAAATGGAACTGGGGCTGGAGCCCTTTTCTTAAAAAAATTGAAGAAGAAGCTGCTAGCTCACGGGACATTGCTTCATTTTAGGTGAACTGCGCCAAAAGGTCCCATGAATTGAATCATCCATGTTGGTGACTGAAAGAGCCAGCTTCAGCATCCCAGTCTAAGCACCCCCGGCCTCCATCCTTGCGACGCACGGTACACCTCGTTTGCCACCTGCTCGACCCTAGTGTCACTGATAAAATGAAGTAATAATACAGTGAAAATAGAGCGAGTGTCATCTCTATCATTTCATTTCCAATGTAGATAAAGAAAGTGCTTCTCTTTGTTAATGTATGTTTCATCAACTAGTCCCATTGTTAATGTTTAAGCGTTTCTGCAAACTGGGGTGCTTAATTTTAGTTGATATGTACAAAAATAGAGATTTGAATGTCTCAAGGCGCCTCCTTGTACTACCGCTGTACACTGATGTTCATCACTGGCAGAAGGTGTATCTACGAGATTTGGGATGATGTCCAGTATGAGGCGTACCTATGAGGCGTCGCAGGGCCCATCTCGCCCTCGCAGCATGGCATACTATGATACTATCGCAATATTTTCTTCTATTTATTTTGTGTGTTTCATCAACTAGTGCCACTATAATGTAATCACGCTTTTTCATTATCTGTGCAAACATGGTTATTCAGCTGCATTTTGGTGGAACTGCACAAATGTACGTATGGAACCGGCATATATGCAGAGTGCGAGGTGTGCCAAGTAAAAATTACCGACACCAACCATGCTGCATGCACGCATTGGCATCCACCACCACCAGTGGGATGTGTGGCGCTCTCTGTGGACGGATCTTTCTCGGCAGCAAATCATCTAACCAAATACTAGTAGCTTATATTGGCAGTTTTCTAGGGAGTACTTTTTCTGAAAGAAGCACCAATCTATTTTTCTTTATTTGTACACTGTGTCACAACTTTGACCCAAAGATCCAGAGCTATTTTAGGGTGATTGGCGTAGTACTCGGAGACTGATTGTAAGCATGATTTTCATTAGCTGTCACACTGATTGTAAGCATGAGCAGGTGGAAGATTAGGTTAGTGCGAAGCTTACCTTAAACCCTACCGCCGCCATTGAAATGAGGCGAGCGTCGAGGGAACCGTGGAGAACGGAGGGGAAGCGACGTCGCGCCATCCGGCCTCCTCTTGCGGTGGGAGAACAAATACTCCTGTGGCTCCGGCTGGCTCTGCACCCTCACGAACGGCACACCATACTCGATCGATTCGTTATCCTCTGGGTGCTCGACCTTCGACCTGTACGCCCACCACCTCCGCCTGACTGTCGCCCCGGGCGAATCTGTCTGCTCCATCGCCCAGAGGAGATACTCGATGAACTCAGACGACTGCGGCGTGACTGCCGCCGAGGAGTACATGTACATCGCCGCCCTCATCGCCGCCGTCTCGTTCTTTCGCATACATTGCCACATGGCCCGCACCGTCCTCGAAATCTCCCACTCATTGTCAAACCAACTGAGGATCTTCTTCAACCTAGCTAACTTTGCCTGGTTGCCGCCGGCGATCTGCCTGATTCGCTGCTGCATCCTCTCCATAGATGTCCTTCTGAGTGGTCCGGTGCTAGCTTTGGAAGATGGAAGGAGAGACGGTGGTCTTGCAATAGAGAAGAGGGAGAGGCGAGACGGTGGTTTTGGAATGGAGATGATGGAGAGGAGAGGAGGTGGTTTTACAATGGAGAAGATCAGAAGAGGGAGAGGCGAGACGGTGGTTTTGGAATGGAGATGATGGAGAGGAGAGGAGGTGGTTTTGCAATGGAGAAGATCAGAAGTGGGAGAGGCGAGACGGTGGTTTTGGAATGGAGATGATGGAGAGGAGAGGAGGTGGTTTTGCAATGGAGAAGAGGGAGAGGAGCGTGCGGCAGCGATTTAGGATTGGACGAGAGGGCCGGCGCGCTGTGACTGGATCAAAATCAAAATCAATTTACCCTTCAATTAAGAAAGCGACCCCACATTAACTAGTCTCTCTTTTATTCTGGGTCATAATTGACCATGATTTTCGCACATAAAATATATGTTATACGTTGCAAAAATAATATAATTTGAAAGTACATTCAGATACGAACCAAACGATACAATTTTTGGTGACATGCATTCACATTTTGCTTGTCAAATACAGTACGTGGTCAAACTTTGACCCAAAATACGCAAAACAACAAAAAAATACTTCCAAGACTAGCGCCGCTCTTCCGCTCTTCTCCTCTTAAACCACCGCCGCTCCTCTCCTGTTCCAATCTAAATGCAGCGCCGCTCCTCTCCTCTTCCATTTCAAAACCACTGCCCCTCCTCTCCTGTTCCAGTCCAAAACCAGCGTCGCTCCTCTCCCGTTCTAATCCAAAACCAGCGCTGCTCCTCTCCTGTTCCATTCAAAAACCACCACCGGCGAGTGAAGGTGCTGTGGAGAAGTAGATCGATGGAGGAGTACAACCGATACGTGAGGATCGCAGACGGCGACCCTGTGAAGCTATCTAGGATGTTGGAGATACAGTCTTGGTTTACAACAAGGACCAACTAGCGGCGACGGCGACATCCATGGCCAAATATCTGCAACAGAGCGAAAAGGCGGCGATACTCCCGGAGGGAGTCGCGCCGGAGTACATAGAGCTGCTCCTCTGGGCCATGGAGCAAACAGATTCACCGAATCCGATCGTGAGGGAGCGGTGGTGGGAGTATCGGTCCCAGATGGAGCATCCACCAGAGATTGAAGGATCGAGCATCTACAGGGTGCCGTTTGTGAGGTTGTCCTGCCAGAGCGAGCTGGTGGAGTCTTCGTCGACCGAACCCAATTGCAAGAAGGGAAAAGCAGTTGGCCCGACGACGCTTCCCCGCCATCGTCTCCCTCGCAGTTCACATCATCTCAACGGGCGGCTGTCTGCCGCCGAGGAATAGGAGGGGGCTGCCCCCCCTAGCCCAATAGTCGGGCAGGTTGTGAATTGTCAGGAGGAGCTTAGGGTTGTCAGTATTTGCAGGTTGTGAATTGTGTTGTGTATTTTGGGAGTACTTTCAGATATGAATGTCTTTTGAATTTCAGATTTGCAGTATTGAGCATATGAAGTATTTTATGAATTCTAGAGATCTATTTTTAGCACTTAAAAATGTAGTTTCACAGGAGTATAAAAGTGCAGACAATGTGATTCTCAGAGAAGAAACTGCAAGTTTTAGTTTCAGATAAGAAACCGCAAGTTCAGTTTCAGATAAGAAACTGCAACTTTTAGAGGCAGAGCATTTATATTAACACAGCCTTTTCAAACAGGGTTAACATCATGTTGGAAGTTTTATTCATGGTCGAAAATGGAACTACCAGCCAGTTAACATCATTCTGATCAACATTCATGCATAGCACATCTTCATATGATGCACAGTCAAAATGCCCACACAATGTCGAGTGTGCGAAACACAGAGAAAACGAGGGACGAAGTTTTGGCAAGTGTTGGACGTGGTTTTGGGCTGCCCCGTCTAGGCTTTCATTTTTAACATGTGCAGCCCACGACCTCGGATGGGAGGTCCATAGGCCTATTTGTATTTTCTTAGGGCTGTCATGTATCGACCGGCCTATGGACCTCCCATCCGAGGTTTTATTTTTGGCAGCCCAATTTATGTATTTTTTGAAGAAAACGGAGAGGTCTGTTCTATTTTTCTATATAAGAATAGGAACGCCAGGTCCAACTTATGTTTCCCTTCTAACTATATTATATATATTTAAATTGTTTTATATGTTATTATATATTATTTTTATTGTCATCATATATTTAACAGATACTTACATATGTAAGAAAACAATATCCCACATCTTATTAACTTATAAAAATAATTTCTTAACAAATAAAATCCTGGATTGTTTTGGCACGAGAATCCTAGTGATTGTGTACAAAAGCTTGGTAAGATTTAAGGACGAATGTAATAATATCACTTATTAGGAAATAAAATAAATGGGCCGCATGGACGCTACATTATTTGTTCACCCAGCCCAGCTAATGGCTGTAATTCAAAAAAAGATCAGATTGACTGTAAATTCTACCACGCAAAAAAAAGACTGTAAATTCTGAAAAAATGGGTTGAATACGTGCCACATTTTTGGAGGCTGAAATGTGGGCCAATAGGTCGAAGCCAACGCAATTCGTTGTCAATTTAGTCAACAAATGATTCTGACATGTTAGCCGTTGGATTTACATCAGACGACCGGCATCCATCTTCAATCTCTCGTCTTCTTCCTCCAGCACCGCCAGGACCACCTCCCGCCTCCTGCTGCTAGTAGCTCTGCTTAGCACGCTTCGCTATGAAGCGCTACTCCACCGTTGGCCAGGCCATCCCTCCACCCCTCCACACCTCCTGTTCTTCTCCACTGACTACCGAACCACACCGCACTAGAACCAGTTAACCCTCGTACACCTCTCCATCTGCGACTCTACTCCCGCGTCTTCCCATCTTCGGCTCGTTACCGTCCGGGGCCTCGCCCTCGTCCACCACCTTGGATGCGCTCGGCGCGGCGTGGTCAACGTGGTCAATGAACGACACCATCGGAAGTAGACTATGCATGGAGAGGCTGACAGCTGGGTCCACGGCCGCACACAAGGAAATGCCTCCTTATTACGCGCAAAATAATGATTCCTCCACCTGACATCTGGGACCCACCAGAAGGGCCTCTGTATTTCGCGAAAATAACGTGCCCCCCGCTGACATGTCGGACCCACCAGCTATCTTCGCATGCAAGGAAGTGCCTCCTTATTACGCACAAAAAAATGAATACTCCCCCTGCTAGCTGGAACCCAGCATAGTTGGAGGCTGACTTGTGGGCCTACCAAGTTGACGGGGACGGAGGGCTTTGTCAACTTAGTCAATATGAACGATTCTAGCTCCTGTTACCGTACGATGTTCATCCAACGGCCGTAGTGCTTCTTCAACCTCTGGTCTTCTTGCTCCAGCCGCCCAAACCAGCGTCGGTCGTGCCGCGTGCTCCTGCCTCCCGTGGCCGGCTGTGATGCCGCGGAGGCCTCACCGCCCCCTACTACTCCCACCGCTGGCCAGGCCATCCCTCTACTCACCCACACCCCCTGTTATTCCGCGGCAACAGCAGCCTCACACCGCAGCCGAACCAGTGAACCCTCGTACTCCTCTTCGCGTGGGCATCCACTGCTGCGTCTTCCCCGGCTCCGAGTCGTCCCCTTCCTAGTCCTCGCCGTCGTCCACCGCCGTGGTGCTCTCGGCGCAGCGTGGTCAACGTGGTCAAGGAACGACTTCCATCGGACATGGACTGTACGTGGAGAGGCTGGCAGCTGGGTCCATGGCCGCAGCAAGGAAGTGCCTCCTTATTACGCGCAAAATAATGATTCCTCCACCTGACAGCGGGGACCCACCGGACGGGCCACCGTATTTCGCGAAAAAAATATTTCCCCCTGACTGCTGGGACCCACCAGCTACATCTTCGCACGCAAGGAAGTGCGTCCGAAAAAAAACCGATTTGCCCCCCTGACTGCTGGGACCCACCAGCTACATCTTCGCACGCAAGGAAGTGCGTCCGGGCAAAAAAAAAACGATTCGCCCCCTGACTACTGGGACCCACCAGCTACATCTTCGCACGCAAGGAAGTGCCTGACAGTCGGGACCCACCTGGTCGAAGCGTACGTAGCGTTGTCATTCTGGTCACGAACGTGTACGTACATATATACTGGTGGATGTAGAGGCGCGCACGTGTCGTAGTAGAGGCGCGTACGTGTCGTAGTAGAGGCGCGCACGTGTCGTAGTAGAGGCGCGTACGTGTCGTAGTAGAGGCGCGCACGTGTCGTAGTAGAGGCGCGTACGTGTCGTAGTAGAGGCGCGCACGTAGCATGTACACGTACGTACAGCGGCCAGGGTGCAAGAAAGAAAATATGGCCACGTATGTGTACATACGGGCGGGGTCTCGAACGCCTACTCGCGCATACGTACGGCCAGGGCTCGTGTACATGGCTGGGTCGGAACGGAGAAATAGCGTCGTCATCGTGTTCATGGGGAGGCAACGGAATGCGTCGTGTTCATGGGGAGGCAACGGAATGCGTCGTGTTCATGGGGAGGCAACGGAATGCGTCGTGTTCATCGGGAGGCAACGGAACGCGTGGGAGCCAACCGGCTGGGTCGGAACGGAATGCGTGGTCATGTTCATCGGGAGGGCTTGGACGGAACAGGCGATGGAAACGAGGCCTGGCATACCGCAAAACGGAGGAAACGGACCTCCTACGTTCGGAACGGGGTCCTGTTGATCGGGGGGGTGTGGCGTACCGCAAAATGAAGGAAACAGACCTCCTACGGTCGAAACGGGGGTCCTGTTGATCGGAAGGGGTGTGGCGTACCGCAAAACGGAGGAAACGGACCTCCTACGGTCGAAACGGGGGTCTTGTTGATCGGGAGGGGTGTGGCGTACCGCAAAACGGACGAAACGGACCTCCTACGGTCGAAACGGGGGTCCTGTTGATCGGGAGGGATGTGGCGTACCGCAAAACGGACGAAACGGACCTCCTACGGTCGAAACGGGGGTCCTGTTCATCGGGAGGTGTGTGGCGTACCGCAAAACGGGACTCCACGGGATACTGTTCATCTCCACCATCGACCTCCTCCAGCCTCCACGGGCTCCTGTTCATCCAGCCTCCACCGCGCGCTACTCCACCGGCTACTGTTCAACCACCCCTCCACGGGCACCCCTCCACCGTCTACTGTTCATCCAGCCCTCCACACCACAGGGTCCTGTTCAACCACCCCTCCACGGGCACCCCTCCACCGTCTACTCTTCATCCAACCCTCCACACCACGGGGTCCTGTTCATCTAGAGGCAACGCCACCGCTCACTGTTCATCCAACCCCCCGGCAATGCTCACTGTTCATCCAATCGATCGGCTTCAGTTAGCAGCAGTAGCGAAGGAATCGCTCGATCGGGTTCAGTTAACAGCCATCGATCGATCGCTCGGGTTCAGTAACGCGTAGCCTGCAGTGCAATCGCTCGGGTTCAGTTAGAGCCAACGCCTCGCACACACGCGCGTATGTGTATGAGAGAAACGCGCATCGCTCGGCCCCCTACCTCCCACCGTAACCGGGAACTCCCCAAAATTTTCCTCCCCCTCGCTTCTACCACGGTTTTTTCGTCATGGACGGCCCAAAGAATGTCATGCAGCTGCGTCTCCGGCCCGCCCAGGACGAAAAGCCCATTTTCTGTCATGATTTTTTGTCATAGAAGTAGGAGCCCACCACATCTATGATGATACCGGGTTTTGTCACAATTATCGTCATAGAAGTGTCATATGTATGACAGAAAAAAAATTCGTTCGGCCCAAAATGTCACGGATGTGTCTTTTTTTTGTAGTGGGATGGATAAAACAATCCCGAAGGGTAAAGGGAAGAAGGGGAACTTCAAGAAGAACGGCAAGCAAGTTGCTGCTCAAGTGAAGAAGCCTAAGTCTGGACCTAAGCCTGAGACTGAGTGCTTCTACTGCAAAGGGACTGGTCACTGGAAGCGGAACTACCCCAAGTATTTGGCAGATAAGAAGGATGGCAAGGTGAACAAAGGTATATGTGATATACATGTTATTGATGTGTACCTTACTAATGCTCGCAGTAGCACCTGGGTATTTGATACTGGTTCTGTTGCTAATATTTGCAACTCGAAACAGGGACTACGGATTAAGCGACGATTGGCTAAGGACGAGGTGACGATGCGCGTGGGAAATGGTTCCAAAGTCGATGTGATCGCGGTCGGCATGCTACCTCTACAT
Organism: Aegilops tauschii subsp. strangulata; assembly: GCF_002575655.3. Lineage (NCBI taxonomy): Eukaryota > Viridiplantae > Streptophyta > Magnoliopsida > Poales > Poaceae > Aegilops > Aegilops tauschii. The sequence continues at coordinate 87,876,625 of NC_053041.3, read as the reverse complement.
CCACCTTCGGGATTAGTTTTAGACATGAATAATTGTTATTTGGTGCCAGCGTTAAGCATGAACATTATATCTGGATCTTGTTTGATGCGAGACGGTTATTCATTTAAATCAGAGAATAATGGTTGTTCTATTTATATGGGTAATATCTTTTATGGTCATGCACCCTTGAAGAGTGGTCTATTTTTGTTGAATCTCGATAGTAGTGACATACATATTCATAATATTGAAGCCAAAGATACAGAGTTGATAATGATAGTGCAACTTATTTGTGGCACTGTCGTTTGGGTCATATTGGTGTAAAGCGCATGAAGAAACTCCATTCTGATGGACTTTTGGAATCACTTGATTATGAATCACTTGGTACTTGCGAACCATGCCTCATGGGCAAGATGACTAGAACTCCGTTCTCCGAAACAATGGAGCGAGCAACAGATTTGTTGGAAATCATACATACTGATGTATGTGGTCAAATGAATATTGAGGCTCGCAGCGGGTATCGTAATTTTCTCACCTTCATAGATGATTTGAGCAGATATGGGTATATCTACTTGATGAAACATAAGTCTGAAACATTTGAAAAGTTCAAAGAATTTCAGAGTGAAGTGGAAAATCATCGTAACAAGAAAAATAAAGTTTCTACGATCTGATCGTGAGGAGAATATTTGAGTTACGAGTTTGGTCTTCATTTGAAACAATGCAGAATAGTTTCGCAACTCACGCCACCCGGAACACCACAGCGTAATGGTGTGTCCGAACAGAGTGAAGTGGAAAATCATCGTAACAAGAAAAATAAAGTTTCTACGATCTGATCGTGAGGAGAATATTTGAGTTACGAGTTTGTTCTTCATTTGAAACAATGCAGAATAGTTTCGCAACTCACGCCACCCGGAACACCACAGCGTAATGGTGTGTCCGAATGTCGTAATCGTACTTTACTAGATATGGTGCGATCTATGATGTCTCTTACTGATTTACTGCTATCGTTTTGGGGTTATGCTTTAGAGACGGCTGCATTCACGTTAAATAGGGCACCATCTAAATCCGTTGAGATGACACCTTATGAACTGTGGTTTGGCAAGAAACCAAAGTTGTCGTTTCTTAAAGTTTGGGGCTACGATGCTTATGTGAAAAAGCTTCAACCTGATAAGCTCGAACCCAAATCGGAGAAATGTGTCTTCATAGGATACCCAAAGGAGACTGTTGGGTACACCTTCTATCACAGATCCGAAGGCAAGACGTTCGTTGCTAAGAATGGTTCCTTTCTAGAGAAGGAGTTTCTCTCGAAAGAAGTGAGTGGGAGGAAAGTAGAACTTGATGGGGTAACTGTACCTACTCCCTTGTTGGAAAGTAGTTCATCACAGAAATATGTTCCTATGACTCCTACACCAATTAGTGAGGAAGCTAATGATGGTGATCATGTAACTTCATATCAAGCTACTACCGAACCTCGTAGGTCAACCAGAGTAAGAGCCGCACCAGAGTGGTACGGTAATCCTGTTCTGGAGGTCATGTTACTTGACCATGAGGAACCTACGAACTATGAGGAAGCGATGATGAGCCTAGATTCCGCGAAATGGCTTGAGGCCATGAAATCTGAGATGGGATCCATGTATGAGAACAAAGTGTGGACTTTGGTTGACTTGCCCGATGATCGGCAAGCCATCGAGAATAAATGGATCTTCAAGAAGAAGACTGACGCTGATGGTAATGTTACTATCTACAAAGCTCGACTTGTTGCGAAAGGTTTTCAACAAGTTCAAGGAGTTGACTACGATGAGACCTTCTCACCCGTAGCGATGCTTAAGTCCGTCCGAATCATGTTAGCAATTGCTGCATTTTATGATTATGAAATTTGGCAAATGGATGTAAAGACTGCATTCCTGAATGGATTTCTGGAAGAAGAGTTGTATATGATGCAACCTGAAGGTTTTATCGATCCAAAGGATGCTAACAAAGTGTGCAAGCTCCAGCGATCCATTTATGGACTGGTGCAAACATCTCGGAGTTGGAATAAACGTTTTGATAGTGTGATCAAAGCATATGGTTTTATACAGACTTTTGGAGAAGCCTGTATTTACAAGAAAGTGAGTGGGAGCTCTGTAGCATTTCTAATATTATATGTGGATGACATATTGTTGATTGGGAATGATATAGAATTTTCTGGATACCATAAAAGGATACTTGAACATGAGTTTTTCAATGAAAGACCTCGGTGAAGCTGCTTATATATTGGGCATCAAGATCTATAGAGATAGATCAAGACGCTTAATTGGACTTTCACAAAGCACATACCTTGATAAAGTTTTGAAAAAGCTCAAAATGGATCAAGCAAAGAAAGGGTTCTTGCCTGTGTTAGAAGGTGTGAAGTTGACTTAGACTCAATGCCTGACCACTACAGAAGATAGAGAGAAAATGGAAGGTGTTCCCTATGCTTCAGCCATAGGCTCTATCATGTATGCAATGCTGTGTACCAGACCTGATGTGTGCCTTGCTATCAGTTTAGTAGGGAGGTACCAAAGTAATCCAGGAGTGGATCACTGGACAGCGGTCAAGAACATCCTGAAATACCTAAAAAGGACTAAGGATATGTTTCTCGTTTATGGAGGTGACAAAGAGCTCGTCATAAATGGTTATGTCGATGCAAGCTCTGACACTGATCCGGATGACTCTAAGTCACAAACCGGATACATGTTTCTATTGAATGGTGGAGCTGTCAGTTGGTGCAGTTCTAAGCAAAGCGTCATGGCGGGATCTACGTGTGAAGCAGAGTACATAGCTCCTTCGGAAGCAGCAAATGAAGGAGTCTGGATGCAGGAGTTCATATCCTGTCTAGTTGTCATACCTAGTGCATCGGGTCCAATGAAAATATTTTGTGACAATACTGGTGCAATTGCCTTGGCAAAGCAATCCAGATTTCACAAGAGAACCAAGCACATCAAGAGACGCTTCAATTCCATCTGCGATTAAGTCAAGGAGGGAGACATAGAGATTTGCAAGATACATACGGATCTGAATGTTGCAGACCCGTTGACTAAGCCTCTCTCACGAGCAAAACATGATCAGCACCAAGACTCCATGGGTGTTAGAATCATTACTGTGTAATCTAGATTATTGACTCTAGTGCAAGTGGGAGACTGAAGGAAATATGCCCTAGAGGCAATAATAAAGTTGTTATTTATATTTCCTTATATCATGATAAATGTTTATTATTCATGCTATAATTGTATTAACCGGATACTTAGTACATGTGTGAATACAGAGACAAACAGAGTGTCACTAGTATGCCTCTACTTGACTAGCTCATTGAATCAAAGATGGTTAAGTTTCCTAGCCATAGACATGAGTTGTCATTTAATTAACGGGATCACATCATTAGAGAATGATGTGATTTACTTGACCCATTCCGTTACCTTAGCACTTGATCGTTTAGTATATTGCTATTGCTTTCTTCATAACTTATACATGTTCCTATGACTATGAGATTATGCAACTCCCGAATACCGGAGGAACACTTTGTGTGCTACCAAACGTCACAACGTAAATGGGTGATTATAAAGGTGCTCTACAGGTGTCTCTGATAGTAGTTGTTGAGTTGGCATAGATCGAGATTAGAATTTGTCACTCCGATTGTCAGAGAGGTATCTCTGGGCCCTCTCGGTAATGCACATCACTATAAGCCTTGCAAGGAATGTGACTAATGAGTTAGTTGCGGGATGATGCATTACAGAACGAGTTAAGAGACTTGCCGGTAACGAGATTGAACTAGGTATTGAGATACCGACAATCGAATCTCGGGCAAGGAACATACCAATGACAAAGGGAACAACGTATATCGTTATGCGGTTTGACCTTTAAAGATCTTCGTAGAATATGTGGGAGCCAATATGAACATCCAGGTTCCGCTATTGGTTATTGACCAGAGACGTGTCTCGGTCATGTCTACATAGTTCTCAAACCCGTAGGGTCCGTGAGGGAGTCCTGGATTAGGGGGTCCTCGGGCATCCGGCCTATGTGACGTGGACCGGACTGATGGGCTATGAAGATACAAGACCGAAGACTTTCACCCATGTCCGGATGGGACTCTCCTTGGTGTGGATGGCAAGCTTGGTGAGCGGATATGAAGATTCCTTTCTTTGTAACTGACTTTGTACAACCCTAGTCCCCTCTGGTGTCTATATAAACCGGAGGGTTTAGTCCGTAGAGGCAATCACAATCATACAGGCTAGACTTCTAGGGTTTTAGCCATTACGATCTCGTGGTAGATCAACTCTTGTAATACTCATATTCATCAAGATCAATCAAGCAGGAAGTAGGGTATTACCTCCATAGAGAGGGCCCGAACCTGGGTAAACATCGTGTCCCCCGTCTCCTGTTACCATCAACCTTAGACGCACAGTTTGGGACCCCCTACCTGAGATCCGCCGGTTTTGACACCGACATTGGTGCTTTCATTGAGAGTTCCGCTATGACGTCGAAGACAGGATTGATGGCTCGCCTTGTTATCAAGGACAGTATCACCTCCGGAGGAGCCCTGGCCTCAGGCCAAACCCTCCGGCTGGGCGGCTTTACCATGACCGCCCTTCCGGCCATTAAGCCGACGATGACTTCTCGGGTCATCGAAAATCGCCTCCACGTCGACTCCGAATACTCCAAACGGATGGATCCGACGGACTTGTCGCCTTTAAACGAACTTCTGGATCGCATCGCCGCCTTGGGGGTTGCTACTGACTACGATCGGATTGGGATTAAATCCGATCAGAGAGAAATCAAATCTCTGCCGATCACCCATTAGATAGCAGTAGTAGAGGAGCAAAACAACAACTCTTCCTCTATATTGAGGACGAACTATGTTCTGATTTCCGAGCTCGAAGATCCGGACACCTGTCCGCGGAATGACACACCCTGTCCCCCGAACCTAGAATCGGATAGTGGACCTGGGAAATCAGTTGATATTCCGGAGCCCGAACTTTTAAGCTCGGAAGTTTCTCAAACTCCGGATCCCAAATTGGGTCAGGGTTCAGATTTAAATCCACCTACCCACCCGAATATACGCGATCTCATGTACATACAACAGCAGTCTCAAGAAACAGTCCATCACTTTTGGGCTAGATTCCTCGTCAAAGACAAGATTAAAGATTGCCGCAACGAAGACGCGATCTCAGTATTCTGCAATAATTGCACAGACAAAGGAATCCTCAACGCCATCAACCGCCGTCGCGTATTACACTTCGCTGACTTGGCAACCATAGTACAGAAGTACTGCGCAATGGAAAGCGCCTGGAAAACTCAGGCAGCTCGCTGGGAACCACCGGTTTACACTCAACCCCTCGTCCGGGCAAAAAGGATGCACCCTCATGGGGCGCCCGTCCCAGTAGTAAAGAAATCTAAGCCCATTACGGGGCGCGGAACCGTTCGGGAGGGATGGCTTGATAGGCCATGCAAAATACACACAATACTGGATACCATACCCACCCACAGCCTTAGAGCATGTTGGATACTCCGGCAAGTGGCCAAGAGCGGCGAGGATATCCTCACCAAAAATACCTCAGAGCAACACCCCCCGGTAGACGACGACCTCAGGGTATTGATGGTCTTCGAGACTTTCGCTTCAAACAATCGGCGCAAAAGGGCCCTCCGCGACCTCGCCAATGTCTGCCAAGTCGCAGCAATAAACCCTTGGAACGACACGGCCATAACTTTCAACACCAGTGATGAACCAAAATTCCGGACAGTCCAGGCACCAGCCGCCTTGGTCCTCAATCCAATTGTGGACGGTTTTCGGCTCACCAAAGTGCTCATGGACGGCGGCAGCAGACTAAACCTCATCTATGAGGACACACTCGATAAAATGGAAATAGACAGGAGCCGCATCGAGCAAAGTAGCACGACCTTCTGAGGAATCATTCCCAGCGGGGAGGTGCGATGCGCGGGAAAAATCACACTCGACGTGGTATTCGGCACGCCGGAGAATTATTGGTCCGAAGAGATAACCTTCCAAGTGGCCCCTTTCAATAGTGGATATCACGCCCTATTGGGGCGAGATGCGTTTACACGCTTCCAAGCTATACCTCATTACGGATACATGAAGCTCAAGATGCCTGGGCCCAATGGTATTATCACTCTTGCTAGTGATCCGGACATAGCACTCCACGCCGAAAATAAAACCGCATCCCTGGCCCTCGCGACATTGTCTGAAGCCCTCGCGGCTGAAGAGTTAACCGCACTATGCCCCACGGTGGATAGGGATGACGTAATCCTGGAAGTGACCCAAATCCACCTCCTTTAAACCAGCAGACGAAATAGTCAAATTTCAAGTCCACCCGATGGACCCCAAGAAAATAGCATCCATCGGGGCACAACTGGACCCAACGGTTGACGCCGCGCTACGAGAGTTCCTGCACGAGAACTGGGACATATTCGCCTGGCACCCTACTGATATGCCAGGAATCCCAGGCAGGTCAGCCGAACACATCCTCAATATATTGAAGGGATATAAACCGGTCAAGCAAACGCTGCGGCGCTTTTCCGAACCCAAACGCCAAGCTATCGGGGAGGAGCTAGCCAAGTTAATCGAGGCCGGATTCATCAGAGAAATAAAACACCCGAACTAGCTAGCAAACCTGGTGATGGTGCCAAAGAAGGATAAATCCTGGCGCCTGTGTGCCTGCCCTAAGGATCCCTTCCCCCTCCCCCGCATCGACCAGATTATTGATGCTACCGCAGGACACGACTCACAGTGTTTCCTCGATGCATACTCCAGAGATGTGGGTGTGGAACGACACCTATGGGATCACAAGAATCCCTACTACGGTTGCCGGGGCGCAGGGTTGCGAGAAGAGCAGGATTAGTATTCAGCACGAGGATCATTTACCCAGGTTCGGGCCGCGAGGATGCGTAAAACCCTAGTCCTGCTTTGGTGGGTGTATTTCAGAGAGTTCTTGGGCTCTCGAACTAGCTATGGTGAGTGCGTGGTTCGAAAGAGCCGAATCCTTCTCCAGTGTTCCATGGGCCTCCTTTTATAGTCGAAAGGGGCTGCCACAGTGGCATACAGGAGGTGGAAAGGCGCACATTATTGCGAGCTTATCGCTCGTATTACAGGAAAGGCGCATTTAATGCATAGCTGAGGTGTCCTCTTGCTTTATTGGGGACGGGAGCGAGGCCCGTCCCGTCCGTCGCCGCTCCTCCTCGCTCTGACACGCGCCCTGGCCATTTGGTGCTACGGTGCCATGTAGGCAGGCAGGCAGCTGAGGTGGCGTGGTGGTAGGGTCTTCACGAAGATCTGCATGTCGCCACGCAGGTGTGTGCCGAGTTGGCCTGGAAGCTGCATGTTGCCACGCAGGCGCCTGCCTAGTTGGTTGGGCTGGCAGCTGCATGCGAACGGCGGCGGAGACTTGGATGGTGCGGGCCTGGCGGTGGCCCTGCTGGCGTCCTTGGTGAGGGCCTTGCTGGGGCGCGCTGCCGTCCCCGGCAAGGATCTTGCCGAGGGTCTGGTGGCCTTCCTCGGCAAGGATCTTGCCGAGGGTCGTTCTCTTCTAATCCTCATCTGATCTTGAGTGTTCCTTGTCTTCACAAAGATCTGCATGCCACCATGGAGGTGCCTCCCGAGCCCTGGCCCAACGTGGTTGATGATGTTGGAGACCGTGGGCTCAAGGGTGGCTCGCTCTGTGGGGGTGGGGCGAGCTGCCCCGGCAAGGGTCTTGCCGGGGAAGAACCTGCTTCGTTCCTCTGCTCTTTGTGGTCTTTGGCCTTGATGTTGCTCTGGTTGTCTTGGGCTACGGTTTTACCTCGGTTTACCTCCCCTGTTCTGCTTGGTGCGACCGTGGGCGCGGCTCCGACTGCCCGTGCACAGGTAAAGGGGTACAAAGGTGCACCCCTTCTTTTGTACACCGACAGGAGCCCCCGGGCCTGGGCCACACATAAGCGCGACACGTTGTTGGGCCAGGTCCAAAATGGTGCGCGGGCAGGCGGGGCAGTTTTTACCGCGGTAAAACTTTTCGCGCGCTTCGCTTCCCACGACCCGCGCGCGGCATGGCGCGGCGTGGAGGGGTGCGCGTGACATGGGCGGCATGCGTGGGGCGGTTCCCGCACGCATGCGTCACATCGTAGTAAATGGGCAGCGCGACCCGCACCTTCCCCATAAAAAGGGGGTAACTGTGAGCGCACTGTTCCTTTTACCCTTCGCACAATCCCAATCTCGGAAGCCTCCGCTCGTCTTCCTCTTCTTTCCCAAGCTTCGTTCTCACTCGCCACCATTGTGTTCCCGCCGCCCTCTGCTTTGCCCTTCTCTCCCAGCCGCCATGGCGCCGAAATCCGTCAAGGGCAAGGGCGTGGCTAAGAACGCCGGAGCGGCGGAGCCGCCGGAGAGTGCGCTGGCAGTGGAGCAGACGCAGTCCGCCTTGTTCCCCTCGACAGTCGACGTGTTCGAGCTTCGGGAAGCCTTCAGGCCCCTGTGGGGGTGAAGACGGGGGGAGAGAAGTCGGGGCATCCAGCCACGCGCGTCATCCCTGCCAACTGCGCCGAGGCTGCCCCAAATCGGTACCCCTTCTTTGTTGACTATTTTTCCTGCGGGCTTTGTCCTCCCTTCTCCGATTTCTTCTGCGACATCATGCACACCTTTGGCTTCCGCCTCTTGGATTTTACCCCGAATGCGGTGGCGTGCATGGCCCTTTTCGCGCACCTCTGCGAAGGCTTCGCCAGGGTTCACCCCAACATGGCGCTCTTTCACCATTACTTCTCCTCAGATCTAACCAGGGGGCGCCATCTCCGGTTGCATCACCTGGATCCCAAGGTCCAAGGGGCGTATCCGGAGGGTGCCATGAAGGAGAGGTGGGAAGAATGGCGGGGCCGGTGGTGCTGGATCGAAGAGAAGGACCTGTCGGCATTCTGCGAAGTTCGCCGGGCGCCGCCGGTCCGCAGAAGCGATTGGAGCGATGTCGACGCCGACGACGAGAAGCTCACGGTCGCCACCACCAGGATTCTTCGGCTGACCGAGGCCGGGCTCACCCTTGAGATGATCTGGGCAGACTTCTCCGCCGCCGGATCGCTCCACTGCACAACAAGGGGAGGCCGGCCTGGCTCTTCATGAATCCTGCCGACATCATGCGGCTTCGCCCCGGCCTCGACCACAACTTCACAGTGATGGGGCATGCCCATTTCTGCCAGCGGCTCTTCCAGCTCGATGTGGGCCGTGACGGCGAGGTCGAGCGGACCGGCAAGGTCGCGAGGGCCGCCGCCCAACAAGGTCTTCAAGGGGCCCTTGTTCAAGCTACCGGCGGGAGTGGTCCCGCTGTGCAATAATTCGCACCGGACCGAGATCATCGCCATGATGCCGGACTGCAACGTGCATGGCCGTGACCCGAGCTACAAGCAGCTGGAGGACGTCAAAGTGCATCAATTCTTTGACACTCTGCACGAGGGGTACATCAAGGCCGACGCCGAGCGGCTGCTTGTCCAGGACACCACCCAGGCGGAATTGGACTACATCGCCACCAGGGCGAGGGAGGCACAGCTTGCCGAGGAGGCCGGCAGCGCTGGTGGTGTGGAGGACAAGGCCACGACGGCCGTGGAGGAGGAGGAGCTCGCCCGGTGGGCGGCGGCCGCCGGGGAGGCCAGCAGCACCGGCACCGAGGCTCCTCTGGTTGAGGGAGCGGTCGACGAGTCGTCGTCGGAGGAGGCCGGGGATGTTCACCCTCCGGCCACGGGGAGAGGGCGAGTCCTGCGGCGAGCCACTTCCGGCGAGCCGGTGCGGTCCGCCAGGGCCGCGCGGCGGCCAAAGTCCCCAGAGGAGTCCGCGCGCCAGACGAGGGCTGCGGCGGCGAAGAAGGTGGTGAAGGCTGCGGCAGCGAGGAAGAAGGCATCTGCTTCTTCTTCGTCCACGCGCCCGCAGACTCCGCCCTCCTTCCCTCCTCTGGCGGATGCCGACGCGGGGGTCACTTTTGACTACGGGTCCCTCAGCCCGAGGAGGAAGAGGAAAACAACAGAGGAGGAGGCGGACGACGAGTAAGTATCTGGCTCCTTCCTGTCATCTTTGCCTCCTCAATCTGTATCGCTTGTCTTGACTTGTTTTTATCTTGCAGGGATGTGGAGACACTGGCCCAAAGGGTGAAGAGGGCGAAGACCTCAGCGGGCGGCCAGCCCCTGGCCGGTACTTCAAGGGCGCCACTGGTGGTGCTGAGTAGCCCGGACAGCAGCCCCCAGTCCAGCCCTCAGCGTAAGCTCACCACCCTCCAATTGTCCACATGTGTCAGGGGTACGATACTTTGGTGCTGACCTTGCCGGGGTATGCAAGAGGAGAACGGCAGCAGGAGGAGCCGCAGAGGGTTACTCCCAACACGCCGCCCCCATCGACCACGCCGCCCCGAGGGGCGTCCCCGGTAAGGGCGCCAAGCACCGAGCCCACGCACATGGAGGAGGAGGAGGAGAACTTGGGCGCTGGCGGCTTTGCCTCGATGCCAAATGTTGGCGGGGAGGGGACTTCTTTTTCCCAGCCTGGCACCGATAGTGGTAAGTCGCTCGCCTCTCGTCCCTGTTCCTTTTTCTCTCATGCTGACCCTTGGTCTTGGCCTTGCCTCACCCCCTTCTTCGGTGTCCAGATTCCTCCTCGGTGAACCCAGAGGACGTGGACGCCGTCATCGAGGACGTCGCCAAGGCCGCCGAGGCGGACGCCGAGAGGATCTCCGCCGAGGAGGCCGCCGAGGGCGCTGCTGAGGACGCCGCCAAGGGGCCTGCCGGGGAGGCCGGCAAGGCCACTGCCGAGGAGGAGGAGGTGGTCGCTGATGACCAGCCTTCGTCCTCTGCTGCTTCCGGCTCCGGCAAGTACCTGAGGGTGAGTGACGACTTGTTCGTCCACCTTCCAGGCGCGTCGAGCACCAGGGCGCCCGTCGAGGGAGAGGTGTTCGACGACGAAGTGCTTGCCGGCGCCGGGCTTGAGGTCGTCGACGAGCCGAGCGTTGGTGGCGACGGCTTGCAAGAAAAGCGGCTCCTCCACGCCATGGGCGCCAGCTTCCGGAAGCTCCAGGCGCTCTACCGCGCCCGCCTGGACAAGGCTAAGTCCAGGACGGCGGTGGTGGAGAAAGCGGAGGCGGACCTCCAGAAGCGCGTCGCCGAGACGCAGGACTGGTTCCGCCAGGCTCGCGACGAGCTGAAGGCCGCCCAGGGCGAGCTGGCCAAGCGTGATGTGGAGCTCACCATGAAGCTGGCTGACATCGAGAAGGCCCAGGAGACAGCGGCGGGCGTGGCCGCGGCAGCCGAGGCCGCTCGAACCCAGCACCAGGCCGTGCTGAACTCCCGGGAGGAGGACCTCGTCGCGCGCGAGGAGAAGCTTGCCGCCACGCTTCGCGGCAAGGATGAAGAGGTGGAGAAGCTTGTCTTGCAGTGGACCAGAGAGCTGGAGCAGAGGCACAAAGAGGCGCTCGATGCCCAGGCCTAGGTTCATGCCGACAAGGTGAAGGAGCTAGAGGCGGAGTGGGATGGGTTGAAGGAGCAGGCCCTGAAGCTGTCCCAGGAGAAGGACACACTCAACAGCGCCCTGACGGAGGCGTAGGGCAGGGCGCGGCCGTCAGCAGGGCTGGGGAGCTCTTCGAGGCCAACAAGTCCGTCAAGGACCTCACACTGAAGCTGGAGGGCCTCGAGGGGATGCTCACGGAGGCCAAAACCTGGGAGGGGATCCTGGCCAAGGAGCTGGAGACCGAGAAGCAGCTGCAGAAGAACGAGGCCGCCGAGCACAAGGATTTCAAGGAGGGCGTGAAACGCTGGATCGGCCGCCTTGAGGACGTCGCCGGCAGGATCACCGTGCAGTTGGCTACCATGGGGATGCCAAGAGTGAGGTACGCCCCGAAGCGCAGCGGGACCACCAACGCCAAGCTGACCTTGTTCTTCGAGTGTGTTCTCGAGGCCCTGGAGCAGCTTCACGCCAACCATGCGGCCTCGCTGGCCGACGAGGCCCGGAGGCTTTGCCAGGGCGCCATGACCAAGGTTCTGACCAAGGTGGCATACTAGTACCCCAACCTCGACTTCGACGCCGCGCTGGAGAGCTTGCCGGAAGGTACCGACCTCGCGCCGCTCAGGGAGCGCATCAAGCCCATCATCAGCCGTGTCGGCGGAATTCTGAGGGTGGAGGGCCAGCGCCGGGATTAGGCACCCGTTTCTTATTGCCGCTGCAGGTTCACAACCAAGACAATTGCTATCTCTAGTTAGAACCGCAGCAACAATTTGATGTAATATGACTCTGCAACACTTTTAGTATCAGGCACGTTATTTTCCCGTTCGATTTTCCTTTGTGTGTCCACCCTACGTTAACCGGGCAGGTCTGCAGGCGCGTAAACCCAGGGCGGCGTCTTGGGGACGGATCCCCATTGGCCTGCCGGGTGTGCTTGCTGCCGGGTGAACCACCTTACCGCCCTTAGCACGGCCGCCCGAATTGTCGAGTTTGACTCGAGTCAGAGTTGGGAGCGTTGCCAAGCGCGGAAGGCTACCCCGCCACTCTCGACGCGGCCGCTTTGAGCTGTTGAGCGGACTCGAAACAGAACAAGGGCGTTGCCAATTGCGGGAGGGCCCCTTTGCGTGGAGGTTTCTCACACATAGGCAAGATCTCCGAGGACGATAACCTTATATATAAAAGGAAGTAACTCAAAGTTCCGAATGACTTAGCTTTTCTGCTGCCATGCTGGCGTCCTTCGCGTTCGCAGGCAGCTCCCTTTTTCTCCTGGCCATTTCCTTCTCGGGAGTCATGGCGATGAGGAACTGTTAGGCCAACTACTAGACCAGATTCTCACAATTGCGCCCCCTACCTGGCGCGCCAAAGATGTCGGTGTGGAACGACACCTATGGGATCACAAGAATCCCTACTATGGTTGCCGGGGCGCAGGGTTGCGAGAAGAGCAGGATTAGAAATCAGCACGAGGATTGTTTACCCAGGTTTGGGCCGCGAGGATGCGTAAAATCCTAGTCCTGCTTTGGTGGGTGTATTTCAGAGAGTTCTTGGGCTCTCGAACTAGCTATGGTGAGTGTGTGGTTCGAAAGAGCCGAATCCTTCTCCAGTATGCCATGGGCCTCCTTTTATAGTCGAAAGGGGCTGCCACAGTGGCATACAGGAGGTGGAAAGGCGCACAGTATTGCGAGCTTATCGCTCGTATTACAAGACAAGGCGCATTTAATGCATAGCTGAGGTGTCCTCTTGCTTTATTGGGGACGGGAGCGAGGCCCGTCCCGTCCGTCGCCGCTCCTCCTTGCTCTGACACGCACCCTGGCCATTTGGTGCATGTGGTGCCATGTAGGCAGGCAGGCAGCTTAGGTGGCGTGGTGGTAGGGTCTTCACGAAGATCTGCATGCCGCCATGCAGGTGTGTGCCGAGTTGGCCTGGAAGCTGCATGTTGCCATGCAGGCGCCTGCCCAGCTGGTTGGGCTGGCAGCTGCATGCGAATGGCGGCGGAGACTTGGTTGCTGCGGGCCTGGCGGTGGCCCTGTTGGCATCCTTGGTGAGGGCCTTGCCGGGGCGCGCTGCCTTCCCCGGCAAGGATCTTGCCGAGGGTCTGGTGGCCTTCCTCGGCAAGGATCTTGCCGAGGGTCGTTGTCTTCTGATCCTCATCTGATCTTGAGTGTTCCTTGTCTTCACAAAGATCTGCATGCCACCATGGAGGTGCCTCCCGAGCCCTGGCCCAACGTGGTTGATGATGTTGGAGACCGTGGGCTCAAGGGGGGCTCGCTCTTTGGGGGTGGGGAGAGCTGCCCCGGCAAGGGTCTTGCCGGGGCTGCCCCCGGCAAGGGTCTTGCCGGGGGAGAACCTGCTTCGTCCCTCTGCTCTTTGTGGTCTTTGGCCTTGGTGTTGCTCTGGTTGTCTTTGGCTTCAATTTTACCTTGGTTTACCTCCCCTGTTTTGCTTGGTGCGACCGTGGGCGCGGCTCCGACTACCCGTGCACAGGTAAAGGGGTACAAAGGTGTGCGCCTTCTTTTGTACACCGACAGGATACCATCAAATCAAAATGAAGGAGTCCGACCAAGCCACGACAGCATTCATCACCCCATATAGACCATTCTGCTTCAACACTATGCCCTTCGGGCTCAAAAACACCGGTGCCACCTACCAACGCATGATTCAAACATGCCTGGAGAAACAGCTCGGCAAGACAGTTGAAGCATATGTGGATGACGTCGTCATCAAAACTAGGCACGTCGAGTCATTGATAGATGATCTACGACTCACATTCGACAACCGCCGTACATATGACATCGAGCTCAATCCAGGAAAGTGTGTTTTCGGCGTTCCTGCTAGAAAACTGCTGGGCTTCATCATTTCCAATAGAGGAATTGAGGCAAATCCAGCCAAAATCCGAGCTTTGTCACAATTGGCTAAGCCAACAGACCTTAAACAGGTCCAAAAACTAGCCGGATGTGTGGCAGCTTTAAGCCGCTTTATCTCCAGACTAGGAGAAAAAGCACTGCCACTTTATCGCCTTCTCCGACGCACCGACCACTTCGAGTGGACGGATGCGGGAACGGCCGGACTGGAAGAAATAAAGGCTCTTTTAGCAAGCAACCCAATCCTGGCCGCGCCGAACATCGACAAACCCATGATATTATACATATCGGCAACTCACCAAGTGGTGAGCGCGGTGCTCGTCGTCGAGCGAGAGGAGGACGGACACAAATTCCCGCTTCAGAAGACGGTATACTACGTATCCACTGTCCTCACACCATGAAAATCCCAGTACCCTCATTACCAAAAGATAGCATACGCGGTCTTCATGGCATCCCGGAAGGTACGACACTACTTTCAAGAGTGCTCGATTACGGTGGCTTCTGAAGTACCACTGAATGACATAATAAACAAACGCGATGCCATGGGCCGGATTGCCAAGTGGGCCATTGAGCTACTTCCATTCGACATAACATACAAACCGCGCCGAGCCACTAAATCCCAAGTACTCGCTGACTTCATCGCCGAATGGACAGAGGCCGAACTCCCTAAAGAGTATGGCACATATTCCAACTGGGTCATGCACTTCGATGGCTCCAAAATGCTGGCGGGCTTAGGAGCGGGTGTTGTCTTAACATCCCCCACTGGAGATACAGTTCAGTACGTACTCCAAATATTATACACGGACTCCAACAATGCAGCCGAATACGAAGCCTTATTACATGGTCTTCGGATGGCTGTCTCCATGGGCATACAATGCCTGGAGGTGCGCGGGGATTCAAACCTCGCAATATCCCAAATAAATGATGATTTCAACGTCAAAGATCCAAAGATGGCGGCCTATCATAACGCCGTTCTCAAAATGTCGGCTCGATTCGAGGGACCCGAGTTCCATCATGTGGCTCGAGAATGTAATCAAGCGCCGGACGTCCTCGCTCGCGTTGGTGCCAAGCGTGACCCCGTCCCGCCTAACATCTTTCTGGAAAGGCTCTTCAAGCCATCCGTGGTGTGGCAAGGGGAAAGCGGCAACACTAGTTCTGATCCGATTATACCCCCGGATTCCGAACACGATACCGATATTATCGAGGGCTCAGCCACCGAAATAACACCATCAGCCCATCTTATAATGGCAGTAATTGCCCCATGGACCGAACCTTTCTTGGCATACCTTAATAGGCGAGAGCTCCCTGAGGGTCAGAATGAGGCTCGCTGCATTGTCCGGCGCTCGAAAGCCTACAAGGTCCATGACGGAGAGCTCTACAAGAAAAGCGTCACCGGAGTACTTCAAAGATGTATCTCCGAAGAAGAGGGATGGCGGCTCTTGGCTGAAATCCATGCTGATCTCGGTGGTCACCACGCCGCCGCTCGGGCCCTTGTGAGTAAGGCCTTCCGTACAGGTTTCTATTGGCCGACGGCCCGAGGAGATGCACATGAGCTTGTCCAACGTTGTGTCAGATGCCAGCTTTTCGCCAATTAAAGCCATATGCCACCCACCGCTCTACAAACAATCCCCATTACCTGGCCTTTCGCGGTCTGGGGGCTTGATATGGTCGAACCCCTTAAAGGAGGAAGCCATAAGAAAAAATATCTGCTGGTCATGGTAGATAAATTCACTAAGTGGATAGAGGCCAAACCAGTTAAAACAGCCGAAGCCGGACCAGTGATAGACTTCATATCCGATGTCGTGCACCGTTATGGCGTCCCACACAGCATCATCACCGATAACGGCTCCAATTTTTACAGCTGATGAGGTGAAAACCTGGTGTGCTAATCTGGGCATTAAGCTCGATTACGCCTCCGTCTATCACCCGCAAACAAACGGTCAAGTCAAATGAGCTAATGGTCTTATTATGAGCGGCATTAAGCCTAGACTAGTGCGGTCTTTGAAAAAATCAGACAAGCACTGGGTTGAGGAGCTTGACTCCGTACTCCGTACTCTGGGGGCTGCGGACCACGCCCAATCGTACTACGGATACACACCGTTTTTCATGGTGTACGGCGCAGAGGCCGTGTTGCCCTGTGACATTATTCATGACTCACCTCGAGTGCGCATGTATGAAGAGAGAGAGGCCGAGCTTGATCGGCAGGATAGTTTAGATGTCCTGGAGGAGGAGCGCGATGTTGCAAAAGCCCGTTCCGCACTGTATCAACAACAGGCTCGTAGATATCACAGTAGAGAAGTGCGGGCCAAGACGTATAATGTTGGCGAACTCGTTCTACGCTTGCCAGAGAAGAAAAAGGACAAACTCAAGCCCAATGGTGGAAGGATGAGAGTGCGTATAATCCATGGACTCAACATTAGTCATAAAGAACTCACATACTTATTGCAAATATCTATTAGTTATCGAAACAAAGTACTACGCGCATGCTCCTAGGGGGATAGATTGGTAGGAAAAGACAATCGCTCGTCCCCGACCGCCACTCATAAGGAAGACAATCGATAAATAAATCATGCTCTGACTTCATCACGTAATGGTTCACCATACGTGCATGCTACGAGAATCACGAACTTTAGCACAAGTATTTCTCAAATTCACAACTACTCAATTATCATGACTCTAATATCACCATCTTCATATCTCAAAACAATCATAAAGAATCAAACTTCTCATAGTATTCAATGCACTTTATATGATAGTTTTTATTATACCTATCTTGGATGCTCATCACATTAGGACTAATTTTTTTAACCAAAGCAAATTACCATGCTGTTCTAAATGACTCTTAAAATAATATAAGTGAAGCATAAGAGATCAATAATTTCTATAAAATAAAACCACCACCGTGCTCTAAAAAGATATAAGCGAAGCACTAGAGCAAAATTATCTAGCTCAAAAGATATAAGTGAAGCACATAGATTATTCTAATAAATTCTGATTCATGTGTGTCTCTCCAAAAGGTGTGTACAGCAAGGATGATTGTGGTAAACTAAAAAGCAAGGACTCAAATCATACAAGATGCTCTAAGCAAAACACATATCATGTGGTGAATACAAATATAACCTCAAGTAAAGTTACCGATAGACGAAGACGAAGGACGGGATGCCTTACGGGGCATCCCCAAGCTTAGGCTTTTGGTTGTCCACGAATTTTACCTTGGGGTGTCTTGGGGATCCCCAAGCTTAGGATCTTGCCACTCCTTGTTCCAAAATCCATCAAATCTTTACCCAAAAACTTGAAAACTTTACAACACAAAACTCAACAGAAAATCTCATGAGCTCCGTTAGCAAAATAAAATAAACCACCACTTTAACATACTGTAATGAACTCATTCTTTATTTATATTGGTGTTAAACCTACTGTATTCCAACTTCTCTATGGTTCATACCCCCCCCCCCCGATACTAGCCATAGATTCATCAAAATAAGCAAACAACACACGAAAAACAGAATCTATCAAAAACAGAACAGTCTGTAGTAATCTGCATCAAGCACAAACTTCTGGAACTCCAAAAATTCTACCAAAATAGGACGACCTAGATAATTTGATTATTGATATACTTCAATTAGAATAAATATTTTATCACTTTATGGTGATTTTTAACAATTGTTTTCGTGAGAAGAAAGTTTCTGTCTTTTTCAGCAAGATCAAATAATTATCACCCAAGAAGATCCTATAGGCTTTACTTGGCACAAACACTAATTAAAACATAAAACCACATCTAACCAGAGGCTAGATGAATTATTTATTACTAAACAGGACCAAAAATCAAGGAACAAAAATAAAATTGGGTTGCCTCCCAACAAGCGCTTTTCTTTAAAACCTTTTTAGCTAGGCATTGATAATTTTAATGATGCTCACATCAAAGACAAGAATTAAAGCACAAATAGAGCATCATAGAACATGTGATAAACACATCTAAGTCTAACATACTTCCTATGCATAGGCATTTTATAAGCAAACAAATTATCATAGCAAGCAAAAATTAGCATATGCAAGGAAGAAGAAAGAGACGATAGCAATCTCAACATGACGAGAGGTAATTTAGTAAGATAAAAATTTCTACAACCATATTTTCCTCTCTCATAATAATTACATGTAGGATCATAGGCAAATTCAACAAAATAGCTATCACATAACATATTCTCAACACGATCCACATGCATGCGAAGTTGACACTCTTCCAAAATAGTGGGATTATCATTAACTAAAGTCATGACCTCTCCAAACCCACTTTTATCAAAAATACCATAAGATTGAACATTCTCCAAATATGTGGGATCTAAAGTTGACACTCTTCCAAACCCACTTTCAATATTATTGCAAACACTATTATCAATCTCATATGCATCGTGGGGCTTAAATAAATTTTCAAGATCATAAGAAGAATCACCCCAATCATGATCATTGCAACAAGTAGTAGACATAGCAAAACTACCATCCCCAAGCTTTAGGTTTTGCATATTATTAGCACAATTGACATCAAGAGAATTTATAGTACAATCATTGCAATCATGCTTTTTATTCAAGGAGCTATCGTGAATCTCTTCATAAATTTCTTCATCACAATTTTCACATTCACGAATTTCAAGCAAAACCTCATAAAGATAATCTAGTGCACTCAAATAACTAGAAATTGGTTCATCATAATTGGATCTATTAAAAAGATTAGCAAGGGGATGAGGATCCATAAACTTTTAGCAAGCGAAGATGCAAGCAAAAAGAAGGCACATGGTAACACAAGATCGAACGGAAGGAGGGCGAAGAAAAGGCAAAGGTTTTCAAAAATCGTTTTAGAAGTGGGGGAGAGGAAAACGAGAGGCAAATGGCAAATAGTGTAATGCGAGGGATAAGAGTTTGTGATGGTTACTTGGTATGTCTTGACTTGTGCGTAGATCTCCCAGGCAACGGCGCCAAAAATGGCTCATTGACGGGAGATCAAATCTTGACTTGACTTGGTGCAAATCTCCCCGGCAACGGCGCTAGAAATCCTTCTTGCTACCTCTTGAGCATGCATTGGTTTTCCCTTGAAGAGGAAAGGGTGATGCAGCAAAGTAGCGTAAGTATTTCCCTCAGTTTTTGAGAACCAAGGTATCAATCCAGTATGAGACTACACGCAAATCCCTCGTACCTGCACAAACAAATAAGAACCTTGCAGCCAACGCGATAAAGGGGTTGTCAATCCCTTCACGGCCACTTGCAAAAGTGAGATCTGATAGAGATAAATAGATAAATATTTTTGGTATTTTTTTGTATAGATTGAAAAGTAAAGATTGCAAAATAAACGGCGACAGAAATAGCACGTTGGCGGGAGATTAATATGATGGAAGATAGACCCGGGGGCCATAGGTTTCACTAGTGGCTTCTCTCAAGATAGCAAATTCTACGGTGGGTGAACGAATTACTGTCGAGCAATTGATAGAAAAGCGCATAGTTATGAGAATATCTAAGCATGATCATGTATATAGGCATCACATCCGTGACAAGTAGACCGAAACGATTCTGCATCTACTACTATTACTCCACACATCGACCGCTATCCAGCACGCATCTAGAGTATTAAGTTCATAAGAACAGTGTAATGCATTAAGCAAGATGACATGATGTAGAGGATAAACTCAAGCAATATGATATAAACCCCATCTTTTTATCCTCGATGCCAACAATACAATATGTGCCTTGCTGCCCCTGCTGTCACTGGGAAAGGACACCGCAAGATTGAACCCAAAGCTAAGCACTTCTCCCACTGCAAGAAAGATCAATCTAGTAGTCCAAACCAAACTGATAATTCAAAGAGACTTGCAAAGATATTAAATCATGCATATAAGAATTCAGAGAAGAATCAAATATTGTTCATAGATAATCTTGATCATAAACCCATAATTCATCAGATCTTGACAAACACACTGCAAAAAGTATTACATCAAATAGATCTCCAAGAGAATCGAGGAGAACTTTGTATTGAGATTCAAAGAGAGAGAAGAAGCCATCTAGCTAATAACTATGGACCCGAAGGTCTGTGGTAAACTACTCACACATCATCGGAGAGGCTATGGTGTTGATGTAGAAGCCCTCCATGATCGATTCCCCCTCCGGCGGAGCGCCGGAAAAGGCCCCAAGATGGGATCTCACGGGTACAGAAGGCTGCGGCAGTGGAAATAGGGTTTTGTGGTGCTCCTGGATGTTTTCAGGGTATATTAGTATATATAGGCGAAGGAAGTAGGTCGGTGGAGCCACTAGGGGCCCACGAGGGTGGGGGCGCGCCTACCCCCCTGGGCGCGCCCTCCTACCTCGTGTCCGCCTCGTTGCTTCCTTGACGTCCACTCCAAGTCTCCTAGATTGTGTTTGTTCCAAAAACGATCCTCGCGAAGGTTTCATTCCGTTTGGACTCCGTTTGATATTCCTTTTCTGCGAAACACTGAAATAGGCAAAAAAAAGCAATTTGCACTGGGTCTCCGGTTAGTAGGTTAGTCCCAAAATAATATAAAAGTGCATAATAAAGCTCATTAAACATCCAAAATAGATAATACAATAGCATGGAACAATCATATACCAAACTAACGGGAATTTCTTTTCCATCTGACCCTAGAGGTCCAACCCGGGCCATATGATTCGGATCAAGCTTGGTATACCATGTTTTTACCATGGCGCAGGCCTCTCGCGCACCTTCTCGGCAGGCAGATATCTTCCATAATCGAAAACGCCGCCGCGCTCCTCTGAATAGCTGCAGCAGATCGCCTGAAGATCTGCTTTTGGCTTAGTTTAGCTTGCCCAGCTCTTTTCTCCCCTCTCCCTTGTTCTCTCTTCCAGGCTCCTCATGGCCTTGCACCACGGTGCAAAATATGAACCCCATGTACGGATCTTATGATCCTTTGGCCTCGGCCTTTTGAAATATATAAGGTAGAACATGATCTACCTTCTCATTTAAAAAAAATAGCTGCACAAGCTCCTCCATACTTCCTGGAGGGGAGACGTAGCGCCACAAGGCCTTGGCAACACTCCGCATTGCTTGCCGAGCTCGCTCGTGCATTTGTGACAGCTCTTGCAGCAGATCGCTTGAAGATCCCGGCATTTCCTCTTTGGGGCGGCCAGTCAGCATCTCTACAGACATAAAGCTGTCAGTTCCTTTCCTCGCCGAATTACACGGAGGTAAGTTCGAAAGCATACTGAATATGCCGCCTCGTAGCCTCTTATTTTCCTTCACGGAGTCAGCTAGCTGGGCTCGAACATCTTTCAGTTCTTCGCCCAGCAGGGTGTTGGAATCCTGCAGCTTGCGCGAACATCCTCCCTGACCCGTTTCAGCACACGTTCGCCCGTGGCCAGTAGTCTTTTGGCTTCTTGTTCACCCGCTTGCGTGACATTCAGCTCCTCCTTCAGTTGATCTGATGATCCTACCATGAGATGTGCAATAGTGTTAGTATCGCTAGTATATGATTATATTTTCTCGATGGAGGGGAACATTACCAGACGATGCCTTCTTGGATTTCTCTAGTTCGGCGGTAGGAGCAGTTAGCTGGGTCCGACACTTTTCTGGTTCTTGAGACAACGGGTTCTTCTTCTTTGTAAGCACCTGGTTATACAACGATCCTTAAATCAGTTGTATCAACTACTTCAATTCTTGGGGGCTACTGGTACATAATTATCAGATTTGTACAATGTGAACTTACCCACATATCTTTCAAATGTTGGTCTGTGGCTCTGGTAAGCCCGTCTCGAGCAGCTCGGATGTATGCATTAGCCAAGCTGAAGGCATTGAATGCTTCTTTCGTAAAGCCAGGGTCGCGAAGAGCGGCCCTCTGACGCCGATGATTCATGGCACTCTCCACTTCCGAGTTTGTGACGGATACATCATCTGAATCCTCTGCCAAAGGACAGTCCAGCGTCACTCCCGTATCAGCCCTTGTCTTTAGGGCAGGGTCGGGAACCTGACTGTTGGGGGCGTTACAGGCAGGATCCCCGGACATAGTCCGGCGAACGCTCTTCCTGATAAGACGCAACAGACAATGTCACAGTTGGATGTGACTGCCAAGGGACATGTTTACAAAGCCATACCTCTTTGATGAAGGCTCGGTTGTGCCTTCGTTTGCCCTCCTCTTTGAAGGATTGCACGGTGTGGGCGCCGCTCTCTTTAGAGTCGCCTCTGGTGCAGCACGGCGCGCCGAGCGCCTCCCCTTTGGAGCACAAGGCAGTGCGGTGGGTGAGGTAGAACGAGGAAGCTCTTTTGGAGGAGATGTCTCCTGATTACTTACGTGTGAGGCAGGAAGGAGGCTGGGATAGTCAGCTATAATGGCCACTTCTGTGCCATCGTAGCTCGCCTGGTAAAATACTCCCTCCTCAAGCTCTACAAATATGTCCGGATCCTCTTCGAATCCGGGGTCAAGATCCCGGTTATGGTCCTCCGGCTGTGGAGCGGGGCTGTAGATCCCCATGATGACCTTACGCCATTCATGTTACAAATGGACAGGGTTCGTATCGATTAAAAGTGACTCAGGTAAAGGATTGAGTAAGGTGGTGGGATTAAAACTCACCCAGCTGGGAGGATTGTACATGGAAAATCCCTCTTGGTGCTTAAGACGAGCGAACTCCTCTTTCTCCCCTTTATAAAGATCGACTAGTATTGCGGCCAGGGCGGTGAGGAATCCGGACCCTTTCGTCCGCAGCATGAGGCGTCATCTTCCCCGTTGAACTGCCACATAGGGAGCACCCTATATTGGAGCGGCTGAACCCCTCATGCTATGGAAGTGGCCATTACCTCGATTATTGATAATCCGGACTGGGCGAGCGTCTTTATCTTGCCCATCAATTGACGGACTTCCACGCTATCTTCCTCCTCGAGGCTCTGAGGGCGCCAGCTGTGGCGTTTCTTCAACGGAGCGCTTGAAAATTCGGGAAGACCCATTCGGACTTGGTCAGGGAGAGCGACGTCCTCAATATAGAATCATTCGGAAGGCCACTGTTCAGACGGCTTCTTCGGCGTGCCGGACAGGTATCCGGTCCCAGCTATGCGCCATACCTCGGCACCGCCCACTTCGAATATCGATCCCTCTTGGTTGCGAGGGACGAGGCAGAATAGTTTCCTCCATAACTCAGAATGGGCCTCACAACCCAGGAATAGCTCACAGAGAGCAACATAACCCGCAATGTGCAGGATGGAGGCAGGAGTGAGATTGTGCAGATGGAGGCCGTAATACTCTAGAAGTCCTCGGAGGAAAGGGTGGATTGGAAATCCGACGCCTCTTAACAAGTAGGGAACAAAGCACACTCGTTCCCCCTTGGATGGATTGAGGAAATTCTCCGCTTGAGCCCCGCCGTTGAAGGAGGTCAATCCTGCCCAAATGGGGACTAGATCCGCGGGAGGAAGACATCCCTGCATTTGCGGCCTCACCAGCTGATCGTGGGATACGGAACATCTTTCCCAATTGCCTTTTTCGGAGCCATGGGGCGGGAATAAGAACTGGGAGCGCTAGCCATGTTGGAGTGGTTTCTCCCAGCAAGCTCTGAGGATTTTCGGCTTGGTGTGGAATGGATCTGAGATCCAGTCTCTTTAAATAGACGCCTTTCTTACATGGCCGGGGTGTTCTGTGCAAAAAATACCCTGACCTCTCGTATTCGCTCGACACGTGGAAGCTGAAGCTATGGATGCACAGAAGCCGATGGGTGCGACATTAAATGGAAGACCGAATACAGCTCTTGGAAGTCAGGTGCTTTGAAGTCATCGGAGGAGGAACCCGCCTTGCAATGCCGAAGACAATCTGCGCGCCGGACACATCGTCATTGAAAGCTTGGTTTGGTGGCTACTGAGGGAGTCCTGGATTAGGGGGTCCTCGGGCATCCGACCTATGTCACGTGGACCGGACTAATGGGCTATGAAGATACAAGACCGAAGACTTTCACCCGTGTCCGGATGGGACTCTCCTTGGCGTGGATGGCAAGCTTGGCGTGCGGATATGAAGATTCCTTTCTTTGTAACCGACTTTGTACAACCCTAGTCCCCTCTGGTATCTATATAAACCGGAGGGTTTGGTCCATAGAGGCAATCACAATCATATAGCTAGACTTCTAGGGTTTTAGCCATTACGATCTCGTGGTAGATCATCTCTTGTAATACTCATATTCATCAAGATCAATCAAGCAGGAAGTAGGGTATTACCTCCATAGAGAGGGCCCGAACCTGGGTAAACATCGTGTCCCCCGTCTCCTGTTACCATCGACCTTAGACGCACAGTTCGGGACCCCCTACCCGAGATCCGCCGGTTTTGACAACGATAGTCCGCACGCTTAACGTTCGGTGATGATCGGTATTATGAGTTTATGTGTTTTGATGTACTGAAGGTAGTTCAGAGTCCTGGATATGATCATGGACATGACGAGGAGTCTCGAAATTGTCAAGACATAAAGATCGATATATTGGAAGCCTATGTTTGGACATCAGAATGGTTCCGGATGAGTTCGGGCATTTACCGGAGTACCGGGAGGTTACCGGAACCCCCCGGGGAGTATATGGACCTTATTGGGCCTTAGTGGAATAGAGGAGAGGAAGGGAAAAGGTGGAGGGCGCGCCCCCCTAGCCCAATCCGAATTGGGTGCCCCCTTCCTTCCCTCTCTCCTCCCCTTCCTTCTCTCCTACTCCTACTACTTGGAAGGGGGGAATCCTACTCCCGGTGGGAGTAGGACTCCCCAGGGTGCGCCATAGTAGAGGGCCGGCCCTCCCCCTCCTCCACTCCTTTATATATGGGGGAAGGGGGCACCCCATTAGACACACAAGTTGATCATTGATCTCTTAGCCGTGTGCGGTGCCCCCTCCACCATAATCCACCTCGCTCATATCGTTGCAATGCTTAGGCGAAGCCCTGCGCTGGTAGCTTCATCATCATCATCATCATGCCGTCGTGCTGACGAAGCTCTCCCTCGACACTCTGCTGCATCGTGAGTTCGTGGGACGTCACCGAGCCGAACGTGTGCAGATTGCGGAGGTGCCGTACTTTCAGTGCTAGGATCGGTCGATCGTGAAGACGTACGACTACATCAACAACATTGTCATAACGCTTCCGCTTACGGTCCACGAGGGAGACAACACTCTCCCCTCTCATTGCTATGCATCACCATGATCTTGCGTGTGCGTAGGAAATTTTTGAAATTACTATGTTTCCCAACAGATGTGTAGGTCGACAAATTCTTGTAGGGCGAGGCACCTCACGGCGAGTGAGACCTCCAAGTGGACAATCTTCGTGGCGTCGACGGGCAGTCGCAGGGCCACCAGTGCTTGAAAGAGGTTCCGGCCATGGAGGCCGATGATACGTCCATTTTGCATCATGCTTTTATATCGATATTTATTGCATTATGGGTTGTTATTACACATTATGTCACAATACTTATGCTTTTTTCTCTTATTTTACAAGGTTTACATGAAGAGGGAGAATGCCGGCAGCTGGAATTCTGGGCTGGAAAAGGAACAAATATTAGAGACCTATTCTGCACAGCTCCAAAAGTCCTGAAACTTCACGGAGGCAGTTTTTGGAATTAATAAAAAATACTGGCGAAAGAATCAACCAGAGGGGGGCCACCCACCATCCATGAGGGTGGGGGGCGCGCCCTACCCCCTGGGCGCGCCTCCTGCCTCATGGGCCCCCTGGCAGGCCTCCGGTGCCCATCTTTTTCTATATGAAGTCTTTCGCCCTGGAAAAAATGAGAAGGAAGCTTTCGGGACGAAGCGCCGCCGTCTCGAGGCGGAACCTTGGCTGAACCAATATAGGGCTCCGGTGGAGCTGTTCTGCCGGGGAAACATCCCTCCGGGAGGGGGAAATCATCACCATTGTCATCAGCATCAATCCTCTCATCGGGAGGGGGTCAATCTCCATCAACATCTTCACCAGCACCATCTCATCTCAAACCCTAGTTCATCTCTTGTATCCAATCTTTGTCTCAAAACCTCAGATTGGTACCTGTGTTTTGCTAGTATTGTTGATTACTCCTTGTAGTTGATGCTAGTTGGTTTTTTTGGTGGAAGATCATATGTTCAGATCCTTTATGCATATTAATACCCCTCTGATTATGAACATGAATATGATTTGTGAGTAGTTACGTTTGTTCCTGAGGACATGGGAGAAGTCTTGCTATAATTAGTCATGTGAATTTGGTATTCGTTCGATATTTTGATGAGATGTATGTTGTCTTTCCTCTAGTGGTGTTATGTGAACGTCGACTACATGACACTTCACCATTATTTGGGCCTAGGGGAAGGCATTGGGGAGTAATAAGTAGATGATGGGTTGCTAGAGTGACAGAAGCTTAAACCCTAGTTTATGTGTTGCTTTGTAAGGGGCTGATTTGGATCCATATGTTTCATGCTATGGTTAGGTTTACCTTAATACTTCTTTTGTAGTTGCGGATGCTTGCAATGGGGGTTATCATAAGTGGGATGCTTGTCCAAGGAAGGGCAGTACCCAAGCACCAGTCCACCCACATATCAAATTATCAAAGTAATGAACGCGAATCATATGAGCGTGATGAAAACTAGCTTGCCGATAATTCCCATGTGTCCTCAGGAGCATTTTCCTTTATATAAGAGTTTGTCCAGGCTTGTCCTTTGCTACAAAAAGGATTGGGCCACCTTGCTGCACCTTGTTTACTTTTATTACTTGTTACCCGTTACAAATTACCTTATCACAAAACTATCTGTTACCGATAATTTTAGTGCTTGCAGAGAATACCTTACTGAAAACCACTTGTCATTTCCTTCTGCTCCTCATTGGGTTCAACACTCTTACTTATCGAAAGGACTACGATAGATCTCCTATACTTGTGGGTCATTGTCGGTGTCAAGACCGGCGGATCTCGGGTAGGGGGTCCCGAACTGTGCGTTTGAGGCGGATGGTAACAGGAGGCGGGGGACACAATGTTTACCCAGGTTTGGGCCCTCTCGATGGAGGTAATACCCTACTTCCTGCTTGATTGATCTTGATGATATGAGTATTACAAGA